>NW_021939324.1:5715395-5826169 GCF_001715985.3 Manacus vitellinus | reverse complement strand
GTGATATGGTATTTATTTGTACAGTCATTGTAATATATTCCCTTTCCCCCTACTTTGAGTCTGGTGTGTTTTGTCTGGAAAAACCCATCTCACATTAGGTTGAGATGTGGGAGGGGGGATGGAGCTAGGGAATTGGATTTTGGGGCTATCTCAAACCATGACAGATGTGGACGAAGAGGAGCAAATACAGTAAAAGGATATGAAAGTGATGGAGGAACTGGAACATTTCTCATGAGGGGGCTGACAGAGCTGCGACTGTTCAGCCTAGAGAACAGTGGACTCAGAAGAATCTTATCCAAGTGTATAAATATGGGATGGGTGAAGTAAAGAGAATGAAACCACACACTTCTGAGTGATGCAGAGTGACAGGATGAAAGACAACAGGTACCAACTGAAATACAGGAAATTCCTCAACACAAAATTTTTCTTCACTTTAGAAGACTTTTTCACGGTGAGGGTTGATGAATGCTGGACTAATTGCCCGGAGAGGCCTTGAAGTGTTCATCGTTAAAGATAGCTAGTCATGGTTGGAGCTGGGCTCTGAGCTGTGTGACAGTGGGAATGTGAAACTGGGCACTTAAGTTAATAGGATTTTCAGTGCAGATGGGCATGATTTTGTCCACTTCTGTGAAGAAGAAAATCCGGTATGTAATTGAACAGGTTTATAAGCTGAATGTAGATTGAACTTACACTATATGTTATTTGCAGCTGGTGTATGGGAATGTTTAAGGATTGCCATATTCTGCTGTCTGACTTTTCATTATATGATTGGGAAAAGTGAGTTTGCATTTTTGCAATTTCCTCAGTCTAAGAAATGTGTCTGATCATTCCCAAGAAGAAAATTGTAAGAATTATTTGTACAGTAAAAAGAGAATCTGAAATGATTATGCTCCTGTGAAAATAAAAGGTAGGAGCCCTGGTAGAAATCAACAAAAACTAGTATGAGTTTCCCAAACGTTGTTTCTTAGACTAAGACATTGCGATGATACATGAAGAATGGGACGGTTATTTGTCTAGTTATTTGCATGAGAACTCTAATTTTCCGTATGAGCAGTTCCATTAGCTATTCTAGAGAGGCTGTGAGATTTTTTTCTTGTGCAAGGTGCAAAGGGAGCAATTCACGCTGGGCTTTTGTTCTTGGAAAATTAATGTTAGGCTTGACACTGTTGATAGATTGTTTGTTTTCAGGAAATTTTCTCTATTCCATGATGCATTTTAAAAGTTTGTTTCAAGACACTTAGCCAAGAACCTTTTTTGCACTTTTGCAAGAAATAGATAGTGGGAGAAGTATCATAAGTAACCATTTTGACAGTCATCACTGAGAAGAGAGCATTAAAAATACAGTCTCATTTAATTTATTGTCAGAGCTATGATAGTATTTAGCAATCCCTGTCCCCTGTGAAGTCATAATTATTCCACTGCAGCAGCCATCCTTTCCTTCTCCCCCTGCCTCTCCTAGAAATATTGGGAAAGGTAATACAGTAATGCCATCTACTACTCCAAATATATGCTGAAGTTGAACAAATATATCTCTCTGTGTTTATCACAGCGACCTCTGTCAGACAAACACAGAGGGCATACTTTAAATCTGTCCCCTTTACACAGCACTCGAGGAGCGACAGAGACTGTACTGACATGGAGGAAAGTGTGTTCCTGTGAAAATCCAGCTTTTAGTTTCTTTTATCCTGTGTTGAATCAAGTTCATGGATTAAGATACATGTGGTTAAAATCCATTTGTAAAGGCTGGATTTGGCTAGAATGATGTATAACAAGATAATGTCCCAGTAAGAATCACTGTGGTGCACTTTTGCTCCCACATTTTAAGGTCTTTGTCATGATGATTATTTCACTAAGTCCTTATACCTGAGTCATTGTCTTCATCTTTTTTCTTCCCATCTAGACCTCTTATCAGTTAGCTCAGATAATATGGTCACTGAGTAAGTCCTCTCACACCTAGGAGAATATCACTAAATTAGTGCTGATTTACATGACTAGTCTTATGATGTAGTCACTATGAAGTAGAGATACCTTTGTTGGCATGAGTGTTTGGCAGAGATAGCTTCCAAAGAATTGGTGAGTCCAGATATGACCCAATCCTTTTCTGGTCCTTTTTTTCCTCAAGCGGACTGTTGCTCTTATGGGTGTCTGGTCAGTGTGCTCTGAAAATGAGTCACTTAGGTCATACTGAGCCATGTGGGGCAAAAGAAACCATTAATGATGCAGTTACTGGTGCTATGACATGCTGAACAAGTCAGGCACAAAATTTGGCCAAAACACTGGAAAAAGATGCTTCGTATCTTACGGGAAAAAAATTTTCCACCAAATTTTTCTTTGTCAGTGTTTGGATTCTTTCAACGTTTCTCCTTCAGCTAAGCAAAGAACTCATTGGTGTTCTCACTATTTATGGTTTGATCCATGTATGTTTTGGTCAGCAGAATTAACATCTAACAAAAATGTGCTGTGGTTAACAAAACATGTTACTTGAATATGTAAAAGAGAAAGCGTTGCACATATGCAATTGCCTTTTAGTGATTCTTATTTTCAATGTGCGTTAGAAATTAATTTTGGTGGAAGTGTATCACAGTTGCTGGTAGCTATCTGATTTATGCATATGTTGCCTTGCCAGTGCAGCATCAAGCTGAAAAGAGAGTGTTTCTTTGGTCAGTATTTCATTTTCATGAAGGCTAACATTAGCATTAGCCTATTAGTAGGATTATAAAACTTGAAACACACATGTTAATAAATCTCCTCCAATTACCAAGTTGTAAAAAGCAGTTTACTGCTAATTTCAGTGCAGTGGCTCACTCACTGATTGGAGAATCCATCCTTCTTTGTAAATAGAGCAGAGATTGCCTAAGGCTGGGTCCACCTGCAGAGGGAGAGATTGTCCAAGTGAAATGGCCTGATGGAAAAGTGTATGATGTGAAGTATCTGGGAACAAACACAACTTATATGTATCAGGTAAGTATCTATATTTATTGCCATATGCTTGCTTTTCAGATGTCTTTATTGTAAATGGCTCATTTGGCTCTAGCATTGGAGCGGCCAGCCACACCTTCAAAGATGCAGAGGGCTGAAGTTTGAACTCTTATTGTAACTCTTAATGCATTTAAATTAACATTTAAAACTGTCTAAGCCAGTAGCAAATGCTGTGCACTCTTTGGGAGTTGAAGTTTCACTTGTTGTTACAAAATCAATAAAATTGTTTAATAAGAAATCAGGTGAACAGGCGGAACATTACAATTGATACACTATATTTATTATTTTCTGCAGGTTATTTACTTTTATTGTATGTCGGGTAATTGTATGATTAATGATATAAAATTAAATATTGGTATGTGCCTACAATGAACCATTTCATAAGAGGATGGAAGAGAGGACAGTAAAAAGAAGAGCATAAATAGGCCCACTTTCTTTTTTCTGAGGCACTTATGAATTAATTATTCTAAGGAGCATTGTATCCTCAGCAAAGGCAAAAGGGAACTGAACAGTGAAGGCAAGGCTAAAAAGCTGACTTCTGATTTCAGTCACAATAATTGGTTTTTTTATGTGCTTGCCTTTGAGAAAAATCAGTCAGCAGCTTTGAGTACCCAGGTGAATGGTAGAAACTGCAGTAAAACAATCACAATAATAATAGCACTTCTGAAAGAATGAGAATCTAGATACATTTCATTTATATATATATATAATAATTTTCACTTATGTAACTCCTTTCATCAAAGGGCCTCACATTACTGTACCAAAATGGCACATTTACTCTTATGTCTGTAGATAAATTAAAGCACAGGGAAGCTAAATGACTTGCTGCATTGACCTTCTCACTTTCCCAGTGACTTGCAATTGAACTTGAGTCCTCAAATGCCTAATCCCTTGAGGGGATCTGAATCTTAGCTCTTCCCTTGTATTTTGCAGCTGTGTTATATTGTGAAGGTGGAAAGTTCTTTATAAAGGATGAATATTATTGTTCTATAGTAACATTAATCTTCAAATAATTTAGTGTTATGAACAGCTGGTCTTTGAGGAATACTGTGAGGTAGATTAGATGAATGTTGTTATCTTTCATATTTGAAGGAATATGACATAAACAACTTTGTCTTATTTTAGACCTCTTGAACAACATGATGAAATCAATTTTGTTTAAAGAAAATGGATAAGCATTTGGAGGTTCAGCAAGATTTAGAGTTCCTCAGTATAACAGACATGTGGGAGATTACTGTAAATTGCCTTGTAACAACCTCTGTCATGGGGGGGAAATGACAAAGTTTAAAGGTTAGAGGCAGTCCAGGTTGCAACACGTAGGACTGTGGAGACAGTCAGGCATTTCAGTCTTCAGGATGCATAGGAGGCTGCCACGTGGCCACAGGTTACAGAAAGTCTATGACGTGGCGGGTGCAAGGTTAACTTCAAGACATATTAATTGTTCTTCCTATGGTCTTTCTGCAGTCTGTCTGAAAGCTCCCAGGGCCCATGCATACTCCAGTTTTCTTCTGGTGTGATCTCTGTTGCAGACTCTTACTGAGCCTTTTGAGTGATCTCTTAGATCTAATAAGGCAAACCTGGATAAATCTGTGAATTTTCCTTCTGTTTGTGAAACATTTGTACTAAATGTGCCGATACTTGAACATGCAGGAGTTATGACACAATGCACTACAATTTGTGTCATCCAGTTTGACATTTGCCAGCCTTTGACATCTACACAATCCCTAAGCAGGTGTTCAACTGAAATTGTTAATATGTTCTAAATTGATTTTGTGATCATTTCTGATATTGAGGTTCACTAATAAGGTTTGAGTTTCATTTGAGATTATTAAATTATCCATTCACTCTATTAATTGCTTTCTAACAGTTTCAACTCTCCTTGTAATCTGTGATGGTCTAATAAAATGAAATCTCACTGAGAGAGTAACATACTACACAGGCACAGTACAGCAGCAAAAGTCTAAATAAAATAACTTGCTTGATAAAATTGATGATTTGAAATGTAGGATCTGCAACTGAATTAAATTGAAGCTATTAGAGATGGTGGGTTTATAGTTTGCATGAATCATGATACTACTGAAAGTCTTAGAAACTCTTGTTGTGTTTGCTGTCAAGGGCAGGCAAGTTATATCCAGTGTGATATGCTGAATTAAAGCTGAAGAACTTCCAGTTACTCTTCATTGTAAATGTGCAATATATTTCATAGTGGAAGCATGACAGATTCTCTGGTATGAAGCAGTTTCATCCTACTGCATACTACAAGTGAAAACAAATGCATTGACCATTCAGGAGTGGATTTTATGATCACATGGAGTGGCAGAGTTCATTTCCTACCCAGTTCTTCCACTAGTGATGCAAAAATCATTATTACCAACTGTATTATGCGAAAATGTACTACCAAATGTATTGTGCAGGAAAGGAGCGGGAATAGCAGAAAGACTGTTCTTGCATCCTGGTGAAAAATATCTAATCTGTCATCATTTTATTAAACAAGCTTAAGGCAAATTGACTGTTAATTTCCTATAACATACTGCTGACAGACTAGGCCTGTGAGGTTAGTAACAGAAACAGAGAAGAGCAAGGATGATTTCTGTGACTTTGTTATCCGTGTCCTTTGTGCATTTTAAATGCATACCAGATTTGTGCATCCCTGTTAGTTGCAGTGAAAGAAATTGCTTTTAAAGAAGCTAATAGATCATGGTGTGTATCCTGGTTTTTGAGAATGGATATATTATATCTGATTTTTCAGCTGTTCACGATTAATCTGACATATCCAGTCATGGCAAGCTTTTAATTTTAAACTACAAAGCCAGTCCATTTACAAGATCAAATGCATGATTTTTCAGTTTTATCTGTAGTAATACTTTTTATAAGTCATTGTTCTCTTATGTTTGTATTTGGACTTATTTTTCTAGTCAAGTGTTCTATTGACATTCAGATGGTCTCATAAAGTCAAGGAAGGATGTGGAATGGGACTTCTTCTAATTTTATACCAAACTTTAAAGTACAGTTTCTGTAGGAGCTAAAACTGCAGTCACAGATAATAGCTGAAATTCACAATTGTTACATTAAGTATTAAAATAGAAAAAAAAATCAGCAGCTACTGAAAAAGCTTAAATGCTTCAAAGTCTCAGCATTTTAACATTCCCCACACCTAGTTACATTTCCTTTCTCATTTTCTGCTAACAGGGTTCATATTGGATTAAATCTAAACCTAAGCATGATAAAGCTTTTCGTCTTCTGAACAGAGCATTTAGAAGAAATTCCATCAGATTCAATAAAATTCTGTTAACTGGTATTTCCTTAGTTGTCACTCACACTTTCTTTTGACGTGGTCTTCCTCAACCTTGAATCACAGGATGTTAAAATTGATTTTTTATATATTAGAAGCAAGTAAAAAATTAGAGACAAAAGGAACACAAAGACATTTTAGTATGTAACTCCTGCCTGTCTTGTTACTGTTCAGCATTCCTAGCCTTAACAAATTTTACTTTATTGCATCTGTGTCAGTGCTGATTTTGAAGACTCTTTGCTTAGATATTAATTTCAATTTAAGAATGTGTTGCATTTCCCAAGAAATAACATTTTTTAATGTTTTAACCTAATTTTGCTGCCCTAAAATAGATAGTAAAATATTTTTATATACATCTTTTCTGTTTACATATGTATTTTTATGTAAAGACATTTCCAGAAACTTGCTGCAAGATTATGATTTTATTTTTAAATACCCATTTTTTCAATTAGGTTGAGTTTGAAGATGGTTCTCAAATAGTAATGAAGAGAGAAGAAATATATACACTAGATGAAGAGCTTCCTAAGAGAGTAAAAGCACGTCTTGTGAGTATTTGCTGATAATAACTTTATAATATATATATGCTTTAAATGCCAATAACACTATCCTTGGCTTTATTTTGGATTTTCAGTTTAAGCTGGACAAGTGTTTTGTGAGCCTATACTAATAAGAGTGGCTAAATCAGTGCAATTTGCTAGTGAGAATGGTTAGTTGTTCTTCCAGTACAGGCAAATGCGGTCGTCAAACATAGTTCTTTTCTCCTAAGAGGGACATCATGTTTGATCATCTGTCAGATCATGAATGATCAAGTTAGTAAACATTCGAATTGACAGACATTCTGTTCTTTCAGTATGCTTATAGCATGTATAATTTTTAAAAAAACTTTCCAGCTTCTCAGACCTTTGTGATTTTAAAAGCCTTGAATTTAATAAAAATACACTTAACTTCATGTAAGAAACAATGTGACTGATCAGAACTCATTATTGCCACTGGCAGGACTCACTTGCCGGACTCACTGGCAGATATTTTACTAGTCTTTGGTTTAAAACCAAATCTTTGCTACTTTTTTAAGTTTCCTGCAGTTTCAAACAACATCCACCATTTTTATGTATGTATGTAATTTTTATGTATGTATGTCATGTGAGAAAGTGTTGGGGTTCACGAAGAGCATGACACTTAAAGCTTGAAAAGGGAAAGTTCTTCCATACACTTATTAGAGGAGTTGACTGCTTTTACCTGTCTTAGGGCACTGCTTTCTAATGCAAAATGCAGTGGTCAGATATTCTTGATTAAAAAACCTTTTTGTTGATGAATTTGGGATAAGTGCAGAAATCTTTCAGTGTTCTGACTGTCTAGGGTTAAGATAGATGTCTTGGAAAATGTTAAATGAACCATCTGGTTATATTTAATGGGTTTTTTCATTACACTCAGAAAGCATACCATTGCCATTTTTTTGTTTTAGAGACTACATGGAAGAACCATCTCTAATTAACTGCATGCTCTGTAGAATGCAAATTGTTGCATTTCATTCAGGATAATAATAATTGGGTTTAAGCTATTGGTTTTTAAATGTATTTTTACAACTCAATATTTCTTTCTTTCTTTTTTATTTGACACCATTAACTTCATTGGTTAGCTATAGCTTAAAAACATTAAATTTGGTCAACTGAATAAAACACACTACAGCCAGTGCATGATTTTCTTTGCATGATTTTCTGCTAGTGCATTTTCTGTTTTTCTGCTAGTGATTTTCTACTACTTTGCACAATTTTCTACTAGTGCCTCCAATTCTAGAAATATGTAGGTTAGTCCTACAAATATGCCCAACACCTCCTTCCCCTCTTCATGCTGAACATAGTGGAAGTTAAACACAACTTATGATACTGTTTCTGTCTATTGAAAGAAATTATGCCAGTTCCTTCTAAGTGATGCTTTTCTTAGTCTTCGGAATTTTTCCATTACTCCAGCAGTGAAAGTTGGTCCAAAATATTCTGCCTTTGGTTTTTGCCAAGTGGCTTGCTGTTTGTTGCCCCACTGCTGTGTTAGTGTGGATTCCCAACTGTTTTAAGTTTGCTGACAAATAACCAAATGGTAACTCTGATTCTTTGCAAGTTAGGCAGTGTGCAGGTCTCTTTTCAGGGGTCCATGCCATTGTACCTTGCATTTAAAACATTTCTGAATCACACAAAGTGGTGAATAATACTTGATACCGCTAGGATCACACCTGCCCAACAGTTGCATTGCTTCTGTGTTGCATTGCTTCTGGTTTTTTTTTCACCTAGAATTAGAAGGATTGTGTGGTTTCTAGATAAAAACCAAAACTACCAACTGGTGTTAGTGACATGTTTCTAAGGAACACTATAGACTTAGAGAATTAAATAAGGAATGGTACATCCAAAATACGGAAAAGTTAAAATTGTATTTATATGTATGTGTAATTAGTGTCTGGTTTTAGTCTACAGCCTCTGACATGAGATTTGAAGACACATTTTATGGATCAGATATTATCTTGGGAGAGAAGAAGAGGCAGAGAGTATTGAGTTCTCGCTTCCAGAATGAATATGTGGATGATCCAGGATACCGCACATTCTTAAAAAGCTCATTCCAGAAGAAATGCCAGAAGGGGCTATAAAGGCAGCAGATGAAGAGAGAGGGATGTTGATTGAAAAGCATGCAGCATTATTTGCAATTGGTTTTTGTTTAATTGAACACTCTGTTTTCCATTCAACTAATCTATACACTGTCCTCATAAACTGAAGTACTTGAGTTCTGATTTCTTCAGTTAATGTATTAAAGATTTTGTAATGTTTTGCATTATAGAACTAGGGGGAAAACCAAGAGAGATTACGAAAGGATGTACTGAAGAAAAGTTTCAGTCCTACTGTCCTAGGTTTTTTGCAGAGGGATGGAGCCTAGAGCTGTGAGGGCGTGGCTAAATTGCTGTTTTGTACCACCCACTTCAACGGTGGGGGGTGCGACAGGGGGAAGAACAAAAGGCACATGGGAAGTACGCTGTATTCATTATGTTTCTTCCCTGGGGAAGCTACTGGTGCCAGCACTGTGGACTCTGAAAAGCAGTGAACACAGCCAAGATGTGGCTCCAAAAAAACTGCGCTTGCAGCTGAGATGCAATTCCAAAGAGGTGGCACCACGCAGATTTGAACCTGCAGAGCAGAGCAGTCTGGAAGCGGCCAGTGTGGCACAGCAGAGACAATCTGGCTTTTATCATAGTTTTTTGTTTTCTTGGGCTCAGGGATGGGGAATGCTGGCTGTGGAGAGTATCCACCACCTTGTCTTTCTCCCAGGAGGCTATGTGGTGCTACCTATGGAGAGCGTCCACCACCTGGCCTTTGTCTTGGCGGCCTCGTGGAACTAAGTCAAGGTAGTGAACACCTCTCATGTGTAAAGCACCTTTTCTGTACTTTTGTCATTAATATTTTTCTGTTACTGCATGTTTCTTATTGCACTGCTGTTTGTTTTCAGTAAATTGTTACCTCAGCCCATAGTCTCTGCCTTTGTCCCTCTCTCACCTGAGGGTGGTGAGGGCAAGAAGAGCACCTTATTTGGAGTTCAATTACCAGCTTGTTTTTTAAACTACCACACCTGCTCACATTGAAATAAGTGGTAAAATTCCCTTTGAATTATAAGAAGAGATTCACATTCTGAAAAGGAGACATTTTAGTAAACAGAGATAATGTCAGTGGCTCATTTTTTTCTGCACCTAAGTTCAATAATAACAGTTTTTATAAAACATTTTTAAAACAAATACAGATATATTCAGTACTGAGACAAACAAAGGCTGTGCTTACTTTGTACAGTGCTTTTACACATATATGTCACTACTGTTTTCAGTAGGGTTTGATAGGGACTCAGCTATTTTTGGCTTTTAGGAAAGAGATCTGCAGCACAGCAAGGATGTTTTGTATATTTAAAGAGAGATTTTGGCAGTTATTTTTGAATATGTTTTTCATAGGGTCTATTAATAATAGCTATTTGTTAAATACAAATTTCTTTCACTATGTGTATGAAAAATTGGAGTTCAAATATAACAGCCTAATTTTGACTGAATATATTATGGTCTATCTTTTAAAATAAAGTTCTTGCAACATAATCATGTTTTAAAACAAATAAATAAATAAATGAATGAATAAATAAATGACTGTCCTTTTACTTGCAACATTTTGTCTGTTGATGTGATTTTCAATCCTATTATTTTATTCCTATAGGAATCAAGAAACTTCTTTATATACTGTATTTTCCTGAACACAACAGATGATACACACAGTCACATAGCTTGATGTTAAAATGCAAACTTGATAAATACTGTACTTTCATTTCTTATTTTTTTATTTCCCTTCAGTCTTTGGGATCCTGACCTTTTTGGATGTTTCATGGAAAGCAGAAAGTCTGAATTTGTCTGAACACTTGGGTATGTGAAGCTAGAGGAGAGCTTTATCAAAATGACATCATCTGTTCCTTGTAAATTGGACAGTCAGCAGGATTTCTGACTGTCTGCCACAGAAAAAAGAGCCCTCTCAAAATCCAATTTAAATTGAGCACTGCTGTTTCTAGGGTTCTACTTGCAAAAAAACTTGACTATATGGACCCAAAGATTTTGTCATTACAAACCCAGTCTTCTACATGCTGAGGCACACATATCTTTGTCTCACTGGAGCCTTTGCATGACTATTCTTATTTTTTTGAGTGGACAATGAAATCTTTTCAATTACTATGTGACACCTCAATTGATAACATAAGTTTTCTTAAGTGTTATATTGTCTATCTTTTCTTGTATCATGAAATCACTCAGAATCCCTTTAGTCTAAGAAATTGCTTAGCTGTGACAATTGGAATGTATATCTAATTGACAGCTCTTTCTCTAAAGGCAATGGGTTGTGGTGGGTGCTGTCAGACATATTTCAGAACATCAAGGCTCTTTCTGGTCTTGTAAATAAAAAATGAAACTAATGATAGATTTGCAAAATGCAAGATTGGTGCTGCCTTCTGCAATTACATGCAGCTGATAACCTAATGTTAATGTGTGGGCAGGTTTTGGAAGCAGGAGGCTATGGGGTGGCTTCTGTGAGAAGCTGCCAGAAGCTTCCCCCATGTCCGACAGACCCAATGCCAGCTGGCTCCGTGGTAGATCCACTACTGGTCAAGGCTGAGCCTACCGGTGACTGTGGTAGCACCTCTGGGATAACATATTTAAGAAGGAAAAGTTTGGGGCAGATGTAATTGCACTCAGAGAAGAGCAAAGGGAGAACATGTGAGAGGAACAATGCAGACACCAAGGTCAATGGAGAAGGAGGGGCAGGAGGTGCTCCAGGCGCTGGAGCAGAGATTCCCCTGCAGCCCGTGGTGAAGACCGTGGTGAGGCAGCTGTGCCCCTGCAGCCCATGGAATTCAGTGGGAGAGCAGATATCCACTTGCAGGCTGTGAAGGAGACCCACCCAGAGCAGGTGGATACTTGAGATAGGGCTGTGAGCCTATGGGAAACCCGTGCTGGGGCAGGCACATGACAGGGACCTGCAGACCTGTGGAGAGAGGAATCCACACTAGAGCAGGTTACCTACTAGGACTTGTAACCCTGTGGGGTCCCATGTTGGAGCGGGCTGTGCCTGAAAGTCTGTACCCTGTGGAAAAGTGACTCACATTGGAGCAGTCCATGGAGAACTGTTTCTTCCCCCAAGCGGTGGCAGGAACAAGTGATGAACTGACAGTAACCCCCATTCCCAATCTCCCTGCACTGCTGTGAGGGAGGAGATAGAGCCCAGAAAGGAGAGAGGGATGTGGGGAAGATGTTTTTAAGTTTTTATTTTACTTCTCATTATCCTGCTCTGTTTTTGTTAGTAATAAATTCAATTAATATCCCCGAGTTGAGTGTGTTTTGCCTGTGACAATATTCGCTGAGTGATCTCTCTTTGTCCTTATCTCAACTCATGAACTTTTCCTTATATTCTCTCTCCCCTGTCCACTTGTGGAGGGGAGTGATAGAGCAGCTTTGATGGGTGCCTGGCATCCAGCCAGGATGAACCCATTGCAGCTAATTACTGATGCTTAGTATCAAAATACTGTGTTCTATGGTAAGAATGCTTTTATGGTCTTCCATGAAGGTTCAGAACAACTATGACATATAGGAATGCTTTGTAGTTGAATAGGTGATGCTATGCAATGCTATAGAGGCAAATGTCTGTTCTTTGCCTGGATCTGATATGACCTGTTATGACTCCATGAATAAACTCCCTTATTTCTGTAAAATGGATCCAATATCCTCTTCTTCAAGATCCTTGAAATTTGCTGATTAAAGAGCTGCAATTTTATTTTAAAACATTCATGCAAAAAGTTGGCTTGTTTCCCCTTCTACCTTTCAGCAAAAAGATCTTTACTTTGGAAGTTCTGAATGGCACTTGAATGATTTCTGACCTTTGTAAGGTGCTATCAAATACCTGTTATGTAAGTGTAAAAAGTGTAGTCATTGTCATGATTACAGTTTCATGCCTCCCATCTCAAGACCTTATGGCCCTTGCAAACTGGATTGGCTAAACAACTGGCCTAGGAGGACATTTCCTGTTCCCTTACAATTCCTGAAAAGCCACATTTTTCTGTTCCATGACAGAAATTGTTATGAACCTTTCAGGTATGTGAGAGAATATGTTGGTGTGCAATGTTCTGGGAAACCAGGAGCTTGCCATGAGCAGAATCAGGTAGGTGGACACCAAAACACGGTTGGTTGTTGCCCACATAACCAGTTCTCAGTCACCAGTTTCTCCCTCCAGTAAAACCTCTGCATGTTATTTTTCTCCTGATGTTAGAGACAGATATATCTTTTCCGGTGAAAAAGCATGTCAGCATTCATGACCATTTCACTTACAGTGTCTGTGTGAGGAAGAGTGATTTATGTAGGAATAGTGAAGCCCCTTTAAAGACTGGCTAGCTGAATCAGCAGTGGTATTCCTAGGATTAAAAAAAAAAAAAAAAAAACAAACAAAAAACCAAACAAATCAAAATTGAATGTCCATAAGAAGAGAGCACAGGATACCACAGGACAGGAAGAACCATGCTCTTTCTATTACCTTATACATACAAGAGCAAAGTAACTGTTCTGTATATTCAAAAATTCTGAGGGCTGAGGGTGAGCACACTCATGTGTGCACACACAAAGTAATGGTTTGTTCAGGATACATTAAAATTATTTTTTTCACTCTCATCTGAAAATAGCAAGGAAGAATCTGAAGTACTTCAGTTTATGCTGGCTTGTGAAGTAGAATGCTTTAATGCTATGACTTGGATTTCCACAGCTATAACTGAGGTCTGATAAAATCAAACTACTAGAATTAGATAAAAATTAGATTACTTCTCTTGAATCCTATTTGCTATTGTATTACTGTAGCAAAGCAATTTTGTTGATGCTTAATAGGAGTTCTACAATATATTGTGTTGTGCTGTGGTGGTTAAAATTTTTCAATTAAAGAGAGTAATAGAAAAATTCCTACAAAACATTTTTGCTTTGAAGCTTGTTTATACTTTCCAACTGTGATGTAAGTTAACAGCAATTTTTTTATAACAGGGAATTTAATATTAATTTAATATGATATTTATAAGCAAAATGTAGCGAAGTAAAAGAAATCCCTATTTATGTGGTTCTACTTTTTCTGCTTTTGTGAGATGTTCTCCAGTTTAGAAGACATTATAGGAAAAAATGACTGATAAGGTAAATCCTGTTTGAATGATCATCTGTCTAAATAACAAATACTTGTATTTCCTACCTGTGCTGCTCAATTTATCCATCTTTGTTTAGTGGCACAATTGCAAATGTTAACTTTGATAACAGATGAAGATAAAATGATAATTTCACTTACTGGAATGAAATGCTGCTTTCTCCCCAGTCTCTAAATTTTGTAGTGGTATTTCTGTTTCGTGTTATCCGACTGAAGTATTGGATGCCAATGTTCAACAGCATATTGGCAGGATGGAAAGCTTTTGTAGGGTGGGCAAGAGGAATCTTTCCTGCACATATGCACAAAAGGCGTATCCCATCTCTTTTAAAAATTGTTTAACCATCTGATAAATTTATCAGACACCTTCACATTTCAAAAACCATCTCTGAGGCTTCTAGTCTTGAATTCCAAGTGCCTTAGACAGCATTTTTCTCTGACATATCTAGCAAAAAGAAAATTATTGTGTTATGGTAGGGCATAAAAGTTTTACTGGAGTTCATCTTAGCTGTTGTATATACAGTCTATTGGTTATAGCTTCACTGTTACTACAGACTGAACTGTCCTACAGCCATGCTGCTGAAGCTCTTACTCTCGATACCTTAATGGATTTCCCCTATATCCGGATTTGTAGGCAGAGCTGGTAGCTGCCAAAACTTTTGTAAGAGACGGTTTTGAGTTACTAGAAACGCTGGTAATTTAGATATCCTACAGCTAAAATTTTTATGTGTTGGTTTGTGTCTGAAAAAGTCTGGAAACTCTGCTTCAAGCAGTTTGGTCTTTTGGAAGGATTTGGAAGAGGAGAATTAAGGAAAAAAAAAAATCATCCTTCTTTCTATCCCAAAGTTACCCAGGCATTTATTTGACAACCTTCGTCGTTCCTTTATACAGTGAAACAGGGACATTCTGGTGGATGAGGCAAAGACTGATTCCCATTAGATTTTAGAAATAGGTTTGTGAAGTGTTTCTGTAGATGTGCTATCATTTGACTGAGCTATCATAAGCTGTATGGTCTGAAATAAAGTTTTGGAAGAACCTGTACCCCTTCTGCAGTGATGGAATGGACAGTGCATGCATTGTCAGCATAGTCATCTCAGCACTGACCTTGCCAGGCTTGCAATCTGGGAGAGCCTTTTGTCCTTTTCTTTTTCCCCTAGTTACTTAAATGGAACACAGAGGCAGCCTCTCCTTTGTTCTCAATGGCCTGCTAATGATGCTGCTGCTGTAATATAGAAAAACAGGAAGGAAAAACCCCCACGAACAACAAAAATAAAGAAGCACAAACTACTTCAGTACTGAAGTGTAAAGGGTTCAAGGCAGATAGGAAGAATTCATGGAGCTGGAAGGAGAAGAAATAGGGGGACCAGATTCTGAAAAAGAGATTTGTTCACAGTCCTGTGCAGAACCCAGGATGCCTGAGGCTCGAGTGTCTTGTGGTATAAGCAAATGGCTGTGAAATGTACCAGCAAATTACTGACTGGCTGCCTTTAGGAACTGCTATTCCTGATGCCAATTACTGTATGGACTCAAGAAGCAGTTACCTCTGTTCTCCCAAGGATCTGATCCTTCTGTACACATGGAAAGTCAGTTATATGGGATGAGGTTTTAATTATTTTTTTTTTCCCGGATTGGTCACTGGAAAAAACCAGTTTTTGTGTTTGTGTGCATTTAAATTACTATGCTAGAGTTAAGGATGCAAAATATCAGATATACAACCAATGCCAAAATTTTCCCAGAAGAAACATGATGCTTGAAACTTCCTCATATGTTCCTTGTAGATCTAGTCACTAGAGGAACTGTGGGAGGGAGTTAAAAGCAAAGAAGAATACAGAGGCACTGCATTCCCAAAGGCCATTTTTTTGGCGCAGTACTAACAGTTGATGGCAATGTCATGCTACATTACTGAGGAGAAAAGGCTCAAGGAACAATATAATAGAAAAAAATCATCTTTGAAAAGCTTCCATGTCTAAAGTAGTCCACTGAATCCATATCTCTCCCTTTTTTTCTGTGGCCATATGTAGTGAACATGAGTAATAAAAAAAGCTGTTAACCTCAGTCCAATCCAGATGTGGCAACCAAGGGTGACTTGCATGACCCTGCTGTTTTCGTTCGAGTCCTGTTAGGTGAGTAAAAGCAGGAATGGGTGAATTCAATATTTATTTTATTTTAGCTGGAAAGAAGTATCAGAGAACAGTTTCCTTTTCCTATTGACCTATTGAAACAGCAGTAAGATAGATTTCTGTTCTGAATATCTCTTTTTTCGTTATTTCAGTTGTTAAGTCCTATCAAAGGAAGGGATGGCACCATTCGGTTCTCTGCCTATCTAGTTTTTTATCTCCCTTCAAAGTCTTCCACCAAAAGGCAGAAAAAAAAGAACTAAAATTTTTCCAGCTTCAAGCACACAAGTAGGAAAAAGGACAACTTCCTATTTTTCTTTGACAACCTTGTGGAACCAAAATGCGAAGGGCAGAGGTCTCTGGAGAGGGAAGGAATTCAATGTCTCCACTGTGCCTCCATGCTCTCTTTGAGGACTTTTGTTTACTTATTGCCTTAAGACTTGGTATGAGACAGGCAGAGTATGTTCTCCTTCACTTGTTCATATAAAATGCTGGTACAGTCTGTAGATGGGGAACAGATAACAAAATAGATACTGACTGTACTGGCTTTTGGAGACTCATGAATAAAGACATAGCTACAGGAAACAGTGGTGAGCACTGCCACAGACTAAAAACAGAAAGCGTGAGTTTTTCAATAGTCTCACTTTCACCCTTGTCATTCATAGCTGAAACATATCACCATAAAATGGCAAGCGATCACGACTTTGAAACCACTTTCCTGTTTGATTTTGGGCAGGTCTGCAGAGATCATGTCTTTGCTTAGAGAAGTCAGTGAATGTGACACCATGTAAGCTGGTTCAGTAAGTACATTTGAAAAATAAACAGAAGGTACATTGTACGTTTGTAACACAAAGAACTATGTGAATGAAACTCTTCAGTAGCTCCTTTCTGCCAAGGGAAAGTCAAACAGAGGCTACATGAGATAGTTACTGTAACTGGAGGTAAATCTTTGCAGAAAGAATTTGGAGATCTTGGATTCCACTGAGATAGTGGTATAAGTATCACTGTGTACTTAAAGAACAAGCAGGACCAAGACAAAACCATGCATGCAGAAGTTTTTTCCCAACATTTTGAAACACTAGGAATAAAGGATGATTTATTATGAGGGAAAGGCTGTGGATGTGGTCTATCTGGACTTCAGCAAAGCCTTTGACACTGTCTCCCATAGCATACTCCTGGAAAAGCTGGCAGCCCATGGCTTGGACAGGGGCACTCTGTGCTGGGTCAGGAACTGGCTCGAGGGCCGGGCCCAGAGAGTGGTGGTGAACGGGGCTGCATCCAGTTGGCAGCCGATCACCAGTGGTGTTCCCCAGGGGTCAGTGCTGGGCCCAGTCATTTTTAACATCTTTATCGATGATTTAGATGAGGGGATTGAGTCCATCATCAGCAAATTTGCAGATGACACTAAGTTGGGGGGGAGTGTCGACCTGCCGGAAGGGAGGAGGGCTCTGCAGAGGGATCTAGATAGACTGGAGAGATGGGCTGACTCCAATGGAATGAAGTTCAACAAGGCCAAGTGCTGGGTCCTGCACTTTGGCCACAACAACCCCCTGCAGCGCTACAGGCTGGGGACAGAGTGGCTGGAGAGCAGCCAGGCAGGAAGGGACCTGGGAGTTTGGATTCACAGGAAGCTGAACATGAGCCAGCAGTGTGCCCAGATGGCCAAGAAGGCCAATGGCATCCTGGACTGCATCAGGAACAGTGTGGCCAGCAGGAGCAGGGAAGTGATCCTTCCCCTGTACTCTGCATTGGTGAGACCACACCTTGAGTACTGTGTTCAGCTCTGGGCCCCTCAGTTCAGGAAGGATATTGAGGTGCTGGAGCAGGTCCAGAGAAGAGCAACAAGGCTGGTGAAGGGACTGGAGCACAGGTCCTATGAGGAGAGGCTGAGGGAGCTGGGGTTGTTTAGTCTGGAGAAGAGAAGGCTTAGAGGCGACCTCATCACTCTCTTCAACTACCTGAAGGGAGGTTGTAGCCAGGCGGGGTTTGGTCTCTTCTCCCAGGCATCCAACAATAGGACAAGGGGACATGGGCTCAAGCTCTGACAGGGGGGGTTTAGGTTAGATGTTAGGAAGAAATTCTTTACAGAGAGGGTTATCAGGCATTGGTACGGCCTACCCAGAGAGGTGGTGGATTCACCATCCCTGGAGGTTTTTAAAAAGAGATTGGACGTGGCCCTTAGTGCCATGATATAGTAATTGGAGATGGTTCAGGGGTTGGACTTGATGATCTTGGAGGTCTTTTCCAACCCAATCTATTCTATGATTCTACGATTTTATGATTTAAAGCAACTGTTGAGCTCTCTGAGATCTTTGTCCTCAAAAGAAGGTGGATGTCTGAGATGCAATAACAGTGTTCTGCTACAGCACACAGAGATTTTGGAACAATCAAAGAAGAGCCAGTGTCTTCGGAAAATTCACCTACTATTTGACTGGGGATAATTTGATGGCTGGGGATACTGACAAGTGCATATAGACCATAACCCGTACCCATGAACGTGGTCAGTGTGCATCACTCTCAAGTTTCAGCGCTTTGTTCTGTGGCACTTCCTCGAAGCTATGTAACAATAGGCACTTCATGAAAAATAAATGGAAAACACTGTTGTAGGCATTTTCATTGTGAAGTGTCCATCAAATAAACTCCTGGGATAGTAATGAGAAAATTTGTGTCAATTAGTAATGTTTTAAGAAGACATGAAAAAAATCAATTGAGAAACCCCAGGAGGGTAATCACTTGCCATCAGAATTATTAATTTCATTATGTGTTTTAAAAGAAAGGACATGATAGCCACTAAGGGAGGCCCTGGAGGAACACAATAGTGGTATGTCAGCACAATTGATTTCTCAGTGATTTAAAGCAATAATCTTAGTGACAAGTAAAAAAGTTTACAGTTGAAATGGAGATGTAACCTTTGGGCCAGCAGAGGGGTCATACATGGTTATTACTGCTGGGGAAGGAGTGACCAAAAGGGTCAGTGCACCTTACCAAATTTTTTGCCATTTTTGCCATTTTTTACCAGATGTGCTGGGATATATCACAGGTGAATTCACTAGTTTTACAACTTCTCTGGCTTGTCTCCCCCCCTTCCTTGCTAGTCTCATAACTTAGTAGTCAAAGATGAAATGACAGTTCAGGCCTGAGACATGCACATCTCCACTCTTCTCATGACACTAATAAAAGAACAGGTCTGACTTCATAGCAAACACTCTTGTGGGAATGTGTTTGACATGTCTGTCAGTACTTTAAATGAGGAAGCATGAAAGTTTCCACAGAGAGAAACACCAGATTTTTCAAATACAGAATGGGGGCCAAAATCACTTGCTAAATGCTGTGTAGCATTAAAATGAGAACTGACTGAGTGAAAGCTGCAAGTTTTTGCCCAATAAAAATTATAACAATACCGCAATGATAGCTTAGTTCTGCTATGAGAACAGTCTCTGGCATCCCCTTACTGTTGTCAGGCCATGTAATCCATTTTCTCTAGTAAATTATGTGGTATTTCCCTGTGGCAAAAATACTGCTTTGCATTTTGCTACATTTCTTTTTATCTGGATTTTGTGTTTTATGCTTTACGTATCGCCCTTAGCTAATATAATTTTCTTACTAGGATCTCTCCCTTTCTGTCTGGAACTCCCTTCTCCAGCAGTTTTTAAGGACTAGGTAGAATGAATGACTGAAAATATTTTTATCTTCTATACAGTTCTCTACATACTCTTGTAGTGTCAGTGCCAGACTAATCCTTAGTCTCCATCACGAGCTTGGTGTTCTCCTGCCTTGCTGCATAGTGAGTTAAGTTTTCAAGCATGCATCAAATGCTGTATTCCTTGCTCTGGATCTTTTAGAATTTGTTAGGGTGTGGTTCTGAGGCTAAGGTTCAGGCCAGAGCAGGAATATCTCAGGAATCCTCACTAGATCAGTACACTACAAGAATATCCTTTTTGTTCTACTTTTAGTGTTTCTATGGTAGTATATTGTGAGAATATTGATCCATAACTGCATTAGAACTAATCACCTGGCAGCTTTTATATAAAAAACATGTTTCTGAAAAATTTTGTAAATAGCATGTATAATTAAAAAGTGATATTTCAACTTAGATTTTCCCAGCTTGGTGTGAAAATACTTCCAGAAAAAGCAAGTTTTTCCTTGTTACTCTGTATCACAATACTTTTTGAAGTGAATCTTACCAAATTTATTCCCACAGATCCATATAAGAACCTATTTTTAAAATAGAATTTTGGTAAAAAAAGAGTAACAGGAGACAACCTGGGTTATGTATCTAGACATTTGGAGCAGTAGCCTCTGAACGTAAAATATACTTCCAAGTGGGTATTTTCAGATAAAACTCAGAACGTCAGAAACTCATCAATAGTGTAATCTTTTGAACTGGAAGTCTTTTAACAGCATCCCCAGAGAGCTAATGAAAGCTGTGATGGCACTCCATTTGATAGTGATTTTGTCATTAGCAGTCCTTAAAGATAAGGAATTACTTTTAGTGACAAATGGTCACTTTTGCAGAAATGGAACACTAA
Organism: Manacus vitellinus; assembly: GCF_001715985.3. Lineage (NCBI taxonomy): Eukaryota > Metazoa > Chordata > Aves > Passeriformes > Pipridae > Manacus > Manacus vitellinus. The sequence continues at coordinate 5,805,534 of NW_021939324.1, read as the reverse complement.
TTTAACTCCAGTTTCTAATTTTTCCTTTGTCTTTACATGTGAAGTGCAGAAAATTACACATAAATATTTGATCTATGACACAACATTTGAGGTAGCTGAGTTTTTAATTAGATGTATTCTGCTATGTAACATGTATCCTTCAATAGGAACCTACCTACTTTTTCTCTAACAATGCAAGGCAACTGCCTCAGTATTTCTTTTTTGGGTGGTTGTTTGTGTTTGGAGGTTTTATTTGTTTGATTGTGTTGTTTGTTTGTTTATAGAAAAAGAGCTGGCTGCTGCAGAAATTAAGAAAACTATCTGAAATAAAGTATGATGGATTCCTGCAAAATAGAGTATTTCCTTTTGCTCTCAAGCACTAAAAGCATTGAAATAAGAAAGCGGGGGGTGAACTTACAGCACAGCACAGGCTGTACTCAAGCACACATTACTGAAAAAATGAAATAATGCATACATCATAGAAGGGACTCAAAGTATTCAGAATGAATGTTCACTAGATTTTAACTAGAATTTATGGATTCATAAAAGACTCTTTGCTCTGCAGCAAAATTAATCCTGATTATCTGCTTTTGAAGCAAAGTAAAACAAGGAAATACATCTACTTCTTAGTCCTACCTCTTCTAATCATGTTTTTATGGGGTAGAATTGGGCATTTCAAGTGCATGAATGGAAAGTAATTTTTTCTTGAATGACTGAAAATACATATTCTAGAAAAGAAAGGATAAGGCAAAGTAATTCTTAGTGACTCTTTTATTTTAGATTAGCTGGCAGATGCAATCATCAGTTCTTTAGTCACGCAAGTTTAGTCAAAAAATTTTGAGAAAATGAGAATTATCTCAATTAAGCCCTAAGGACCCAAAGAATGCATTTAAATCACCTACTTTAAAAAAAGCACCTTCAAAAAGTTGTCTTGTGACAGATTAATCAGTGTACATCTAAATCCATAATTTTGAATGAAAGCCAATTCCTGTTTTTTTTTTTTCCAGGCAACATGGAAACACATAATTTAGATGATTTGTGGCTTCAGATGAAATACCTTTAGTTAAAATGGACTGAAAATATCCCACTAAAGCTCGTAGAAAAGGACATTTTATGTCCTGCCATGGCAAAGGCTTTAAGGCTTGAGTTGTGGTGGCTGGTACTGGTGATGAATTGGAAAATGTCTTTCTTTTACAGTGGCCTGTCATCACTCTGCTCTCTTTTCTTCTTTTGATTGTTGGTTGGCCGGTGACATGAACAAGATATCCCCTTAATCTCTTTGGAATTTAATAAAATTGGATGTATTCTTCAATTAAGTACAAGGAACATAGCCCTGTATGAAAGCTTTTCATAATTTTAAAAAAGTCTTTGAAAACCTAATTTTAAGCAGACTTCTAGCTTAAACAATCACTGAGAAATTGCTTCCTCCCCCCAGACTTTCAGGGACAGCTTCTTTTCTGCATGTGGTAGGAAGCAACAGAACCCTACTCAATAGTTATGTCCCAAATTATTGTTAATTTTTAATAGTTTCTTTTGTTTATTAGCATTTTGGCAACTTTTCTTGTTACACAACACCATGTTGCTCTCTACATAGGATAAAAAAGCTGCTACAGGGATACTGGGGACAGAGGGAGCTGCATTCACTGAAGGAGAATTTTTCTTCCAAACTTAGCATGAAGTACTTCACAATGGGTGAATTGAAGGCCTGTGCAGTTAATCATGAATAGTGTGACTGGAATACTACTTTCCAAGAGAGACTTCTGCCTGAGGCAACCTGGCTGGACATTAATAGTTGTGGCTTGGCTCTGCTGGCAGTTTCCGTGCTAATTACAGTAACAACGTGAAGATTTATAAAATGCAAAATAAAGTCCTAAACACAGATGCCAGCAGGGATGGAGATGATTTTAGGTGGAGATGATTTTAGGTGAAATAACAGAGCTTACCAAGTCAATCTGGTAATTAATGACCCTGCAGAAATAGTTTTAGTCCCTTGTTTTCCTTGCCAATTGAGGGACAATTCTGTTAAGAAGAACAAAGTGTTGCAATACGTACTGCAAAGGTGCTGTTGCTGAATGTCTCTAAGAACATCTGTCTAAAATATCTCAGGAATAGCCAAGAACTGTTTTGAAGGAGAAGGTGTGTTTCTTTCTACCCCAATTTTGTGATATAAAAAGGATGAATGCCTAAAAGACCTTAGACTGAATAAGATAAGGCTAGTGATAAGCTTTGATTATAGAATAAACACTCTGAAGCAAGTTTTCTGTGGTTAGAAAATGTTCTCTGTAGTAAGATTAAGGAGACATGAAATTCCCTTTTTTTTGAAAACACTCAGACTTCCCTTTTGTCTTCAAATGAATTCTGTTTATGATGAGAATAGTTAAAAATATCAGAACTTTTTTTGGTAAAATTTCATTGTCCTGCTAAAGAAGATACCTGTATTCCATGTGAAGAAGACTTCATTCTGTAAGAGGAAAACAGTCAAGAGAGTTTATATTTCAACTTTAATATGGCTGTACTACGACAATGCTATTGTCTTGAATTTCAGATTGATTTAACTGAATTAATGAACAAAATTAGTTGTCCTAATGTAGTTAAAATCTCAACTGAATGGTTTAGCAAATTAATACAATGGTAGTTGTGGCTGGCTTGATTTTTCTGCAATCTGAGATTCTCAGCTGCATCTGTCTCTTTCCCTTTCACCATGTAAGAGATACTGAGTAACCCCTGAGAGCAGGTGCTGGAGCTGCTTTTTAACGCTACTCACTGAAGCAGTCTCACTGCTGGACAAATTGCAAAGTTGGTGAAATGGAAGACTGAAGAAACTAGCCTGTTACTAGAGGCAGAATGTAGATAAGTCAGTGTTAGTAATTGCACAATGCTGAATACCTTTTCATACTATAAATAAAAGCAGTGGCAGTATGATTTGTTTGATACTTTGAGAAGTAAACCTTCACAGCACTGGTTAAGAAATAAATATACAAGCTTAGGGAGCAGTCCTGTTCATTGTGGAAAGTATATTCGTGATTTAATTGTCATATAGACTCACAGAACAGTTTTGGTTGGAAGGGACCTTTAAAGGTTATCTATTCCAGCTCCCCGACATGGGCAGGGACACCTTCCACTAGACCAGGTTGCTCAAAGCCTTGTCCAGCATGACCTGGAATTTTTTCACGGAAGGGGCATCTATAATCCCTCTGGGCATCATCCTGTTCCACTGTTTCACCACCCTCATTGTAATATGATGTAGTTTTTTCAGCCTAATCATAGCAATGTAACAATTCCTCTCTTCTTCACTATTTAGGAATACGAGCTTGGCTGCAATTAATGAAGATGGGTGTTAGAAGTATGAATATATATTTGATGTCATATGGTCTCCTAAGTTTTCAAATGTCACCTTCTCATGATTTAATAATTACGAACAACTTGGGAAGGAACAACCCTCCTCCCACCCCCCTGAGCCCCCCCCGCACGCAAATCTGAGAAATACACAAGGGAGCTATGTAGAGGATATAGCAAAGGGAAATGTGTTTTTGAAAGCTGCTGTAAGTCTCCTTTCACATTTCTATTTTGACACATCATACACCTTCTATATGTATCTTTTTCCTTAGTTATCAGATCCTTTTTCTAGTGTGAAACAACCAACCAGAGCAGTGCTATGCAGCCATGTGCCTGCCTCAGACTTCTCTGATCTTTGATTTGCTGGCAAGCAGAGAGCTTTGCTCTATTCTTGCACATGCAGTCAAATCTCTTCATTAACCTTCCTCACGGGTTTATTGCAGGGGTGCACTAGACCTGGGGCTGTGCAGCCAAAAAGTTTTCCAATTTTAAATCTTGAGAAGTTGGATATCTGGAAGTTGGATATGTCAGTCAGTAGACAGATCTAACAAGGAGTTCATTAACATACTCTGACTGTCAGAACAGGATAAGGAGAATGAAGTAATGCTCTTCGTTTTGTTACATATGCTGTATCAATAAATATTATATGCTTGTGAGAAGTAATAAAGAAAACTTGCAGTTAAGTAGTGGCTGTGTCTTCTGTTCTTATCTGAAAGGTAGGTCATAATCTTGAATGTTTCTTGTCTTTCACGCTGATTTCCTGCTGTACATATAACCTCTAGCTGTGCTAGCTTGTTTATTTTAGTTGGAAGTAAGTAAGACTTTTTACAATGGTTTTTACTTTTTACAATAGTTTGCCAGCTATAAGGATCACAACACTGTTTTCTCAAAAAGCACCTTACTCTTGTTGCTATTTCTGCACCATTGTTGCAGCTACTGTTGTTCTCTGTATATAATATATTTGTCTGAAGCGGAAAGATCTGACTGCTGTTTGTGTATGGAATATCACAACAAAATGGTGTGTTGCCCCTCCCACCCATTGACAGGATTTTGCAGAACATTAGAAGGTATGGCTAACCAAACATAAGCCCAGAGGTTTCGTGTGTTGTTGGCCATGAACCTGCCTGGCTAACAATGTAAAAAATAAAGAACACACATTTCTTTGTACTGTGTCACTGCTAACTGATATGCTGCTGCATGGAGACTAGTATTTGTAGCACAACCAACTATGATTGGAACAATCCAGATGCTGTTAAACCTAAGCAACACATAGAAAAAGAAGGAAAAGTTTCCATCCTTGCTGCTTTTTGGCCCTTTGAGGTGTTGCATAGAACCAAAGGACCTTTCATGAAGGGAAAACGCAAAAAATACCCAGATGCAGAGGGGATAAAACTTGGAAAGAATAACTGGTTTTATTGGGTTTTGATCATCTGAATAGGTATGCATGAATAGCATATGGATGCAAATGAAAAAGAAATATTATAGACATGAATTTCTCTTAGGCAGATCTAGTCAGAGAGCTGAGAGTAAAGCTTACATTGGAATAGGTAGAAAAGTGACATGGTTTGTCCAGGTTGGTAGAGCAAAGAACTCATAGTGTCCTGACACACTTTCTATTTTATGTTGTTCACAAACAGCCTTCAGTAAAATTATGAAGTATTGCCAAGGAGAAGATGGCCCACTCTGGCTATAAGTCTGCTCATTTCTAAGTTCATTCTGTCTTTCAGGTGGATTCAATGCTGAAAGGTTTTGCTCCGTAGTGAAAACAGTGAGATATGAAAAGCAGAAGAGAGCCTTTACACCAGCCTTTACTTTACGCCATGGCTGATAGGGTGAACTGTCATTTGGTTCAGAATCCTGAAGGCAGGTCCTGAGACCCTGAGAAAATAATAGCCACTCACTGTCCATCTAAATTGGAAAGCATCTGTAAGCACAGAAGGTTTTAGCTCGGCTCCTGACATCTGAGCTATCAATCTAACAGCCAGCACAGCTCTTGAGAAAAAAATGTAGCCTTCATGCCAATGGATCTCAGTAGTGAGGAAGCTGTGCTGCATACAAGGAGTGTCAAGGTAATTAATCCCTGCAACAATACCAAGCATACTCTTTCTTTCTCTTGCATTCCAAGTGGACACTGCAAGAATCCAAATCACTGTTGGGAGTTTTTCTTCATTTTCTGTGAAATTCCAGTGCTTCCACTCTGGAAGTTCAGTAAATCCTCTGAAGCAGTTTGTATTGAATAGCTGTGATACAGTGATTCACAAAGCAATTCTATTTAGGGACCTGATCAAAAGTGCATTGAAATAGTTCCATTGATTCCCATAGGTTCTGAATCTCTCCTATTATAATTAAACATGACTACAAACTATACTTTTTCATTGTCCCTTGGAATTAAACAGGGTTTTACACTTTTTCCCAAGACAGATCAATAACATCTCTTTGTTTGGAGAAATAGCATACTTGCTATAGCATCCATGGTATGAAAAATTCCTGCTTGAAAGACTTGACTCTAGCAATATGTCTGTGAATTCGTTAACTGATCCACCCCTACCTGCCTTTCATGACAGAAAAAAGACTCACTGGTTTGCCAAAGAGGATCTATTACAAATGAGGTTTCATGAAATCAGATGAATTTATTTTCATTATGCTGGCAGCCTGTCACCACAGACATGGATGAAAGGTCTGGTGTTATCTTTTTTTTTTGTCCGTGAAGTTAGGAGATATTCCAAAAGGGCTGAATGGTGAATGTGTTGTGGCTTTGATAAAACCACATCATTTAAGTTCATGTAGTGCCACACTGTGTGATTCAGTTCAATGTAATGGGAAGGACTATACCTGTCTGTGTATAATGAATTAGCTAGGTTAAATCCTCTAAGAAAGGAAGTACAGCATGATATAGCTTATTTAAAGAAAGTCTAGCTTATTCACCTGTGTCAGAGAAAATCCATGAATAGTGTGTCAGTTCTTTAAAGGAAGCCACCTAGGAATATTGAAAGGTAGCATAGTGAGAAAATGGCTCAGTTTAGAAATGAAATTAATTGTTATTGTGGTGGTCTTTTCATGTAATAAGCGAGAAAAAAACCAAAACCAAGCAAAACAAACCCACCAAGTTATCTTTCTGTGTCAGACTCAATTTGACTGGGAAAGTTACCTGAATTTCCTGAAATTAATCACTTTTGCAGGATATTCTAGTCTTTTCTATACACCTGAAGGGACTGTAGTGCTTGAACTACAGATGGTGTACTAAGACAATACATTTAATTTCTACCAGTCCATTAGAAAGGTCTTTTCCCTTTCATAAGCCAAGTATCATGAAATGTGCTGTTACCATTGCATTATAACATGACCTGTGCTTTCTTTAAGGAGTAAGACATCCTTTTACTTTTGAGATTTGTGATTCAGAACAGGAACTCTGTGACTAGAATGGGTGGAAAGAAAAGTAAACATGATGTTCACGTGTTACCCATATTAATTTTCCTAGATTCTTGCTTGCTAGTCGTGGGAGTAAGTTGAAAAAGGGTTAACATGGAAAGAACAGTGCAATTAGAGATATCATTCACCATCCCCAATCAAAATTAATATGAAACTTACAGCAAAATTCTATGCCTGCAACTCACAAACTCTCCTAAGCTGCTGGATTCAGATTCTGGAAAAAGCTGTAAGGTAACTTGTAGTTTAGATTTATGAAAAATTTTGTTGGTCAGGAAATTCTTACGGTTATTGGTTCAAGGACTGAGGTGCCCGTATTGTCACTGAGCATATTGTTGGCACCATGAAGTCCTATTCTCTCTGTCAGGCCCTTTGTGGCTTGTCCTCTTTTGAGAGATTGCCTTTGGTCTTTGTTATCATACGTAACTGCATTTGTATTTCTGATATTTTGTAATATTATATTAATTTATGACACTGTTTCAATTGGTCTAATCAGCGCCAGCTTGGCATATCTAAATATACTTTCTTTTTCATTTTGAACAAAACCCAAAAAAGTTTAGTAGTTTAAGTAATAGTTGCAACTAACTTTACTTTATGATGTATTTAAAAAAAAAGACTGACTCAAAAGAGCAACCCTTGCAAAGTGCCCTGATTACTCCAAAGGAAAAACTAGTGCCTCTCAAATTTTAGGATTTTAGTATTGAAGAGAATTTCCTGGCATTTTTAACCCAAAGGCATTTTCTTTTATCAAAAATAGATTAAGAGAAACTGAGCATTTGTGGGATTATTATTACTGAGCAAACTGACTGTTTTATACAGTCAAGAAAAAGTTAATTTGTGTTGTGTCCTGAATGACATTTGCATGTTGAGGAAAAAAGAATAAAAATAGAGAAAAAGGTAAGTTAGAAGGAGAGAACTTACATTCAGGGAAGCACAGAGGTTTTGTAAAAAGCAGCCATTCCTCAAAACCATGGGCACTTAAAGTTGTTAGAGATGTGAGGTGCAGTAAACTATATCAAATGGCATCGCAAGATATGACTTGAGTGGTCTCTTCTGATAAACACTGAGCAACTGGCAGCAATATTACTCCCTAGAAAATGGACATCAGGACATTCACTTTGAAAGAAAAATTTAAGAACCGTAGAGTTTGCTCAATGTCTGGGCCTGCTAATTTCAACATTGTCTCTTCCACTGGGGAGAGAGGCTGCTCCCTTGGGTTAAGAGTAACTCTCTTGGGAAAGGCCATTTGCATGACTTGAAATACAGCTCTGCTAATATTACCAAGCTCTTAATACTCTTATTCCTGCAAATATTAAATTTAAGATTTTGAACTGTATTGTGCAACTGGCACTAAAGGAAATCTGGCCCTCTTTGCCTTGGATTAGAATCTATAAGACAGGTTTGTTTGCCAAAGGACGTTTGAAAGAAAAGAGAAATCCCATGAATATTGAGAACCCAAAGTAATCAGCTCCTTTACAGCTAGGGTTTCAGATTATTTAAGGCTTACGCTGTTGGTTGATTTCCGAGGCAAATGTGTGTGCTGTGACAAAAAGTTTAAATTATTTGAGTCCTTAGTGATAAATTTGTTCTTGTAGGCAGATGTTGCCCCTGCTTTTCAGTGTGGTATTGGCACCTGCTTGAAAAATGCATCCAAAAAAAAAAAAAGTAAGATACTGGTGGCATGTAGATGGAAATTAATAATATGAACCTTGGGTTACAGCAGATGAGGTTTCTGCTCTGATCCTTCACCATTTCCGACTGTAACTTCAGCCAAATAAAAGTCCACGTGGTAGGCCATCTTTCTGAATACCCAAGCATGTCTTCTCAAGAAATTTTGTCTCTCTAATTGGTCTATAAATACTGATAGTGCTTTATCAGTTATTTTCACGGCAAGCTAAAAAGGAGTTATGTTTTCGCTTTACTGTATAAAACATTTTTACCATTGCTTTAGAGCCATAATGGTGTTTGAGCTTGAGGATTTGGTAATTGTTTTGGGCTGTAGGCATTTTCATAGTTTTGAAGTCTGATTGACAGGATGCAGAAAGTTGCTTAAAGCTGAAAAACCATTTAGAGAAATGTATCAGAAGGGAGATACGTGACAGGCACTTTGTAGGTGGACTGAGAAACTTCTTGATATGCATTATTTACACAGTGCTTCAGATTTCTCCTGCATGTCAAACCCAATAATTTTGGTTGTAGAGCAGCATCACCATGGTACTGTCATGGGAGCTGAATTAGTTCTTTGCCTGTTTCTTATGCTGACAGTTTCCAGAACTGTACATTTAAATGTTGACTTTTCACTGAGAGTTATCAATTTCTAATGCGTAATCAATCTGCATATTTATGTGGTTTTACCTAAAGGATGTAATCAATTTAAAATGTGTTCCCTGTTATGTGTCTTAAACTAACAAACAGACAATTAAGTATGTGCTCGTTTCTACAGAGACAGTTTTTGCTGGATACCAAATGACTGCTTTTTTTGTAGATTACTTTTCTCAGTAAAGAATCATTTTCCTTTAGGAAAGCAAATGTATAACCAAAGGCTTTTTTTTTCTTTTTTTTTTTTCTTTTTTTTATTTTTAATCCCATGCGCACTTATTAAAATACCCATCACATATCAGTACAAATGATTAAATGTTTGGTACAGGTTGTAACCTCCCTTTGAACACATCATGTATAATACATTCTTTATAGTCAGACTGGTCAGAGAGCACCAAACATTCAATCTTAGCTTTCTCTCAAAAGATGTTTTGTAGAAATATGCAAGTATTTGATTTCAGAAGCACATTTAGTGGGAGCCCAGAAAAAGTATGGAAGTTTTGCTCTTTTACTTTTCTGTTAAATGTTCTTTATTGTTAATATGAAACTGAAGCATACTGAAGCAACTGAAGTTGTGGACTTAACAGCATAAAAGAAGGAAATTAATTTACTAAGAATTGTAGAAAATTTCAGATATTTTTGGCTTTGTCTATTAGTTAAAAATGTTGGCCAACAATGAACTCTGTTCAGATTTGTTGTTTTAATGGCAGTCAATTCTCTTTGAGTGGAGATTTGTATGACATCACAATTTCAGGGTAAACATTTGTGAAATTAATTAAAAAAAAAATCATTCTCCATGTCATAACATTTTGAATAGTTCCTATCAGGTTTGCAGTGTTAACCCCTTTACCATAGCAACCCTTATTTTATGTATGTGATGCAGATTTTTAAATTTTTTTAATATAACATACAGGATCCAGACATATAAAAATGTAGCAAAAAGTCCAGTTGTGACTCTGGAAAAAAAAAAAAAAACCAGAATGAAAGGCAATAAAAAATTTTAAAGATTGGTAATTTTTTGTTATGCCATTTCAAAATGTCATTTTTATGTTATTGTCATTTAAGAAATAATATATAAATTTTAAAATAATACATATTATTTTAAAAATACCTTATTTTTGTAATGATCAAATTTCCTGTCCCCTGAAAGTAATTTATATTACTTGATTAGTATTGCATGCTTTCCAAAAGACAATAATAGAATCTTAGAATTGTAGAAAGGGACCCACAAGGATCATGAAGTTCAGCTCCTGGCCCTGCACAGGACCATCCCCAAGAATCACAACCTGTGCCTGGGAGTACCATCCAAATGCTTCTTGAGCTGTTTGATACAGACACACATAGTAAGTAGAGAGTGAGAAATTCAATTTGTATTCCATATCAAGGAATATATTTCACCTGACTTATGGTAGTCTGATCCGCAATTCTTTCACGATTAGAAAGATAATGTTATTAATTAATATCCACCTGTTACTATATCTATTTTATCCACATGTTCTGGCACGGTAGGTCTAAAGTTACTGGTTAATAGATTAATTACGCACTGAAAAAAATGACTAGAACCCAAGCCCCAGTTACATTTCATATGGAAACTACCATGAGGATGTTAGGTTGTGTTAGAAGAAGCTCTTGTCTCATCATCTGCCTCCTGCCACATCCAGGATTTAATCTGAGCTGTTATTTACTTGCAGCCTTTGTACTGAACTGGAGAAACTAGCTGCAGCTGTTGGCAAAAGCTTGTTTTGGCTTTCGTAGCTGCTAATATTCTTGATGATACCAATGTTTATACATCTTTCAAATCTAGTGTTGTTTCAGCTGTGCTGGAAACCTGTTCATTGATACCAAGTGATAGGAGACAGAAAACTGCCTTCAATTATAGAGAAATTAAATAAAAACTTAATTTCTATTGTTCATTACCAGGTGGTTCATTAGCCCTGTGAATATTTGATCCTTTGTGTTTGGAGATTTAAATGGCTCGATCAAAAGAAATTTACCATTGTTTCTAACATCTGAATAGTATTCATGTGCTGATGGATTACCTGAGCAGATTTTAATCTCTGACCTATCTATTCTTCAGAAAACTAATGTAGGAATCCATTTTTCCTTTGCGTGGATTGTGAAACTGAAAAATGTAGAGACAATAAGCAAGAAATATCATAAAGGGTTTAAGCAACTACCTGCCACTTTGGTTATCTAAATCCAAAGGTGCAGTCAGTATCTGCTGCTTAGACTCGGAGCTTCTCAAAATATGTGGGTAGGTAATTTTTAAATCACAAGGAAAGTTCTTGTAAGATATAATGAGAGAGCTTTGCATATATAAATATCCTCATTGGTGCGTAGCTAATGACTTTAAGTTAGGTTGTTTTGTTCACTGTTGTATGCTCAAGTTTCTGGAGAAGAAAAGGAAGGCTATAGAAATACTCACTTGTGGGATTCACTGGTAGAGTTAGAAGCACGAAGTAGGTTAGATGTCTGCATGCACAAAAGAGCCAGAAATATTCCTGAACTTCTCTGTCTTAAAAGTGTGTTCTTACTGTCCAACAGCTCTGATTGTTCAAACCTGCATTGCCTTCAGAGTGTCTTGTTTATGTGGATTTGCAATAACAATTCACAGGAGTGAGGCCCTTCCTCTTCAAATATGAATGTAAATGGCGTCATAACCACCTTATGGGATACAGAATAGCCATCGTGGTGCCATTACATAGATGAACCTCTATCCCACCATTTTGTCTGTATCACTCAGAAGACTCCTTTCATTAATCTTATGAGCATGCTTTGCTTCAAACATCTTTGTTAAGAGATTATCACCTTCCCATTGAAATAATTTTACCCTAATACCAAGTCTGCCAGAGTTCAAGGAACATTTGGACAGCATTCTCAGGTACATGGTGTGATTCTTGGGGATGTCCTATCTAGGGCCAGAAGTCGGACATCATAATCGCTACGGTTCTTTCCAGCTCTGAGTATTGTATGATTCTATGACCAAGGGAAGAACTGTTGAACCACTTTTTTTTTTTTTTTTGCAAACACATCTAAATTTTAGCACAAGAGCATATTTCCCTGTCAATCGTTGTGTTATAAATATGGTTCCACTTCACAAAAGTATTTGGAAGTGCACTGGCCAAAAATATCCAAAGAGGAAAATTTGGATTTTGCTATATATTTTGGCTTTTTTAGCCCTAAAGTGATGTTCAGCTTTAAATGTGTCATACCTATTGGACTGGTTTTGGCTGGGGTAGAGTTAATTTTCCTTACAGTGGAGTAGTAGTATGGAGCTGTATTTTGGATTTATGCTGAACATAAATTTGATAATATAGAGATGTTTTTGTTATTGCTGAGCAGGGCTTACCTAGGGCCAAGGCCTTTTCTGCTTTTTGTACTGCCACAGCTGCAAGGAAGTCGAGAGTGCATGGGAGGCTAGGAGGAGACACAAACAGGACAGGTGGCTCAAACTGACCAAAACGATATTCCAGACAATGTGACATCATGATCAGTACATGAAGTGGGGGAAAGGAGAAAGGGGGCATATTTGGAGTAATGGCATTTGTCTTCCTAAGTCACACTTACATGTGATGGGTCCCTGCTCTCTTGGAGATGGCTGAACACCTGCCTGTCCATGGGAAGAAGTGAATGAATTCCTTGCTTTGCTTTGTTTGAGTGTGGGGCTTCTTCTTTCCCTATTAAACTGTCTTTATCTCAGCCCATGATTTTGGTGGCTTTCAACCTTTTGATTCTCTCCCCAGTCTAGTCCCACTGGTCGGGGAGTGCACAAGTGGCTGCACAGGGTTTGGCTGCTGGCTGGGATTAAACTGCTGCACTTGGTTTTGCCCAAACACTGTTAATTGAATTACTTTGCATAAAAGCATAATTAAATGAATGTGGGGAAATAAATGTGACAATGATCATGGCAGTGCTCTATGAGTTATAAAAATGACATACCAGAACCTGAAAATTTCAGTGCAGTTTTTACAAATAATTTTATCTAAGTTCAAACTCCCCTTTTAGTTTCAAACTGACAAAATGTAAGAATGAACTGTAATTGGTGAGATATGAAAAAAATGCTACAATGTTGTCTGAAAAATAATACTTAAATCAAACTGTCTCCAACCAAATTGGAAAACATGAGTAATAATTTAAGTTTTAGCATTTATTTTGGCATAGCCAGACTAATAAAGAATAATACGCAGCTTGATCTCAAAATTGGAAAAGCCACATACAAGAATAGAAAATTGAAATAATTTTTTCAAAGAGATGTATGCACACAGAAAAAGGCAAAACTCAAAAAATGTTAACATGCATCATCTGGGGCATAACAACTGTTCCCTCCCTCCACTCCACGCAGAAAAGCATGTGGGGTTTACATTTATTTATTTATTTATTAAAATAAAAGCTCTGCAGCACTGAGTCCATTACCAAAATGAATGGATTCAATATCTGTTCAATGATGTGTTCAAAATGAAAGCAACATCGTTAAATGTCAAAGATGTCATCAGCACATTTTGCTTCTTACCCGAATAAAACAGGCATTATCTCTCCAGGCACCGCAATTCCCTGCTAGTAGGTGGTGCTGGCTGTGCCCCGCAGGCAGCGCTTGTGGCGTGCGTGGCACTGAGGGCACCGCTGAGGAGCACGCACAGGTACGGCTGCTGCTGCTGCAAACCTCAGCCAGCGGTTGTTAAGGCTGGGATCCTGCTGGATGGCTATTTAAACCCGAATTCTGTGCTGCTTCTGCTGTTGCAGGCCATTAGTTTCCTGAGCTTTTCTTTCCCTTTTTCAATCGGCATAATAAGGGAAAGAATGTGAGGGCCTGTTAGCAGAGCAAGAGTGCTGACTTGTAGCCCTGTAACCATATTCAACAAGGGAATGTTCTAAACTTCATCTCCTGGAAGTCTCCTATCTGTTACATGCCTGGAGCTATTACCCACTAAAGGACTTCACATTTTTGAATACTTAAACTGAAAGAAACAGATATGGGAGAAACTACATAAATCCATTATTGCAGCGGGAATATCTTTCTGCTTCAGGCAGAGAAGATAAATTGCCACCAAAGTGATACAAAGTTGGTTTGATTATTTCATTGGATCAAATATATCATGCTGTCTTGAAATCTCTTTGCTTTTAAGTCAAAATTAAGGAATTTTACCATAACCATATTAGACATTATAATTTGCATATTTTTCATCTCAAAAGAGACTTTTGAAGTTATGTAATTCTTAAGTATTTAATTGTTCTTCACATCATTGAAATATCAAATTATATCCAGAAACAGAGAGGATTCTCTTGCTAGATAGCAGTGATTGACTCTCTATCTGACAAGAACAGAATTCTTGTGTTGGGGAAAGAAACAGCATTAAGAAAGTAACTCAAAGAGCACCAGTTCTTATTTTGTTCAACACTGGGATTTGAGTATTCTTTCTGTTTGGAACTAAGATTGCCAAAGTTTTATGCTTGCACAGAAAACAGTAATTGAGTTAATATTAATTTAATCCATAAGATCACAACAATGCCATTCTTGTTCAAAGAAGATGAAGGCCTCCTTCTGCATGAATTTCTTTTCCATAGCTTATCAGTGACATCTTGATTTACTTGCAAATGCAGATGAAGTAATTGGCAACTTTTCACAGCCTGGGGCTATGGTAACATTTGTAGATGAAATTCTTCCTACTAAAATTTGCCAATTAGAGTTTAAAGTTTGTTTTAACCATTTAGGATTAAGAAAAAAACCACACCAAAACCAAAACTCCAAACCAACTGGAAAGATTGTATTTTAAAGATGATTTTTTTCAGCTTAATTGTTCTCTTCCTTCCTCATTTTACTTTATGCAGTCCCGATACAACACAGCAGCCAGAAATTGTAGCTGTTTTGTTTGCAGTTAACTCAAATCTTTCTAGATATTTTGCCAGTGATGTTATGGATGAGATCATAAATTCTGGTTCCAGGAACTAAGTGAGGCGCAGGTACCAAGAAGATGTTATCTGATGCCAGTGTGTGAGGAAGAGTTAAATCTTTTTGACAATTCAATGGTTCCCTTTGGGTTTGCACAAATGGCACCTGTTGTTGAAGTCAATAGAGCTTACAATTTAATTTCATCTGCCTGCAAACAATCTCACTCATTAGGGGGTGAAATGATGATAGAATTCACTGAGGCATGCAGTTTCACTTTCTACAGGGCACTACGTAAGTACAGTCATCATTTTCGGTGAAGGGAGGCACAATTATCTTGGAAACTGATTGTAAAGTAGAAGAAAGGAAAAAATGTCTGGAAAAAACATCGTAAAAATTCAGTCTCACTACATTTTTCTGCTGATGCCAATTTGAAATCTAATTATTATGTTTAACATGATATGAAAATGTAAAAGTCAGAAAAAAAGGAACTAATAATATATTTTCCCACCTATTTCAAGATGAGTTCACCAGTTTTGGAGAACAGGTACATGTAAATAAATATTTTAGTGGGGTTCAGGAGTAAATCCACCCCAAACTTAATTTATTCATGTTGAAAATACCTGCTTCTGTCTGCTGATGGTCTTTAGGTGAATTAACTGGCCAGATAATGTGTTTCCTATATTTTAGTGCAAAGGGTGTGAACTTATAACAGTATATTAAGCTAATGGGGCCTAACATTCCCTTGGACACATCTCTACCTCACATTAAATTGACCGACTTCCAATTGGTATCCCACAGTCCTTTGCATCCTACCGGGACTAACTGATCAATTTGTCGATATGCCTCAATTGCTTTTGTGCCAGGCTGCTGTATGTCAACTCAAATGTTTGGCTATAGCAAAACTTGAGTCATTCTCCTGCAACCAGAATCATCATCTTATAGGACAGTTCATACCCACCTACCTGGAGCATCCTGTGCCAACGCTCAGTGACGTTCAACAAAGCCAAGTCCTGCTCTTGGGTCACAACCTCAGGCAGCACTACAGGCTGGGGACAGAGTAGTTGGAAAGCTGCACAGCAAAAAAGGACCCGGTGGTGCTGTTTGAGAGCAGCTGAACATGATCCAACAGCGTGTCCAGGTGACCAAGAAGGCCAATGGCATCCTGGCCTGTATCAGCAATATGGTGTCCAGCAGGACCAGGGCAGAGTTCAATTTTGGGCCCTTCATTCCAAGAAGAGAAATGGGATGCTGGTGTGTATCCAGAGAAGGGGAATGGAGCTGGTAAAGAGCCTGAAGCACAAGTCCTGTGGGAAGCAGGTAAGGGACCTGGGGGTGTTCAGCCTAGAGAAAAGTAGACTCAGAGGTTGACTTTACCACGCTATACAACTGCCTGAAAGGAGGTTGTAGCTAGGTGGAGGTTGGTTTCTTCTTGCAGACGACTAGTGAGAAGACAAGGGGAAATGACCTCAGGTTGCATCAGGGGACATTTAGATTAGATATTAGGAAAAATTTCTTCACAGAAAGAGTGATTAAGCATTGGAACAGGCTGCCCAGAGAACTGGTGCAGTCATCATTCCTGGAGTGTTCAAAAAGGTAGTGGCAATTCATGATACATGAGGGTATTAGATCAGATGTTGGATTTGATGATCTTGGAGGTCTTTTCCAACCCGAACAATTCTACGATTCTACGATTAACATAATACTCTGGAAAATTTAGCAGAAAAGGGACATCTATGAAATCATCACTAAAGAAGTCAGGGAAGATGCTCAAACCCCAGCTTCAAACCCAGTCTAAAGTGAGAAGCTGAATTCAGTTTTTAAGTAGTTGAGGAGACCTATGGCTCCTTGTCACAGAGCTTGTGTTATCTACTTTTGGCCTTTCAGTAAGTGCACAGGATTTTGTTCTGGGATGATGTTTTTCAACCGCCATGGGTAAAACACAGCTAGAATGGCTCTTACAAGGTGGAGCTTTTGTTTGAGAGCCTCACTCAACCTCACTCAACCTGTGCCTCACAGTGCAGAAGTCTGACTTTGGCTCTGGCGACTCTGGTGCGAGGAGCTGGAAACACCCACAGTGACCTAGCTTTCTTCTCAAGGTCACTTTTATTCTAAGCAAGAAGCAGAAAGTGATTAAACTGTGTGTACTTGTGCTCACTTCATTTGGATTTGGCAACAACATAAACAATTCAGCTAGGAGTTTTTCTGAATATCTCTCTTCCCCTAACCTGTTTATTCAACAAATCAATTGCAATAAGGAAAGGAGATGTTCCTGAAGGTGGTCAGGTCATATGTCTATTATACTCATAGAATGGTTTGGGTTGGAAGGGACCTTAAAGTTCATCTAGTTCCAACCCCCATGATGTGGACAGGGACACCTTCCATTAGACCAGGTTGCTCAGAGCTCCACTGATCTTCATCTCTTCCGTTTCCCATTCCCATCACTTTCCTTGATAGTTTTCTAGATCACTTAGTTTTCTTGATAGCCTTTTCTTGGTCAGTGTACCTGTGTTATTCTACATGTTTCAGAAGCCAAACTTTTTTTCCCTCATCTCCTTCCTTTGGCAATAACAGACTTTCCAGTGTGAATATGCTTGTGGCATGCTTTGAAACCTAGCCACCAGCAAAAACAGTTTCACTGCTTTATGGCCTGCTTGGGTTACAGATGTTTTAGCATTGTATATCATATCCATCCATTTTTACGGCACAACAACCTCGATTCATGTGATTTAATAAAATAAGAAACATAACAATATCTTGTCTTGAGGAGTATTTTGCTGACTTGATTGTATACCTATTAATCTAGGCCAACAACATTAAATTCTGAATTTTTATGCAGAATTATGTATTTATAATTGATATCACATGTATGTACAGTCATGAAGAGTGGCTTATCACTTCCACGATGCTGAAAATCAAAATAAGACCAAATTATAAAAAAATTATTAGGTGTTTTTACCGTTAAGATGTCAACACAACCTTATGTTAGATGCTATACCTTCCCAGGTGACCTCTTCCACAAGTGGCTATCTAGTGGAGGTCTTCAGGTGCATTTGGAAGAAAGAATAAAAAGCTGAGGTATAGAAATAAGTGAGTATGGGCCAACTGATGAATTTATATTTTTGGCAGAGCAGAAATTTAATGAAGGGAGAGGCAAAAGCTCTAATGCAGCTGCACCAGGTCTGCCTGACACTCTGTGGAAAAAGTTTTGTGGAGCTCCACAATACTTTCTTGATATCAGCTCCATGAAAAAGTCAAATGGAGAAATCTGTTTCTCTGTAAGAGATACTAACCCAGCTTGACAGCATCAAAATCTTTCTGTTTTGTCCCTTGTCCTGTCCTAGCGTAGATAACTATTCTCTTCCCAGTTCACCATCACCTCCCAGGTGACAACAACCCTCGTGAATACAAAGCTAATAAGATTAATTTTTACTTCCTTAAATAGTCTCTTTACCTCTGATGAATTTTTTGATATAAGTTGGAATATATTGGGTCTGGCTGGAATGGCATTAATTTTCCTCACAGCAGCTGTAATGGTACTGTGTTTTGGATTTGTGACTGAACCAATATTGATAACACACCAGTAAAGATGCTTGGCAAGTGCTCAGCAGTGCTTGCACAGCATCAGAGTTTGTCTTTTTCTCATTCTGTCCTCATAGAGTAGGTTAAAGACGATGAAGAATTTGGATGAAGGCACAGCCAGGATGTCTGAACCAAATTGACAAGACAGTTACTCCAATCTGTATAACCTCATGTTTAGCAAAAAACAGAGAGCAGAGTTGCTCTGGGGAGATAGAGACTGGCTAGACATTGGCCTACTTGTGGGACATAGTGAATAATGGCCTTTACATCTCTTTTTGTTCTGTTTTCTTTTGTTTGTTTGTTTGTTTTGGTTTGCTTATTTTGGGGATTGTTTTTTTTGTTTGGGGTTCTGTTTGGTTTTTTTGTGGTTTTGCCCCTCCCCTTCCCTTTTACTAAATTATCTTTACCTCAACCCACGAATTTCCTGGTTTTTGCTCTTCCTAGTCTCTCTTCCTTACCATTGGAGGTGGAAGGGGAGTGAGCAAACAGCTGTGGGATGCTTAGCTACTGACTGGAGTCAACTTGCCAGCTGTAACAAGTTCCCAAGCAATTACTGCTGCACTATTTCCTACCTTTGTGATGTTCCCGTATTTCAATGTCACAAGTCTCTCAAAAGCTCTGCTGTCTTCTACTGCTATGGCATGTTGTGGTGGGGTAATCCTGGCCAAATGTCCATCCAACTGCTGACCAACTCCCCTGTCTTAACAGGAGAGGAAGAGGATGAAAAATTTCATGGGTTGAGATAAAGACAAGGAAATTGTTTACAAGCTTTTGTTATGGGCAAAACAGGTTTGACGTAGGGAAGATTAATTTGATTTATAACCAGCTAATATATGTTTAGATTGTGAAAAACAGAGGCAATATTAAAATAACGTCTTCTCCCATCTTCCCAAGCTCAGTTCCAGTCCATTGCCAACTCCTCCACTCCCAATGCTGAGCAATGTAGGGGGATGTGAAAGGGGGGTTGTGGTCATAACAGTTTCTCTCTCCCACTCCTTCCTTCTCATGCTTTTCCTTTTCTCCAGTGTGGGCTGTTCCCTTAGGCAGTGGTCTTTCTGTTTAAAACCAGTCCTGAGCAGGCTGTTCACGGGCAATGGAGAAATATCTACTCCCCAAGGCAGCACCTCCTCCCTCTCATCCTTCACTGTCCTGGATGTTGCCTCTACTGTTTCTTAATCTTTTTTATTCCCTCCTTTTCTGACTATCTGGCACTTTTGCCCTTTCTTAAGTTTCTTTCCCAGAAGGGCCATCCTCTTGGCTGAAGGACTCATCTGTGTCTTGTGGTGGATTTGTTGGAGCCATCTGGAATGGGCTGTGTCAGAAATTGCCTTTGCAGCCCCTGAGCACGTGCACCCTACACAGACATGAAGGAGCCACAGCTCACATCTGTTTTCTGGGAAAGGGTCTTTGAATATGGACTCTAGAAATGGAATGTAAATTTAACTTTGCTAGTTCACTAGTTTATACCAAAGTTATAACTGTTATAACTACCATGGAACTTTCTTTTGCTTTTACACTGTGTATTGCCCAAGCAAAGAGATATTTTCTACATTTTCAGTTGTTTTCATTTTTCCTTAAGACAGAACTTACAGCAAATAAAAGGACTCAACCAGCTTATGCCATTTTAGGTCACAGAACTGTCCTACTTTAACATGCTAATCATGTAAGTAGAAACCTCTATTTCTTTTTAAATTTACCATTTTATCATTTAAGGGCAAAAGTATTAAGCAAATATAATTACCTATTGAAACAACTTACTGACATTGGTGCTGAATTTCCTAACTGTGGCTATTTTTTATCAGAAATGGTTGTTTGTAACAGACATGCTTCAGCTTGTACAGTAATTAATTCTGTGCCCTGTGTTATTAAAAAAAAAAAGTCACACTGTTCCCTTTTGGCCATAGTCTATAAAACTGCAGGAAAACCTTGACAACTGTAAATGCATATCCATTTTTCTGTTTGCTTCATGGAAGAAGATAGCAAGAGAGAGCTTTTATACCAGCATTGCAATTTTGCAGTTACACTGTAGTGATCTGCCTGGCTGGTAAGAAATATAAATACCTTAGTGCCCTTCCTGGCCTGACATCCTGAATCAAGAAAGCAATTTTGGGCAGTTGGATTCATTACTTTTATATCCATACTTTAGCATGAAACTTGGTATTAAATTCTAGACAACAGTGTTTTAAGAACAGTAATCAAAAAAATACACTAGAAAATTTTTGTTTATCTGTGAACAAGTCTACCCTCAAGAATATCAAAATCCCCCTAGAGATGTAAAACAACATGTTGACACATTCAGGACACACTAGTGAAAGGATAGCACATAAAAGCGAAAGTCAGGAGATGATTTTATGCCCAGGAATATCTTAATTTTCTTTTAATCTTTATGTCCTTTGTCTTAGAGAAAAAACACAATCGCAACCTAAATTAGAGTTCACATAATAATAGATACAAATAGATCTAGAATATTGTACTGCCTTTAAAAAACAACCTACAGTCTTAATCCAACCTCTGCCTTGATATATTTGCATTCAAAAGAGATTCCTGGAATGTGGGGAAGAACTTCCTAACATAGCTGATGAGTGAGCCAGCTAGGGAAGGCACCCCATTGTGAACAGAGAAGCATGTGTGGGTGATGTAAGGGTTGGAAGCTGTTTTGGACATAGTAATCACGAATGTTAGAGTTTTTGATTCTTGGAATAGTAAAAAGGGGAATCAGCAGAACTGTTACCTAGGAGTTCCAGAGGGCAGACTTTGACCTGTTTAGGAGATTGGTTGCCAGAGTCCATTGGAAGGCAATTCTGAAGGGCTTAAGGGTCCAGGAAGGCTGGAGGTTTTTCAAGAAGGGAATTCTAGGAGTGCAGAAGCAGAGCATCTCCCCATGCTTAAAGACAAACCAGCAGGGAAGAAGACCAGCCTAACTGAATAGAAAGCTTTCCCTGGAACTCAGGAAAAGAAAGGAGAGTTTATGAACTTGGGCTCAATGGGCAGGCAACTCAGGAGACATACAAGGATGTTGTGAGGTTATGCAGGGAGAAAATTAGCAGGGCAAAAGCAACTTGGTTTTAATCTGGCTAGTGCCATAAAGATAATACAACATGTTTCTATAAATGTATTAGAAGAAAAAAGGCAAGCTAAGAAGATTCTCCATCCTTAATAGGATGCTAGGGAAGACATAGTGTCAAGGGCTGAGATGCCTTCTTTGCCTCAATTTTATATAGCAAGGCCAGTTGCTCTGTGGGTACCCAGCCCCCTGAGCTGGAAGACAGGGATGAGGAGGAGAAAGAAGCCCCCATATAATCCAAGGGAAAATGATCAGTGACCTGCTGTACCACTTTAGACACACAAGTCTCAGGGCTGGAAAAGTACCAGGGGGTACCGAGGAAGCTGGTGGAAGAGGTCACTAAGCTGCTTTGCATCATTTACCAGAAGTTCTGGCTAATTTCAGAGGTCCCAGCTGAGAGAAGGTTGACCAATGTGATGCCCATCTACATGATGAGTCAGAAGGAGGATCCAGGGAATTACAGGCTTTTCAGCCTGACCTCAGTGCCAGGAGCAGATCACCATGACTGCCATCACACAGCACATGCAGGACAACCAAGGTATCAGGTCCAGCTAGGGTGTGTTTGCGAAAGGCTTATCCTGTTTGACCAACCTGATCTTTGTCTATGACAAGTTGAGCTGATTAGCAGGTAAGGGTGTGGATGTTGTCTACCTGAACCTTAGTAAAGCCTTTGACAACATTTCCCACACAATTCTTGTGGAGAAACTGGCAACCAGCCCACCAACATTAAAGGTGTGTTTTTCACTGGGTAAAAAACTGGCTGCATGGCTGGACCTAGGCAGGGGTGGTGAAAGGAGTTACATCTAGCTGGCCCCTGGTCCCCAGTGGTGTTTCCCAGGGCTCAGTATTGGGGCCAGTCATATTTATTATCTTTACTGATGATCTGTACAAGGGAATCGAATGCACCCTCAGTCAGTTTACAGATGATACCAAGCTGGGTGGAAGTGTTTGTCTTCTGAAAGGTAGGAAGGCTCTACAGAGACATCTGGACAAGCCAGATCAAAGGCCAATGGAAAGAAGGTCAACGAGGCAAAGTGCTGGGTCCTGCACTTGGGGCACAACATCCTCATGCAGCTCTAAAGGCTTGCAGAGGAGCTGCCAGAAAGATGCCCAATGGAAAAAGACCTGGGGGTGCTTTTTGAGAGCAGCTGAACATAAGCCAGCAGTGTGCCCAGGTGGCCAAGAAGACCAACTGCATCCTGGATTGTATCAGAAAAAGTGTGGACAGCAGGACTAGGAAAGTGATCATCCCTCTGTACTCAGCACTGGTGAAGCCCTGTCTTCAGTAGAATGCCCAGTTTTTGGCCTCTCACCATGGGAAAAACACTGACGTGACAGAATGTGTCCAGAGCTAGGGAAGGGTCTGGAGCATGAGACCTGTGAGGAGCAGCTGAGGAAGCTGGGGTTGTTTAGCCTGGAGAAGAGGAGGTTCAGGGGTGGCCTTGACACTCTGTACAACTACCTCAAAGGAGGTTGTAGATGGGCAGGAGTTGGTCTCTTGTCCCAGGTAACAACTGATAGGACAAGAGGTTAAAATTGGAAAAATTTCTTCTTAGAAAGGTTTGTCAAGCATTGGACAGGCTGCCCAGGCAAAGTGATTGAGTCATCATTCTTGGACATATTTAAAAGATGTGTAGATGTAGTGCTTAGGGGCAAGGTTTGGGGTGACCTTGGTTGTGCCAGGTTAACAGTTGGACTCAATGTTCCTAAGAGTCTTTTCCAACCCCCTAGACAACTCCATGATTCTATTCTGTATTATAGGTAAAGCCCATGGAACTGGAATAATGATAAAGCAAACCAAGAACTTAAACGGCAGAGTTCATAGAAGAACTGGGAGCAGAATTAAGCCTCTAGATGCTCTAGGCATCAACAAATGCCTAGAAGTGTAGGACTTACCATGCTTTAATCAGTTACCACCAATCAATTGAGCTACAATATTTCTGTGCCGTGTACTCTTCACTCTAACTATATGTGATATGTGATGAAAAAATTTTTTGGTTATTGTGGATTTATATTAACATAATCTGATTAGATGGTTAACCTTCTTAAAACAGGCAAGACACATGGATGAAAAAGAGGCAACTATTGGTGGATGGGTTCCCCCCCCGCTTTTTTTCCCTTTCCTGTTGTAAGATTGTTGACATTTGTGGATGTCATGTACTGAAAGCAGCAGGCATCTGCATTGCAGATAGGGACTCCTGCAGTGCTAATCTGGGAGGAAGATTTCCTCCAGTGTTATTACCAACCATCAACACATTACTAAGAAAGTAATAGTATGAGGTGAGAGATGCTCAGTTTTGCTACTAAGCTTAAGGAATATTTGGAAGTAGAGGACATGGAGGGAAACTTCTCTGGAGGATCATATTTACTAATTGTTTTTTAGTACATTAAACTTGATGGCTTGTAAACTCTGCATTTATTGTACTTAATGCCTAGAAAAGAGTAGTACATGCACAGTACAACTTTAGGAATTGTTTTGGTCTCTGATCCTTTCCGACTTCAACTGAAGTACAGTATTTATGCCCCACCTCTGAGTGCTTTGCTCTTCTGCCTCTCAGTGCTTTGCTATCTACAGAATTAGTACTGACAGCAGGTGGCCTAAAGAAATTATAAAACAACAGCTGATCTGAGTCGGAGCAGACTGTGTATCCCTGCAACGGAACAGGAGATGCAAGCTCTATTCTGTTGCCTGCGCAGTCAGGAGCCTCCCCCATCAGCACTCAGATCCACCCTTCAATAGCAGGAGGCTTCTCAGATCTACCTCAGTGCACATTATTGAGTTTAATTTAACTCCTTCTCTGCACTATTTGCCCAAAGAGTAACAAGAATTTGAGATGTTTTCATAGATTACATGATTTTCACAGGGTTGATATGTGTGAGTGTGTAATACTGAAGGCCGGTAGGAATGTCTTCAGAGAAGCTGTAAAAGCCATGCTCTCATTGCAGCTGGACATGCTGAATGAAAAACTGTTGGACAAAACAGCAGATAAAGCCCCACTTCGGGAGGATGCTTATATTGCTGGTTGTCAGTAAGAGCAGAACTGGATAGATTTTTTTTTTTTGAGAGGCCAGTTTAGCCAGAGTTGGCAATTTGTTTCGTCATCTTCACAGCAGGCTCAGCAAAACAGAAATGGTCCTGATGAAATGAAACTACTCAGTCTTGTCAGAAGCTGAGGCTAGGCCGAGGACTAGGGAGTTGCAGTACAAGACAGGACATGACTAAGGGATAGCACCAAGAAGGAAAATTTGGATGTGGTTTGAGGAGAGCTTGCAAAAGGTGCAAAGAACTTTATATTCAAATTTGCTTTTGAAAAACACAGTCCGTAAAAATGGTCCAAGGAATGTTTGTAATATTCCTTAGCAGAGGGCAAATAGTGTATTGTGCACTTACACACTGAAAACCAAACATACCCATCTTATGTTATATTCAAAATCTCTATTACCTTTAGCCCTACTTTGTCAATCTATACGCAATTTGCAATTTGGAGGGGAACAGATGAGAATATTTGAACGGCAGCAGGTTTAAGTAGTCGGTTTTGTCTGGGAATCAAGCAAAGCCTAGTTTCCAGATATGTCTGCAGAACAAGTTCATAACATCTGTAGATGTATCTTACAAAATGCATCCAGCAAAGTTTCATGGTAATAGGAATGACCACAGACTGTTTTGCAAATACAATGCTGAAGACCTTTCGCTATTGGTCTAGAAGCTATTTCAAGTGTATTTGAGCACACGGCTTCCACATTTTCTCAGAGTTCTGTAGCTATACCCTACCATTTCAGGCCTCTCAGTTTAATACATTCTGTATATATTCAAAAGCAGAACTGAAAAATTCTTTATTCTGGTACAGTAACTTGTAGATAGGTATAATGTAATTGTGTTTAGTGGAACTTGTGGTAATTTGACTTCAGATACTACTAATATAACATCTTCAAAGTGCCTGTGATTTTTGCATGTGATAAACTCACAGTTTTATTATGCTATCTTAGGTGTTCTTGCTTTGAAATTTCAGCTATTGCAAAATAACACATTGTCCGTAAGTGTATAGACATTAAAGTAAAGCAGTAGCAACAAAGATTGTGCAGCAAGCATTGTCAGGGTATATTACCAATTTTAACATTCCCACAAGGATTTGAAAACTTCTGAAATTTTTCATTCAGCAAAGCAGTCAATAATTTTAATTCTCCACATTACTTGAAAAGCAAACTATCTGAATATCCCATATCCCTTTTCTACAACACAGTTTGATATAAGACCAAAATTTGATCTTTCATTATATTAAAATATAATTTTTCAGGACAGCAGAATATATTCCAAATCACTTTGTTTTATCTGGTTTTGGTAAGGTTGTGAATGGGGAAGTGAATGTGCAAGTGGAATGTAGAAGCAGGCTCCCTGCCCAGAAACTGATACAGAGTGGTGCGAGTTGGCACTACTCTGTTTATGCTGGAGTGAATATAGTGGAGTCTGTAATTTTATCTCAGCTGGATTTCTTGAAGGGTAGGATTGTGTATCTGTGGTTGCATCATCATCTTCTTTTGTTTGGAATTCTACTTCTTTTCCCTTGGAATTCAGGTTAACATCTATATGATTTCAGTGAGGATTTGTCAGGTAACGTAATTATCTACTTGTGGTGAATTAAGTAATTGTTAGCCATATAAGTGGTATAGATGGAGCCCACATCCTCAAAGCTATCTAGTTTCTTTGCTTCTAAAGGAATTAGATACCTCAATTTTCTTGAGCATCATAACCACTGCATGTTAGGAAGACCACGTAGGTGCTATTAAAAGTCAGGACATTGCAGCGCAAAGTAGGTAAAGTAAAGAGTCATATCTCCTCAGATTCTAATTTCTTGCTTCTGATCAGGTTGAAAAAAGCCTGTTTAACAATCTGCTTGTATGAAGTTCCAAAAAAATTTTCTGTTTCAGTCAACCGAATTTCTACATGTGTCAATACTCGTTCTTTATCCAGCTATAGTCTGTTGGCTCATGTCACAGATTATCGCCTTTGTCTATGTGTCAATGATCGGGGTGAACTTTAGCAGAAGACATTGGGTTCAGAGAGATTGCAATTTAACTAGACTTTCGACTTCTCATCCTGCTAATTGCAGCATTGGATATTTCCTGGGTTTGCTTCTCCTGATATTTCAGAAACAGCTTCTGTAAAAGTTCCTCTGAAAATTGCAGCAGAAAATCTTAGTTCACAAAGTGTTAACAGAATTTTGTAGGTCCAGCTGTGGCAGCTGGGGAAGCTATATTCTTAAAGTAGCTATTTGCCAGGAATAGAGATCAGGTTGGTAGCAAAATTACCAACGGTCTAGTGCAAATATTTTTTTAAGTAAATTATTGAAACTCATAGAAAGATTTGTCTAATCCATTAAGAACACGTATTGCAGCCATGGCTTGCAAAATTAGAATGAGACATGGCTATATTGGGTTGTGCTGCTGCTTTTTCTAAAGAGTTATTTCAGTCAATGTTTCAGAGGGAAACTTTCCTCAAAGGGGAAAAAAGTTGCCATAAATTCTACCAATTAGGAAGCTGCAGTTCTTTCCCCTTGAGTGCTAGATAATTGGACAGGTGAAGACAGTATGGCGCCATCAACGAAGGCACATCTGAGTCATCCTGAGCCTTTGGTCACCAGCTCACATAGGATCATATCACAACACAATTGCTGTAAAGACTGGCTCAGTTTTCAATAATTCTGTATTTGTTAAGGGGAAAATTAATCTCTCTGGGGGAAGTGTTGTATCTAACCACTATCAAACTGAGGTAAATAAGGTAAAACAGAATCAGAGAATTTTAAGGTAGCTAAGACTGCTTATTTCTTAAGGTTACATGCCTTCTCCTCAATCATAGGTAGTATGTTCTCTTTCTCTTTTATGTCAGTTCGTGCAAGTTGAGATAGATGAGAAATAACTAAACCAAATTTCCTATCTTTTCTACCTTCTTTTTCTGAAGGTAGATTTGCAGATTTCTAATGTTTTCCCTAATTTTATACCTCTTGTTCAGGAATGCAGTCCAGCTGTAGTGCATTAGTAGCTGTGTACATACATACTGGAATTTACATAAGTTTACATATTTTGGTTTTTCGCAAGGAAGATCTTCAGTGCAAGGTATACTTCTTTTTGTGGTCCAAGCCCAGGAAATTCAGATATTTATTGTATCTGTACGTTGTCTTGCTTTAATATTTCTGGAGCAGTAATCTGTTCAGTCTGTCTCTCCTGAATGACTTAGACAGAAATATAATAATATGCCCCATATAACCCCAGTTCAGCAGGCTGAATTCTCTACTTAGTAATCTACTTGAATGCATTATTGCCTTGATATTTCCTTTTTGGCTACACAAATATTACTAGATTTCTGTAGTGTTCATGCAGAAACCCAAGAAACTACAACCAACTTTACACCTTAAACTTGAAAGATATTAATTGAAAATAATGTGTATGTACTGAAATATTATAAGGAAGTACAAACCAAAACTGGCTTCAATCAAGATCTTTCCCCTGGGAATGTAGTAGGTCTTGCACAGTTATGCAAAATTCTCCCGTTTACGTACACAGTATTGAGGCCGTGTTGCTGAGAACACAGCTGCATTGGGCAGGGCACGTCTCCAGGATGAAGGACCACCGCCTCCCTAAGATCCTGCTTTATGGTGAACTTGCCACTGACTGCTGCATGAGAGGAGTCCCAAAAAGAAGATACAAGGACTCCCTGAAACAACATCTCAGCTTTGGCCATATTGATCAACATAACTGGTCTACTCCGGCCTCCAGTCGGGAGACCTGGAGACACACCATCTATAACACTGCTGCTTCTTTTGAGAAAGCACGCAGGATCACTCTTGAGGAGAAAAGACAATGCAGACAGAATCGTGTGTTTCAGAATATACCACCTAAGGAGTCTTTCTGCTGTGCCTTTTGCAACCGGACTTGTCTATCTCACATTGGCCTCTTTAACCACCAGTGCGCTTGGAGCAAATGTGGGCAGAGCCCTTCTCAAATCTTCATTCGTGAAGCCCAACCATGATGATGATGACATATACAGTTATTTTAGTTTCTGTCTATCAAGAAAGGCTAAATTCTTAATATTCTGAAATCATATGAGGGTAGAAAATGGATTGCTGTATTCACATTTTTGGCTTTTCAAGATATTTTTCAGCTTCTTTTACAGTCTAAGTTTATCTGTGTCTATATTCTTCTGCCTCTTGTTCTCAGCCTGGGTGCTGTGTGACCTCTGTGTATTTGGCTGAATATTCTGATGGTGTGATGAACAGATATTTTATACATTTTCTTTCTCAGATCAACTCTGTTTCTTTTATGCTGAATGCTCAGAAATATACCTGTAGTTCAGCTGTGCTCCTGGGTGATCCAAATGGGTTTAAAAAAAAAAAAAAAGATGTTATGTATTTTTTACTTTTCCTCTAATGAACAATTTCTATCTAATAAATAGATAAAACTAAAACTTAAAATTTTATTTTCTATTTTTTGTTTGTAAAAATGGTGCATCAAATATTATTTTTCTCATATTTCTTGCAAATCTCTTTGTAGAAATGGAACAACTGCTTTCTCAGCTTCTTAAGATGAAACTGAATGCTTCTAATACTTGAGTGCTTCTGATAGTTGAATGCTTCATAAATACTTGAGTCATGCTAGCAAAACCGTGTGCAAATTAAGGAGATAGTTTGGTTATGAACTGCTTCTTCACCCTGTGTCTGCTACTTGTTTTATCATTTTAAATAAAATTTGCAGGGATTGCTTATGTAAATGGAATCTGAGGCTACTATAGGGATGCAACATACATACTGTTGATACTGAAATAAGTACTGGTAAATGGCCCATTTTACTAGTGTTATTAAACAACAGGACTTTGCAAATTATTGTCTTTTGATCAAGAGCTGAATGATAATATTAATAATAATGTATTGTTGTAGTAGTATATTATATTAATAATAATTCCTAAGATCTGCTATTGATACTGATGAAATTAGTGGTAGTTGGACTGTGAAAATACTTTAAAATGTACAACTAACCTATGGAAACTTACCGAAACCTTGAACTACAAAGGAAAAACAAGCAACAATCTTTCCATGTACTGGCATCCCAAATAGTTCACTGCATGAGGAAGTAGACATTTGAGACAAAATATATGAGAGCTACTCAAACCCATTATTTATACTGGTGCCTTAGGAGTTTTAGAATTTTTAGCTTTTTGTAGATTTTAAAGTAGCTGTGTAGTAAATATAGATTTTTAGCATAATTGTATAGTCTCTCACACTTTAGAATAGTAGTTAAACACTCACCAAACCCTATTCCCCCATTTCATATCAAATTTTCTAAATTCTTTAAGCTTGTTTACGTTCCTTTCAAGGCAGGTCTTCATTCTATTTAAGAACATTTGCACCCCACGCCTGAACAACAAGATACCATCATAGCAAAATGAATCTTCAAGCCCAGAACCTTGGAGAAGCTCCAACAACAGTGTCGTGAAGAAGAGGAAGATGAGGAAGAAATTAGTCTTAGGACCTCCGACTCATTTTCTGGGGAGGCGTGCCTAGTGGGCAGATCTGGGGGCAGGTAGTTCTCGGATCAGACCTTAAATTGTGGAATCCCTGGACATGGGGTATGTGGGTCCTTCCTACTCCTTGAGCCAGAAGGCCTTCATTAAAGACCTGCTCTGTTTTCTCCACTAAATTTACCTGGAGTTTTTTCTGCTCCCAATCTTTAGATTCTATTCCCAACAATAGAAAAGTGGATAATAGAGGCACACAGTGTACTGCTAGGCCGGTTTGCTGAGTAGTACTCTGTCCATGTATGAGTACATCTGTTTTCTGATGTAAATGATTTTGGTTTTATTTCTGCTTCCCAAACAGCTTGAATCTTACTGATAGTGTTAAGTCACTTTGGGTAAGTGAAACTCCCTCTCTAACACCTTCAGGAATATGATGATGAGGAAGGCATGAGCAGCCTTACTGTTGCCTTGAGAGACACTGCTGAGGCTACCAATAGACCTATAGAACAGGGGAATTGCTGGATCTTTCTTCTTTTTTTTTCTTTTCTCCTAAAACTCGTAGGCTTTGAAAGTTCTTTAGGTGATATCTAACAAATACATGATCAAATTAATATTTTTCATGGGTCTGAAGAGACATTCATTGTGCACAACGCTTAAATAAGATATTCTCAGTTCTTTGTTTAGATGGGTTTTCAGTAATTAAAGAACATAAGAATTTTATTTGGATCCAACATTCTTCATTTGCAATTATCCTCTTGAAGTCCCTTTGTAATTATTCTTTTTTTTATGATCCTTTACATTAGCATATTCAATCTAAATTGTTTAATTAGATGATAGTTTACTCAAATTACAGATGCATAAGTTTTCTGTATAAAGTCAAGAAAATAGAGAGCTTTTGAGCTTGCGATAAGCTAAGAAGAAAAAATTATTCTACTGTTGTTAACTGCTAATTCAAATTTACTCTTTTTAAGTCCCTATTCTATTTACTCTGAGTAGAAACAAATCCTGTGCTATTATTTAGACGACTCCTTAGTACAATGGGATTTAATATTTAAAGTACATAGCTATGAAATTATGGAGAATTCATGTTTTCTAGTTCAGGATGAACTCACTGGAAAAGCTTAGTGTAACATAGAGGCATAATGTATGCATGTCTACATAAAAGAAAATCTCTCTCATATTTGTGCCCTCTTTCATGGTGTCAGAATCTTCAGAACGATCTAAAACTATCTGATAGCCATAAAGCTGACTTCATCAGCCAACACTGAATAATTTAATTTAATTTAATTTAATTTGATTTCATTGGTGACATACTCAATATTTGTCTATTCTTTGTGAATAGCCAGTCGAATTCTCACCCTGAGAGAGACCAGATATTAAGGTTTGACTTGGTCAACACCCTACCAGTTTCTAACAGTAAGTTTAGGAATTTCTAAAATTCAAAGGATGGAACTAAGATGTTTATGATTTTTCCTTAGGAAACCACTAACTTAACTATTTCCACTAAGTGATAGTCACTTAGTGTTGCTGAGTAGTGAGGTCATGTGTTTACACTGAAAACTGTGTACACTTCCACTGTGAAAACTGTTTCCACTTCCACTGTGTAATATTGGAAGTAAAGTGAGTACTAGCTTCTTTCTCTTGATTGCTACCTCTGAACTCTGTCAGCTGTGGCTGTGAGACAGATCATTGACAAAGAAATACCATGAAAAGCAGTCTGACAAAAATTAACATGTTGCTATAAAATACTGTAAATCTCCCTGGCCAAATAGTAATATAAGACACAATTCATCTGGTAATATGACACTTGTTACAGCCATCTGGAAGCTCTCCCCTCTTGCGATGGGTTGACCCTGTTCAGTAGGTAAGGACCACACAGACACTCCCCCCACCCTGGTGGAACAGAGGAGAGAATAGAAAAAGCAAAAGAAAGAAGTGTAGGGTTTGAGAAGGTAATTTTAGTAGGTGAAGCAAAGCTGAACATGCAAGCAAAGCAAAGCAAGTTTTTTCTTCCCATTGGCAGGGAGATGTTTAGCCTGTTACTGGAAAGGACCTCAGCATGGTTACTTGGGAAAACAAATGTCACAACCATGAATGTAAGTAGTTCCTGCTCCTTTCCTCCAGCTTTTATTGCTGATGATGGTGTCATATGGTATGGAATATCCTTTAGATTAGTTTGGGTCACCTCTCCTGGCTGTTTCCCCTCCCGGCATCTTGCCCACTCCCAACCTATTCACTGGAGGGGACAGAATGGAAAAAAGAGAAAAGCTCAATGCCTTGAAAACACATTCAGCAACAGGGAACATCCTGGTGTGTTATCCATAGTGGTTTTGTTACAAATCTAAAACACAGTGGCATATAAATCCTATGAAGAAAATCAACTCCATCCAATCCATCTTCAGTCAGCTGCTACTGATTTTGAAGAGTGTAAATCAGCTACTTCATTGGAATCAAACTACTGTAAGAACTATTTGTGAGTTTTCTACTACATTATGTCAATGATGAGAAACACCCACCCGCATTCAAATGGAGAGATGATACCTACTCAGATGACTTGGAAGAGTGGAAGACACACATGAAATACAAATATAAATACAAATATACTAGTATATGCTTGTAGACTAGCAACATGACTTCCAGAAGGCTGGTTACAGGGGTGTCCACATGAATCTTAAAATAACCCCAAATCGTTATTGGAGTAGAGAATTAGTTTAGGTATGATGAAAAGTGCTCTCTGTGACAATAAGACAAAATGCATCTTATTAAAATGGTACTGCCTGTTGCTTATTACTATACAACTTGTGGAAAAGAGATTAAGACTGAGACCCTCAGGTGAATGTCAAGGAACAAAGTAAGTCCCTCTTGAACTGAAATTTTGTCCCTTTTGGTCCTTCAGCATCCCAGCTTAATTTTTCAAAGGAAAAACTGGAGAGTGAGGAGGACACAAAGAGTCAAATAAAGGTTCTTACAGGCAAAGGGAGAGCAATGACCTAAAGTATGAGAGAAAAAAACTCCAAACAAAAAACCAACCGTACTTCATGCTTCTACTATCAGAGACTAGGATATGCAGATTTTCCAGTTCTACTGCAGAATTATTATTGTTGATCAGTAGCTGCTGCTATTATGTCTGTGAAATTCTTCATATTTCTCTGCCTTTCCAGTTTCCTGCCCTATCATGAAGAGCAGAGTTTTTTGTTGCGTGTGTGCTATACAGTATGGAAAAATCCTTACTATCTATTTGTCTTAAGTCTTCTTCCTTTGCTTTGCTAGACAGATCCAATATAAGTAAAAATATATGCTAAGGCAATAATGGAAATACTCTGCTATTAGCAGCAGGGTTGGTAAACTTAGACTCAAACAAGAGGTAGAAAGGACATCTTAATGGTTTCCATCTGATTTAAGATATATTTGGTACACAATGGGGAGCATTATAGCAAATGAAGCTGCATGATAAAACACTGGCACATGGACTTGAAGTTTTACCTTGTGAAGTGTTCTGGCTGGGTAGCGTGCTCCCCAAGGCACAGATAAGGTACATGCAAATATCTTTACTCTGTCTACAGACAAATGCTCCTTAGGACTTTCAGAGAACTTGGAGTTTGGATCTTTCTTGTAAGCAGAAAGAGCTTTAAACAGTGCTCTTTTGCAAATGAGCCTTCGATTTCCTCAGATGGCAAAAGCAGAAGCACACACTGCATCTGATAACAATTGCCTTGGAATTAAATGTTTATAAAGGGCACTAAGCATGAAAGTAAATGTAAAAGTTTCTTCATTTGACTTAGGTAACCTGTATTCATTCTTTGCTAGAGTTTTCAGAGGCAACTGAAATAATGCTCAGAAATAAATCTGACTGAGACGTGAGAAAAAGGTATTTTCTAAGTTATGCTTTCAATATTCTCTTTTTTCTCCTCTGTATTCTGCAAAATAAATGCTATAAAAAGGTGTATACAAATAGTAGGATTATTATTCCATTCAGATAATGAAATATGTTAAATATGTGTTGCACTAATACATAACCTGCCCTGATGTGAGAAAATTTTCATTCAATTTTTATAGAAACTTTATGTGCAGTTCAGTTTTAACTGCAGGGAATCCCTCTTAGAACCATTAAACAAGCAGCTCAGGAATTAAATTAGCCCTCAGCTATCATAAGCAAATAACCTACATGGTACATTGTGTTATCTAACTGGCCAGTTGATGCTTTGCTTTTTCCAGCTTTAAGAAAGAAATTAAATGGTATGGCAGTATATTACTCTCATTTCCAATCCTCTGGAGCAGATAAACATTATCATGAAACTGGCCAAGGATGAAATTTAAATAAGTAGTGATTGGAAAGGATGACAGGAAGAGTTTCCAACTTACAAAAACTGAAAAATTAGTTTAATTAACTGCAAATTTTGGAGTACAAAGATATGAGGGATTTATTTATTTTGATGTGTAAAGCATACTCAATATTTCTGTAAACAGATTAGGGTATAGAAACCCTGCCACACGATTATTCAAGAAAGAAGTAAGAAAAAGAACTGGAGCCATCTATATATTTTTTTCCTTTTAAGTCACTGTCACTTTACAGTTCCAATGTGGATTACAGATTCATTCAATTTCCTCTGAATTGTCTAACAACCCAAGCTGCTTCTCCAGGGCACCTTTAAAATAGAGCATAATTGCGATGGTGGTTTAAGCACACTAGACACTCATCACGTATATAAGATTATGAGTCTCATATTGCAGTCATACTCTTACAGTGTTAATTTCTTTCTGAAAAGTTTGGATTGTGTAAACATAACCTGCCCTGTAAATACAGTACTGAGGGAACTGTGCTGCCGCATGCAGCAGAACAAAATGGAAGTTGAATCTACTTCTGTAGATGTGTGGATTGCAAAATCATTTGGTCTGAGGTTCACAGAAGCACCGAATGGGTCAGGTTGGAAGGGCCTGCCACAGTGTGTCATTTGATCCAACCTCCCTGCTCAAGCAGGATCATCCCAGAGCATGTGGCACAGGATTGCACTCAGACTGTTGTTGAATATCTCCAGTGAGGGAGACTACACAACCTCTCTCTGGACAATCTGTTCCAGTGCACAGTCACCAACAAAGTAAAGAAGTTGTTTCTCATGTTCAGGTGAAACTTCCTGTGCATCGGTTTCTGCCAGTTGCCTCTTGTCCTGTTCCTTTAAGATGTAACTTAACTATCTCTTTCAAATGAACTTTGACTCATAATTATTTTGAGATTCCTGGTGTTATGGACATCTGGGTGGCATGATACAATATCATTACTTTGAAATATTCTCACAGATCACAATCATCTTAGTAGTAGGCATTATCTAATCTTGACTTGTTTCTTCAAAACATGTGTATAATAAATTCTTTATTGTTTGATCATTGTCAGTTTTTCAACTGGGTTTTTGTGTTTCTGGCACCCATCCTTCAGATACCTGTATAAATTGAAGAGTTCCCCTCTCACTTGCCCCTCTTTGAAGCTGAACAGGTCCAGTTCCCTCAGCCTTTCCTCATAAGAGAGATGCTCCAGTCCCTTAGTCATTTTTGTAACCCTCCACTGGACCCACTCCAGGAGCTCCATGTCTCTCTTGCTCTGAGAAGCCCAGAACTGGACACAGCACTCCAGATGTATCCTCAAAAGGGCTGAAGAGATGGATGGGATCACTTCCCTCACCCTTCTGACAGTGCTCTTCCTAATGCACCTCAGGACACCATTGACCTTCTTGGCTACAAGGACACACTGCTGGCTCATGGACAGCTTGCTGTCCTCCAGGACTCCCAGATCCTTCTCTCCAGAGCTGTTTTCCAGCACGTCAGACCCCAGTGTGCACTGGTGCCTGGGGTTATTCCTCCCCAGGAATGCAGGACCCTGCATTTGCCCTTGTTGAATTTCAGAAGGTTCTTCTCTGCCCATCTCTCCAACCCGTCGAGGTGCTTCTGAAGGTCTGCACAGGCCCCTGGGGTATCAGCTGCTCCTCCAGCTTTGTGTCATCAGCAAATTCACTTAGGAGGCATCTGTTCCTTCATCTGAGTAATTGATGGAAAAATTAAACAAAACTGGGCCCAGTCTAGAACCCTGGGGGACTCCAGTAGTGACAGGCTTCCAACTAGACTCTGTGCCACTACTCATGATCCTCTGGGATCTGCTACTCAGCCAGTTTGCAATTCACCAATGTTCTTTGACATCTTGACAATCGTAAAAAATGCTCCTGAGACAAAAGGGTATAGCAATGAATGCAGTCAAATCACCCGCTTGACTTTGGTTCTTTTAATTTTTTACAATCACAGTGTTCATCTTATCATGACATTTTCATGGTTTGGGGTTACTTTGCAATTTGAGGGGTGTATGGTGATGGCAGGGATGCCTCAGAATTTTTAGGATTTTTAGCTCTTTGCAGATTTTAAAGTACTTCTGTAATAAACATAGATTTTTAATATAATTGTGTAGTCTCTCACACTTTAGAACAGTAGTTAATGCTCACCAAACCCTATCCCCCATTTCATATAAAAGTTTCTAAATTCTTTAGGCTTGTTCAGGCTTTTTTCAAGGCAGGACTATAGTAAACGCCTTCTGCTTAAGAACATTTACACCCCAGGCCTGAACAAAATGATACCATCATAGTCAAAGCAACCTTCAAGCCCAGAATCTTGGAGAAGCTCCAAGACAGTACGTGCCATAAAGAAGAGGCATGAGGAAGAAAGTGATCTTGGGACCCCCCGACTCATTTTCAGGGAGGTGTGCCGGGGGGAGGATTCTGGAGGGAGGATAGTTCTGGGATTGGATGGACAATACTATGAAATTGTAGAACTGCTGGACATGGGGTGCGCCTTCTCTGTATTCCTTGTGCCAGAAGGCCTTCATTAAAGAGCTGCTCTCTGTCTTATCTACTAAATTAGCCTGGTGAGTCTCTTTTGGCTTCCAATCTGTAGGCAACACAGGATGGGGTAATAAATGAAGCAGAGATCTCAACAGGAAGTTTCCATGCACTTACCCCAAAATTATTGCCTTTGTGTCCTTGGACAATCAATTTGCACTCACGGTGTGGCCCTTTCCCCTTTTATGCAACATACTTCAAATATTATGCGAAGTACTTCAAATGAACAAAATAGTATCACCTGGCTGCTCACTGTTTCACTGCAATGAGGTTCTTGCTGCAACTCTGGTTTCTAGTCCCAGTGAATTTTATATCTTAGGAACTAATTTCCTGTTGGCTTGACAGTGCAAAGAAAAAAGTGAGTTCTCAGATAAGCATAAAATGTTGGGAAAGGTTGATCTTAGTTGTGCTACTAAGGCACATTGAGTAGAAGTAGTAATCTTTTTTCCCCTTCTAGGTATCACTGTCTGTATTTAGCACAAATACTTAGGAGGCATAGGTTTTAATGATTACTTTATTTTTGCGAAACTGAGAAGTTTAGATCTGAATTGAGAAACAGCAACATCATTAATAGTGAATCTCTGTGGTGCCAGGAGGATATGAGTAGGATTACAATGCAATGGAGCTTGGCGTTTAAAATGTATGCACTGCCAGTTATAACTGTGAGAAGCTAGAGTAATAGCTGCCTTTGTTTCACCCTTGACATTTCATGTTCCATCTGATTTTCTGTTTTTCTGAAGTCCCCTCATGAATTCTGCCTTTTGTACTTCCATGATAATTTCAGAGGTCATGATTTATTCACATTTCAAAGCTCAGTTTAAGAACTCAGGCTTTCCTAAAATTACTGGTGTTTTTGTAAGATTTTATGGTTTTTTTTTTCCTTTAATCAGATGTATAAAGAGGTTAAACAAATTTACCCTCTAGTACCAAAGCAGAAGCTTCCTGACAAAAGGTTCCAGATGTTTGGTCTTGCCTGGGTCAGCCTCTGAGCTTGGCTTTCAGCCTAGCTCTCAGGTTAGCTTTGGTGAAGAATGTCAAAAGCAGAGGTATTACTGAATGAAGGAGCTCAGTGGTGTCAGGAAGACCTTCCTTTGCATTACAAAGCTACCTGGAGGCCATGGAATTATTTTGTGTTTTTCTTCTATAGGTTAGTCACCCAAGATAAGAAAATAAGTAACAGTGATGTGAATTTTAAGTGAAGGACTAGCTTCCTTTTTGTCTTTGAGTTTAGTCAATTTCAGCAGCTCCAGGTCATGCTGTAAGTCAGACAGGGTTATTGGTCATTGGGTGAGACAAAGGGACACACTGGGGACTGTTTTGTCGCGAACTCCACCTAGGAAACATATAATTCAGTTCTATACCAGGAAGGGAATCGTGAGTCCTGATATGCATATTGCAGAGCCACTCAGCTACTTGGTGTGGAGCTCTTAGCTGAGTTGGCTAAATGGAAGAAATTGTAGGCTGAAACAGGAAAGCTCGCCATACTAGAGTGGGAGTGCAGGTTAACATTGAATGATGCCTATCAAACAGTTTCTATGCTTCTCATGATTCTTTAGATGTGCCTGGAGAGGATAGACAAATAGTGTGTCTCACAGTGTGAAGAGCCATGAGACGTACTGTTAGTAGTCCCCTCAATGAAATCTGCTTTGATGCTCCTATGTAACTATTTCCTAGTTCATAGATTCATGGTATATCTCAAGTTGGAAGGGACTGATAAGGATCATTGAGTCCAACTCCCCGTTCCTTGCAGGACTAACCAAAATAAGCCATGTGACTAAGAGTGTTGTCCAGTTGCAACCTGAACCCTAACAGGCTTGATCCCATGACCACTTCCCTGGGGAAGTGATCTCCCAGTGATTGACCACCCTGTTGGTGAAGAAATTTAACCGCATGCTTGTTCTCTACCTCTTGAGTTATTTTTAAGAGAAAAAGCAGTTGATTTTTAACACTAGACCTGAATAGTTTACACTCATATATAGGGGACTCAGTAAAACAAAAAAAACCCCCACCTACATCTCTGAAAAAATTTATTTAATTACCAAGGTAGATTTTCAGTTTTAAAGATTCTTGGTGCTTTATCTTGCTGTTGTAGGTTAACCCTGGTAGGTAGTGAAGTACCACACAAACATTTCCTCATTTGCCCCACCCTCCCCATGCCCGATAGGATGGGGGAAGAGGAAAGGAAGACTGAAAGCAAGAAAACTTTTAAGTTAACTTAAAAATTGTTTAATAAGCTAAGGGGATGTGAAAGAAGAGAGAAAGAAAACAGAACAAACCAAGTGATACAAAAGCAATTGCTCACCATCTCCCATGGGTAGACGGTTGCCCAGCCTGGCACCATCTCTGGAACTCTGAGTTGGTGCTCCAAAGCAGTGTACATAAACATGGAGTAAACTGAAAAATGAGCAAAACATTGATAGAGACCGTTGGTTCTTCATGTACAAACATGAAAATCCACTACTTTTTAGTACCACCAGTATGTGTTTATCAAAGATATCTGAATAGAAAGCATAGATTTCAAAAATTACTTAAAAAAATAGAAAGATTAGGTCTCTCTTGGGAAACAGCAGTTACATTATATGGATGCATATCACAAAATTTATTTTGAAACAGAACTTTCCCATAGATACCAAGGCTTACAGCAATTTATTTTATTTGGCTTACCAAGGGTAAGCATACTGTCAGCTAGGATGAGATTCCAAACTTCTACCATGTGAGTATCGGTAACATTTGCTTTTGACACCTGCTGAGTGCTGTAGAGGAGGATGAAGTAGAGTTACTCACAGCAAACATCATCTGGGATGTCTGTTTACAAGTTCTAAATGATTACTATTCTAGGATACTTGAAAAGGTCACAAGACACTCAACAGTAAATTCAGTCTTCTCTGTTTATTCTTAAGACTGCAATTCTTTCACCTCCACCGAGCCACGTATGACCTACAAATAAGAACATAAGCCTAAGGTTGCTTTTTACTCCTCAATATTTTATGTTTGAAGCCCCTTTTGCAAATATGCATTCTTAACTGTAAGAGCAGAGATTAAAGAGGGTTGTACCTGGGACAAACCATGGACATTCATGAAAAGACATATGGCTGAGAGCATAGAGTTCCTCAAGTGGTCATCTATGTCTTCCTCTCTTTGGGAGTAACTTGGCAACTGCACAGCAACACCCTCATTATTGCAGCATCAAATTCCTATGAATTAATTGCTTTCTACCTTTTGCTTATAATGTATTCTTGCCCACCTGAGCTGTTTGCACTTAAAATTCTTCCTGCCTTCCTGTTTGGCAACCAGAAATTCAGTCTGCAGAACTCTAGCTCAGTGTGAGAGGTTCCTACAGTCAATTTATGACCTAGTTTTATGCCAAAATGGGAGTTGTAAAGCCTTTTGAAAATCTACTGTGAAAAGAATACTTAGTGTGTGCACACCCTATACACTGTAAGCCATTAGGTGATATGCATTGTTTATTCTTCTATAACATAACGAAGGGGTTTTTTGTGAGTTTCAATGTTATCCACTGAAAGATGTATTCTTAGGCACATACAGTAAAAAGATCCTTTTAACACATGCAAAACACTGGTTCTTCTGAAGTGTATTTTGTTTGCCTAAGTTCATGAGTGTGAATGAAATATTCATCAAACAAGTGGTTTAAGGCCTCATAACCTTTTCAAAGCTGATCTTGGAAAGATATTCACAGACTGTTGAACAGTAAACATTTAAAACTCCAGAAACAGCCCAAGAAGTTCAGGGACCTAAAATGAGTTATATTGTCTAGGAAAGTTGAAAACAAAGTCAGTTTAGCATTAGAATAATTTTTTTGTAGAATCTTGCTATGCACAATTTACTTTCTGCGGAGTGATGTGAAACCACGCAATAAACCTGCAGTCTGCTTGGCTGATGTCTCAGGTTCCAGTTTATGTCAGCTTTGATGAGTGCACTTAAAACATTTCGATAATATGACATTCTCCAATGTCCAAATACAGCTGAAGTAGAGTGCACCAGCTGTTGCTTTGACTGGTGAACAAGAATATCCCAGATAAAGGCAATCTCAGGTAAATCTGCCATGAAAATGGAAATCCTCTCATATGAAGCTATATTTTTCCAATTACATTGCTGTATAGAAAAAAGTCAAAAAAGGAACCTGAAAACACACATGAATAAAAGATGTTCTAAAACTGAAGAAAACCTAGTGCCTCCACTAAGATGGTGTCCTATCTTTCTGGTTTAATTGTTCTGCCAGCTAAATCATCAAGAATTTCAAGAGCAGACAGACTTTTTAAAGTTTAGTGTATTTGTAGAAAGTCTGCTGACATGTGATGGAAAATTATTTTCTCTCACCTTCCGCAAATTGCTGTTTTTTCCCTTGACTCCTTGGTTGCATAAAGTTTATGTGGGCAGATGTTCCCAGAATTCCCCTCTCTGCATGGGACCTCTTTACAACCCCAGCAGGCAGCCAGATTTTGCAGTGCAACCTAAACACTGAGACTTAAACTGCAAGCAATCTGTTACACTCTAGCTAAGGAAATAAAAGTTCTGCAGCTGTCAAGGAGAGATGTATTAGTTTGGCCATGCCTAAAATGCTTTGGGAGGTTTTCTGAAAATAAACATGCCAATCTTGCTCTGAGCCCTGTCGTATGGGGAGATTTGAAAATGTATGGCTTTTGTTTCCAAATTTAAGGCAGCCAACAGGTAGAACCAATTCAAAAGGACTTTTATTTTTAGCTAAGGGGCTTGCGAGTTCATTAGAAATAATTGCACATATACTCTGCTGGAGTTAACAAATGCTCAGCAGGCTATTATAGTGTATAACAGTAGCCTATAATAATCTGGGGGTACTGAACAGCCCTAAGATTAACCACATTCATTGATCTTAAATTTAGAAGTTTCTCCCTATTTTTTGGGCTGTTCCTTCATAAATTGTCATTCAGACTGAACAGTTTGCCTCTGCATACATTTCTTCTATTGGTAGATGAGCCAAAACAAGGCACCAGTTTGAATCAGCCTGTTCACCCGTTCCTTCTGAACAATATACGTTTCCTTTCAGGCAACCATTCAAATTCTGAATTTTAAACTTACAATCTATCTTGTCATCAGTAAGAAGAATAACGTGTTATACCATCATTTTGATCCCAAGCTTGACTTAAATATCTTTTCATTTCTGTATCCCTGACCAAGGATCGTTCTAAGGATCATAACGAGATTCTTCACAACAACAGGAATGAAAGGTTATGACAGTAAAAGTAAGGTCTCATTGACACAGTGAGGATATCAGATACTTCTGTAACTGGAAAGGCTGTTTCCTTTCAGGCCTTTTGAATTCTGTCAATACCTGGTAGATGTCCTCTGCTCACTAACTCACAAACAACAAATATATGATTGAAATCTTCAGGCAATCCCAACCATTGAAAGATATTGTAATACAGAATTCTTATTCCTGAGGCAAAATATAAACGTTCTATCTTAGTAAGCTCATTGCTGCCAGTTCCTTTGCCCTCAGTGTCCCCCTCATCTATAGCAGGATTTTCATTTATAGCAGCTTAGAATTTGTTAGTTTTTTTGGCAAATTCTCTATGCAAAAGTATGCATCTCGGCACAGTGACAGTCCTTTCTCTCACTAGGTATATTTTCTCTATTTTCCCCTTCTCCTTGGCCTTCCTCATCCCATTCCACATTGCTTGATGAAATGCAAGGATGTTCTTTTTGCTTGCTTCTGTACTTTTGTTCCCAGTATTCTTCACCTCAGTGCTTAGATTATCATTCTCTTTCTTTGTGAAAAAAATGTTTTCACAGAAATGTTCTCTTCATTTACCTAATGCCTGTTTGTTTTCAGTGATTTGTGAATGTCATAAGAGCTTGTAATTAAGCGTATTCTTCGTCATAAACCCCATATATTTAACAAAGCTCTTAGTTGTTTCCTAGGAATAACACAGGAAAATGACATCACACTTTATTTTCCACTAACCAGTTATATCCTTACTCTGCAGAAAAACCTCCCTTTCTCTGGAAAGAATGGTTACTACTCTGGCAAACTATTGTGTTAGATCCTTGTTTAGCGCAAGGAAAGGACAAAACTTTTTCAGAAAAATGTTACTTCAGAATTTCTCCTCCTTAAGTTTATTTAAAAAAGATTTAGTTTTTCTTAAAGGTTTTGTTTTCTCTCATTTATGCCATTTTCCTTGTTTTTGAATAAATTTTCTATTCTTTTAGTCAGGCAAGGCTTTGCCTTAACATTTTAGACTTGATGATTGCAACTGTTTTGTTTGTTTGTTTGTTTGGGTTTTTTTTGAATAAATTTTCTATTCTTTTAGTCAGGCAAGGCTTCGCCTTAACATTTTAGACTCGATATTTGCAACTGCAGCACACTTCCTAGCCTACTGCCCAGGTTCGGCATGTTCTGGATATGTTTGCTTTGCTCTCCTACGTCCTGAAAGGCTGGGCAGGACAAAGGGCTGTTCCTGGGTATCTCCTTATGATTGTATATAAGTAGGTGATAGTAAAGCTGGAAATGAAAGACTTGCCCAAACCATTCTAACAGGAACGTAGCCTGTGTAATCCTATGCGGTTGCAAGCTATGCTGGCGATGGTACATGCCTTCGGTAGGGTCACCTATGCCAGACAGGTCAAAACTGTAGGGTCGGATACAACACATCTGTGGGCAGGATGAGCTCGTTAGCCTTCTGGCAGTCATCCTAGGAGAAGGACAACTCTAATCCCAAACCCTGGCAGATGGAGCTCGCTTAGCCCTGTAAGACCATCCATCTAAGAGAAGGTCACTAATCAAACCTACATCCTGAGGATCTTGCTGCCACCATCCAAGCTCGTCGGCCCTGGCAGATGAACCTCAGGATTAAAGGGTGGGTTCAGTTCCGCGCATACTGCATCTCACCTAAAAATCCATTGCGCAGGCTTGAAGGCTTTACCCACACGCAAAAAGTCCTGTAGCGACGGGCGAGGGTCGAAACAGCAGGTGAAAGGTGCACTGGGAGCCGCAGACCCAACCCTGCATGCAGGTGGTTCAGGATATTGGTCATTTTTTGACTGACCAGACATGACAGCCTCTTGGGGTAGCACCCTGAACGACCAAGTAGCCTTTCTAAGGACAGCACTGCTTGCTCCACTTGGAGAGGGGCCTAGAAAAGGTGGCCTAAACAAAGCTCATCTCCACTTTCACCTGGTTGGTCAACCGCAGACCAACAGGCATCTTCTTCCAATGCGGTTGCACAAAGATCAAAAGACAAAGGCGTGCACCTGCCTCCAAAAGTGTACCTAAATTAACTCTAGCATGTTGAAACATCAGAACCATGCTTGATTCTGCGGACAGTGGATGTCCTGAGCGACGCTCTGCCCTAATTG
The DNA here is from genome assembly GCF_001715985.3 of Manacus vitellinus. Taxonomy (NCBI): domain Eukaryota; kingdom Metazoa; phylum Chordata; class Aves; order Passeriformes; family Pipridae; genus Manacus; species Manacus vitellinus. The sequence continues at coordinate 5,761,210 of NW_021939324.1, read as the reverse complement.
CCCATGAACTGACTCGTCTCAACATCAACATTGCTGCTCTCAGTGAAGTTCACCTTCACAAAGAAGGAAGCCTCAGAGAACATGGTGCCGGTTACACACTCTTTTGGTCAGGTAAGCCCAGAACCAAAAAACATCTCTCAGGTGTCGGCTTCATGATCGAAAACTCTATTCTTCCCAAACTCGAAAATCTGCTGACAGGTCACTCTGACTGCATTATCTCCCTACGCCTCCCACTCCACCCCCACCATCCCCACATCACCATTGGCCAATCAGAACTCAAATCAGTCCAGCAGTTTAATTACCTAGGCAGCTTCATCTCCTCGGACGGTAAGATTGATGAAGAGATAGATAACAGGTTAGTAAAGGCATACAGTGCTTTCGGAAAGCTTCACAAAAGAGTTTGGTGAAATAAACACCTGAAGAAAAGCACAAAGATCAATGTTTACAGAGCCATAGTGCTGTCTACTCTCCTATATGGATCTGAATCATGGGTCATCTACCGCCACCACCTGCGTCTCCTAGAATACCTCCATCAACGCTGTCTCCGTACGATCCTAAACATCCACTGGTCAGGTTATGTGACCAATACATCTGTTCTTGAACAAGCAGCAGTCACAAGTATTGAGGCCATTTTACTAAGAACGCAGCTGCGATGGGCAGGGCACGTCTCCAGGATGAAGGACCACCTCCTCCTTAAGATCCTGCTCTATAGTGAACTTGCCACCGGCTGCCGCATGAGAGGAGCCCGGAAGAAAAGATACAAGGACTCCCTGAAACAACCTCTCAGCCTTGGCCATATTGATCTTCATCACTGGTCTACTCTGGCCTCCAATCGAGAGGCCTGGAGACACACCATCTATAATGCAGCTGATGCTTTTGAGAAAGCACGCAGGATCACCCTTGAGGAGAAAAGGCAATGCAGAAAGAAGTGTGTCTTGCAGAACATACCAACTAAGGAGTCTTTCTGCCGTGCCTTTTGCAACTGAATGTGCCTATCTCGTAGTGGCCTTTTCAGCCACCAAGGCACTTGTAGCAAACGTGGGTAGAGCCCTTCCCAAATCTTCGTTCGCGAAGCCCAGCCATGATGACACTTCCTAGCATATTTCCTGTAATTTCCATTCACTCAAAGGAAAATTAGGAGCAACACATTTATTCTCCTAGTTCTTTGTCTGGAAAGAGAGAATTCTTATCCTCTAAATTTTTGAATTACCCTATTTTAAAAGTAATTTTATAATTAAAGCAGTAATGAGAGATGTGAGATATTTTATAGAAAGCACTCGTATTCTAAAAATATAGATATGTTTTTTCAAAACCCATTCTTTGATTTTAACATCATTAAAGTTCTCTTGGACATGTGACCCTTTGAAATAATTTCTTCAGGGATTATACTTGAATTTTGTGGTATTTTGTCTGGCAATTTTTCTTCAGAAATTGAATTAGTATCTTAACGTTGGCTCCTTCCTTAATGTGAAACCTTGGCAGAGAAGACACTCTTATTTAGCAGGTAAAACCTGGAAGAACTACTGTAGCTAGACAGTAGTTAGACAATGCTTCCTTCACCATAATCATTGTGATAATTATTCTCTGCTGATTTGCCATCAATTATATTAAGACCAGACCAAAATATCCTGAAAAAAAAAAAGAAGTCCTTCTAGCACCTCCTTTCCTCAGTCCTTGTGGCTACTTTGAATTCCACATTGAATGTCACTGAACTTATGCCTTTCCCATGAGTTCTGACCACTCAATGTAGCAGCTGAAATAGAAACCAACCTCTAAAAAAGAGATAAAGAAACAGCCAAGCTGAGCCACATCCATTTAGTTGTTTTCATTTGTTGGGATGTTCAGTTATGTTCTGTTGGGAGATACTGGTTTTCAAGCTGGTTTATCACATCAGGGTTGCAGTGTTTTGTGTTTCTGTCAGCATGTAATTGGACATTGCCAGTAGCATTTACAGTTACTTGGCACAGATGATGCTCCAAATCATTATTTGTAATCTGACACATCTCAAAGGACTTTCTAAGTGTTTGTTTGGAGACAGCTGGCTAGGTTAGCTTGACCCACTGAACTTTTTTACCTCTAAAAGGTGCTTGAAGGATTAGCAGCAGCTGTAGGCTAGTGTTATCCTTTGGGCATCATAGGGCGTGAGTGTCTCAGTATGTAACTTTGAATGTGGCTGCCCGGAATACACTGTCAGGTAACAAAGGTCTTGAACTATCAACTATGAGAAATAGTCACTGACTAAGTATTCCGTCCATTCTTTGTAGAGTCAAGGCTCTACTGGTTATATCCTTCTCTAACACAGCCTTTTTGAAAACTTTTTACTCCAATTTACTATCAGTTCCTAACACAGCAAGTCCCTCGTTCACTTCTAGACATGGTTAGATGTCTACTTGTGTTAGATGAAATGACAGGTATGCTCCCATTCAAAAGTGATAGATGGAAATATTGTGCTACCAGCCACTACTTCCTACATCAGGCAGTTTCTCATGGATAGCTATAAACAGGCAGGCCAATTTAATTCTCTTTAGGAGTGCTATGCTACTTACCGGCATGTCATATTGTCACTTTACATGACGGCTTTTCCATGTTGCTAGTTGCTATGCTGACAATTAAGCTGTGGTGCTGTTCTTCTAAAAATTTGCCAGATATTCCAGGGTTGTTTTTTTTTTTTACTTTTTACACACATACTTTCGTTACTAGTTGCCTAAAACCCATCATAAAACAAACAAAACACAAATATCCATATATCTAGCACTGACTAAGAAACAAATTCTTTTTTCACATCTATACACCTGCAACTTCTCTCACAGGCCACAGCAGCAGGACCATTATAATATCCTGTGATGTCAGAAGTGAACACTGATGCACTTCCTTTTGTTACAGACAAAATTCATGTACCACTGTTAGTTTATAACATTGCTTACGAAGAGTTCCTTTTATAAAGTCACTGTATACTGCAACTCACAACAAAGACAAGAATGAATGCTATTTGAAACTCAAGGAGTGGAGACTGAAATGCAACTTATTTAATTATGTTTGGATAGAGGCCTGCATAACAGAAAATGGAGAAGGTGGCAATGACTGGTAAGAGACTAAGGAGCATGCCACAGGCAACTAGAGAAACCATATATGGACTTACAGCAAAGGGAATGCTCAGTGTGCTATGCAATGGCTGTCAGGACGTTTGAAATTGTGATTGAAGTAATGATCTCCAGTTTTTTGATTCCTTCAAAGTTCAGAGAAATGGGATGCTGTGTTCTTTTCAGATAACTGTGATTGCTCCTCAGTGGTAAGATGCATTTATCATTTTCACTTTCCCCAGTAACTTACTCATCGAAGCCCACACTGACCAGCTGTGCAGGACAGAGAGGTTAGCATTACCAAACACCTCAAATTGAAAGCCTGCTATACTCGACACTGTGCGCAAGCAAGAAAGACTCCTGTTATTCTGATCATCCAGGTTAGAAAAATGTTTTGCCAAAGTCATGCACTATGTTGTCATGTAGCAGTAGAATCCATGCAGTTACTTTCTGTGCAGAAAACAGAGATTTCTTTTCACTTGCTCCATGCTTGGTTGTAGCTTGTATTCCAGCTTGACTGGTATGCAGAAGACTTTCCTTGGTCATTCTTACTGCTCAACAAATGTAAAAGGTCTTACAGATAGCTTTTTATCTTCTTTCATTACCTTTTTCATTCTTACGAGTTGAAATTCCAAACAACTCCTACAGGAGGTACCTTTAGGAATAATCTATACCCTGACACAGGTATTTTGCAGATTGGTAGGATTATTGGGGAGGAAAAATACCAGGAAGAGATAGAACTTGATGCTTGCAGCACTCCCTTAGGATGTAATATATCCGAATTCCTCAGATTGAGAGGCTCTGCCCCAAGCTTCCCACATCCTAGGTCACAGGGACTGTCATGTGTTTATTCAATGACGTTTTTAACAGGAAAGACTATATGGACTGAAGGAATGTTGATTGTTCAGGACAGTGATGCATCCCAAAGTATGTATGCTTAAATTGTACTTAACTGGAGTATTCAAAACACCTCAGATTTGAGAGATGCCAGGAAAGCAAGTTTTCGTCTGATATGTTATCAAGTTTTTTCCTAACCCTGTTTGGAAACTGCTTATGGAGGGTGTGGAAATGGAAGCTAAGATACAAGGAGAGGGAAGCACCTCACACATTTCGGAGGTCAAAGGAAATCTTGTTTGACTTTTTGAGTAACAGTTTTAAATGGTTCTTACTTTATTCAAATTATAATCTTCCACTGCAAGTATTACTGGAATGACCCCTAAGCTTGGTGTATTTCAATTCTCTCCCTCTGAAGTGGGTCTAGTTATATGAATTGTTACTTTCACTCCCTACGAAAATGTGGTGTTTTCTCCAGTTTTTATCAGTATGGGGCAATACTTCTGAGCTGATGTAGTGCTTTATTACCAGATCTATTTTGCATTGATTGGCCGCTAAATAAACCTAGACAAAAGCCATCTAAACCAGAGCTGGACAATTCAGGATCATTAATCAAAGTGTGTTTTTGTTACCGTTTTACTGCCTCACCCTGCTATTAACTTGTCACAGCTGGGTTGCTTTTATGTTTTCACACACTGTGTGATGGATTAAACTAGTTAGTTGGCTAGATAGATTATATGCATTAACACTTAACAGCTTTGCTCAAGCATTGGGTAAGGCGTAAGGCATAAGGCTTGCCTTATACAAAGGTTTGAAAGATCTGATTTGCCATGTTTTATTTTGTGTTCTTTCTTTTCTCCATCCATGGCTAAATAATGGAAATAAAGGCACATTTGAACTGAAATATGTGATTGTATTTCTCAGGAGGTTCTTACCGAGGTTTAAGGGACAGTATCAACCGAGGTTTAAGGGACAGTATCACTGAGCTTCTGCTCTTTTCCACCAGTCATATTCTTATTTTTAACAATATTACTTAGAAATTGCTGAAACAACCTAATTTGATTTGGTGTCAGTTTGTTGCTTTTCATTCTTTTCAGGAGGTTCGCAGTATTTTCACTCTTCAGGTTGTTGATTATGCTACCTTGTTTTGCACTACTTAATCTTCCATCAGTCCATGGATTCACCAATATGAAAGCTTTTTGGGTGAAGTCATTAAAGTCTAAAATTTATGATCCTAGGAACTTTACAGACAACAACCATGAAAGAAGCCACCCAGTTACTAGTCACATGGGCACCTGTAGCTGTCCTTGTTCCACCCCAGAGATTTATTTGATATATACATGATTTATTATATTTAAATCAGTTTTGATTTAAATGTTTGTTTTGAACTGATGTTTATGTACCAGTGCCTTTTCTGTTTGGCAGGACTGCCTATACTTTATTTTGTCTGTGACAGTCATCGTCTCCATGGTTTCAAGCCTGACATACATGTGCCTACCTAAGAGCTGACCTCACAGTCCCCTTCTTTCTCAGGAATGGTGGGGTACTAGGGGCTTTTCCACCAGACCTCATGGTGTCTAGTACAAAAACTGGAAACATCCTCCCATCAGACAACAATAAACTGGTTAATACAACAGTACACTGGTTGCATTCTACTAGTTGTAAACGCTGGAGGTAGCAAATGCTTGCCATGTGGTACATATAGTACTTCTGGAAATACAGTGACTCCTTTCGCTCAGATGGCCATATGAGTACATCCTGTGGTATTTAGATTTAACAACTAGTCCAAAAAGGTAGGTAGCCAGACCTGTTAAGGAGAATTATCAACACATTAAACCAAATACTGAAATATAATTTCACCTCAACATTGAAAAGGCAATGCTTAGAAAAGTGGCCACACAGTACATAGTGCTCTGCTTACCTTTTATTCTGAGGTGTGACACCTCTTCTGCTAATCGTTTTTGTTGTAATCCATACTCTTTTAAGGCAGCTCCATTCTTATGTTCAGCTTCTTTAGGTTGTTACACAGCTGTATGTATACACTGGCCCCTGGGCTCCTAGTACCATCCATTCCTGGACTTTCCAGACCTCTCCAGTCTGAGAGACTGCTGCTGTGTCTCTGATAGGTTGTTTACTGTAGACTGGCTTAGTTTCAGGTTACTGGGACTTTACACAATTGGGCTTTTAATTGTCTCTGCATGTGGCACACATAATATTTTGTAACTTCCTGATGTTAAAAGCAATCTAATTGCAGCTGTGTTGTTGGAGTGCACTGCAAATTCCTTCTTTTGAGGTTATAATAATACTGTGCAATTCCTGAACTCTGTTGTTGTACTTGAGGACAAGCAGGTGGAGTACTCTTAAAGCTATTTCATAATGAATTCTCAGCATAAATATCAGACTAAACAATACTTATTTTGTATTTCTGATCAAAAAGGGCTAGGAAGGAGTCCTGGATAGGGGGAAATATTTGAAGTACATATGTGAAGGCAAAGTTGTCTCTTAGGTAGGGTGAATGACACTAGGTCAGTAAAATAGACAGTAATGAAGTATATACGGAGAGACTTTAGCAAGCACCTATTTAATTTTGGTAGAAGAGACTATGGTTAACATGGAAGTGGTGTGTTTTAAAGCTGGAGAGATACAGTAATATTTCCTGTGCTGAAAGAGCAACATAATCTTGAGAAGGAGGTAGTGGAAAATCTGTAAATAGCTGGTCAGAGTGATGACAGCCTCAGATTAGACATCGGAGCCAATTGTTTGTCTATGCATCATACGAAACCAGTAGAGTAAGGATAGTTAATAGTATATGAAAGCAAGAATTGCTGACTGATATGATCAAAGAAGGAAAAAAAAATGACAGTGGGCAAGTACAAAGTTACAATGACACATTAAAAAAAGGTCATGTGTAACTTTTTGTGAGACTGTCAACATAACATTTCTTAAGATGATTCACAAAAGCCAACACATGAAATATGGAGGACAGGCAGAAGAGCTTTGGCTGTGATAAAGAAGACAGAAAAAATAATGTCTTGTATGTTCTGTATCATAAAACATTTTCTAGTATAATGCAGATGTGAATTCTTGCAAGGAAAGCTAGGAATCCAGTCAGATCCAAAGTGGTGTACAAATGGCAGAACCAGTGATGTGATGGTGAGTCTGCTCTGTTGATTTTGATGTATATACATTACCATAACCGCTATCTCAGTGTTTGTTTTGCACTTCTTGTGATGTTCTTGTAGGTATTACTGAGGGTTCTATCGGTTGAAATGATATTGTAATATCATAAAGAAATATAAGTATTTGATGACAAACTTTGGTTTTTTTGCTCATAAATCTTACAAAAAGGTTAAAAATATTTTTGAAAAGAACTATGCAAAATGGTTATTTGAGCTTGGAGAAATATTATTATTCCTTTTAAAAATAACTAGTTAAATATACACATTCTTCTGGTGAAATGACTTTCTAAATCCAAATTAGTGGTACAATGGCAAATTATTAAAAGAATAGAATTCTAATCAGATGTCTGATTACATAGGTATTCATTCCTGGTTGAAGGATTTTCTACTTTATTCCTGAGAGATAGAGGTAATTTGTATTTAGGAATAAAATTGCCAAGTAGTAATGCAAAAAGCACCCATCAAGCTTGTGTTTGGCTTTGTTTCACTTAATTTCCCCCATTATTACATTTTCCTTTTTTTTTTTTTTAAAAAAAGGGATACTTTTAGAAATGAATAGAATAAGGTAGTAATTTGTCCCAGTCCTTCTGTTAGTGAGAACTGTAGAGAAAGAAATGGTTAAATCCTAGGCTCTTGTTTGGGCTGTTCTGTCATTTCAAGGACATAATATGCTGTGACAGACAGCTTTCATCTTTTGAGAAGTTATTTGGTCTTGTCACTTTGGAGGAAGCTGGGATCTTCTCTCAGTTGTTCCCTTAACAGAACAGAGGCTATGAAATGGATGAGGAAATGCGCTCCATGCAGGTTCTTTTCTATTGATCCTTTCAGTAAAGCTACTACTGAATGTGTAAGTGTGGAACTGTGCACTCTTAGGCTAGCAGTAACTTACCATCCCCTGGGAATAAGGAGGAACCAGAGTACAAATGCATTTCCAATAGGATTCTAAGATGCATAACATCTCTGTGAGACTATAGCTCTAACATTAAGCTGCAACAGGCAGCATCTCTGTCCTTGTTACAAGCAGTTCTAGTATGCTGTTTATGTACATAAGTTTCATGATAATCCCCTTCAGAATTCTCTTACCACTTTTACAAACAATTATGTGAATGAAAATTAGTATCTAGTTGCGTCAGATAGATTTTCAGGTGTCGGCATCTAGTAACAATGCCTGGAGCAAGAGATGTTAACATCAAATACCGTGCAAACACTGTATGAAAAGAAACAACAGTTCCTGTCCAGCAACACCCTCACAACTCATCGGTCTCAGATTACCTTTAGAAGGAAGTACAACTATGACAAATTGCCTGATGATTTTGTGATGTGGATTAATGTCCACTAGAGGCTAGGGTGAGATCATTGAACCTGTGTTCACTTGTTTCCTAAGCCAAAAATTCTTTGCCTGAATTGAAAGATATGTGTGACTTTATGTTTTAACCCACTACACTACCAATATTCCAGATATTATTGCTTTCTTCTGAAGTCTTTAATACTGTCACAATGACTGCCACCTCCTTGGCAGTGCAGGGAGAATGAAAGCGTAGAAATAACAAGAATTAAACAGTTGAACAGCCATGCTGTGTACAAAGAAAAGCACCCTTTCCTAAAGGACCACCCTCAAAAAAGTGCTAAAATTTCATAAAATTAATCTTTTTTTTCAGGGAACATAAAGAGAACATGTCATAGTTCCACCCACATCAGTGGTCTAGCTCCTGAGATCTTAACTGCCTTCTGTGGTTTGTAAGTGGGCTTATGAGCAAATGTTCTTTCCTGAGAGATCACATGGCTGGGTATACCCCTCTAACTTATTATTCATTACCTCTTAAGATTCCTCAGCAAAGACAGTAATTTTCATCTCGGAAAATAGCAAGCAGAGCAGCACATCCAGTTATGTTACACTGACAGGATGTCAAGAAAATGAAATCAAATGGTTTGAGTAGTCCTTCAGGGGATAAAGAGTTCAGTTACTAAGCTACCCACTAGAAACTGTGATTTAGTCATCTGGGATGATTTTATTTCTTTTTCTTCTGTAGATTTAAATCTCTGTTTTATTGCTAGGGAAAGATATCTGAGAAATTTGGGATGGCTTTTGCCATGGCCAGAGTTTGTGGACTGCTTTGCTGACAAGTGGTGGGGTAAAGGAAGAAGCAATAACATTAGTTGTGTCCTTATTTGCTCAGGTTTTTGAGCACGTGTGTATTTTTAGATTGCCATGCAAAAAGGTGGTTGACCTACTTGGTGACATTTGCAAATGTACTGTTATATATACAGCATGCCTCTTGCGTTCGTTTTTGCTCTCTGAATTTCTGTTTGAAACCTTTTCTTCAGGGCTCAGGTCACTTAAAACATTAATTAAAATAGACTGGATGAGTTGCAAAGGGAGAGAAGTGAAAATTCAAATGGTTTTACCCTGTATATGTAGAAAAGATCTGGAAAATAGAGACTTGTGCTTATCCTTTCTTACATAGCCTAAGTGAATCAGCTTCATGTTTGCTACACATACGTAATTCAGACAGGTAAAATGTCTATATTGCTATTCCCTCACTCACAGTTATGGAATGCTGTTAAAAATATAGGGGGGCTTTTGATATCTGGCTGGTAAATATAGACCAAAGTGTACATGGATGTATTTAAATCTCCTTTACAGAACTTTGAGTAAAATAAATTGTGAAAGACAGGGATTTATAACATGATAATTACACACAGCCAGTTCTGTACTGTAAAATTTTAGTTTATACAAACTGATTTTGAAAGTGGATGTTAAGAGCAACCTTCTAACTTCACAGTCCAGGCTCTTGCATGTTAAACTCACAGGCTCTCAGATTAACATTAACAGTGATGGGTGGTATAGAGCTTCACCCACGTCAGGGAGATGGATCAGAAGGCATAGATGTTTTCATCTACCATATCATATAGGCAGTTTTATGTCCAACCCTGAATTAATACACTGGAAAACACTTGCTATAGATGTACCTGTTTTTATATTTTATAAATGCTGCAGTGTGTTGCGGTGTGTTGACCCTGGCTGGATGCTAAGTGCCTACCAAAGCTGCTCTATCACTTCCCCTCCTCAGCTGGGCAGTGGAGAGAAAATATAACAAAAGGCTCGTGTGTCAATACAAGGACAGGGAGGGAACACTCAAGAATTACAGTTATGTGCAAAACATACTCAGCTTGAGGAAATTAATTTAATTAATTGCCAATCAAAAGTCACAGTAGGATACCAACAAATGAAAACAAACTGCAAAACACTTCTACCCAGCCCTCCCTTTTTAACAGTCTCAACGTTACTCCCAAACTGTTTACCTCCTCCCTCTGAGTGGCACAGGGGAATAGGGAATGGGGGCTTTGGTCAGTTCATTCCGTATTATCTCTGTCACTCCTTCCTTCTCATGCTCTTCCCCTGCTTCAGCAGGGAACTGTTTCTGTCTGATTTTGGGGAAGCTACTGGTGTCTTGTCAAAGAAGACACACGTGTAGCCCAAGGCTACAAAATTTTGCCACATAAAACTAAGACATCTACTGCATCTTTCTAAAAGCATGAAAAAAACATTCTGCTCATCCCTCTGTCATATGGTCAATTCTTCAGATCAGTAGGATTTAGACTGCTGGGGAATTAATCATGAAATTAAACCCAGAGCTAGGTGAATTTTTCCTCACTTTGTTGCAAATGCTTTGCTTATGGTCATAGTTTACAAAGTAGTTTCAGGAAAACTCAGTGAACTCATGACAGTGTGAGTTTTGTCTGATTTCAGAAGGAAATATTTGTCTGTCTTCTTGGGAAGGATATTTATGGAGATTATAATTTATAAGTGGACAAAAGAAAGTAGATGTTGTTTCCATTTGTTATCATTTGAATAGCAGTCTCACATTCCTGCAATGTAAATATGACTTAATGTGTTTACAGCCTTTTGAACCATATTTATGGAGCTTTAAACTATAGACTTATTTGTATGATATGTTCTTAGACCAGAAAATATAGAGAAGCCTAAACAATTGCATAAAAATTGTAAACATGCATTGAATTTTCAACTGAATTTTCTATCTCCTTCTATGAAAACTACAAGTATTTGAAAGCAGCATCTTGTAATGGAAGTGCCACTTCAGCTATATTGTGCTGTAACTCACATGGCACTTCAGTTATATTATGGATTTTTACAAGGCAATTCTTCCTAAAGTTATTTTATCTTCCCTGTTTTCAATCAGCCTTAGAGAAGGTAAAGCACTGAAGCACTAATTTAACTCTTTGTTCTACGACCTTCTTTTCCAATAGCTCACATCTAAAACAAAGACAAAAACTTCATATATACCGGAGCAGCCATCTGTATATGACATCTTTAGGTCTATTAGAGTCCTGATATTTTGGAAGTATTAATTAGCCCCTGAAGTACATCATATTTTGAGGGGATTTCAGTGATTAAAGGTTATGGAGGGGAATAGTTTGATGAAGATATTTTCACTCCCATATTATAATTGCCTTTTCACTAACACTGTATTGACCTTCAATGGAAAGTATCTTGAGGCCTGCTTAAAATATGGGCACTCTTTATTAAACAGAGTATGTTATTTCTCCCATTGCTATGAGTCAGAGAGGAGGATAGCTTAGCTCCCATATTGTTTTGAATATTTATGCTGAAATGACAATCAATTTTTTATTAAACAGTTTTATAAAATCCATGACACATTGGAATGCCAAGAAGTTTAAGTTACTGTTCACTGTGGAGAGCTTTTTTCCTTTGTTCAAAGGAGAGGTAAAAATTTGAAACACTATAATTAGGAAAGCTAGTTTTTTATTTCTTGCCAATGAAGACCTTGTATATTGGATTTCGAAGGCTTTTCTGAATATAGTGCTCTTTAAAATCTGTCAGAGAACAGATGTCACTGTACTTTCTTCTTTTGACTGTGGTAAGACGTACTGCTTGAGATCATGGACATATTATTTTGGATGTTCCCAAACCAGGAGTAAGTATTGTTTGACTATTCAGTCCTGATCAAGTCCCTGTTACCAGTAATCAGACAATGTTTAAGAGATCTCTAAACCAAGACTCTAATATCTTCATGAAGCAAATGTTGCAATGAAACAGAAATTATGAGGTTGATGCAGGAGCTGCTGGATGACATTTATGGTTTCTGCTTTGCAGGAGGTCGGATGTTAATAGTTCTTTGAGTTTCTCTTTTCTTAGGGGACACACTGTTTCCCTCATGTGACTAAAGACTATATTCTAATGCTATTTGTTGATATTCCTTGGTATGGTGACATGAATAATCAATAACAGATTAGCTTGTTTGCCACTGTGTGTAGAGATGCATTTTGTGTGCATGCAGTCTCTTCCCAGCGGAGAACATCAATATCTAAAGAGAAACAAAAAGGCTTAGTAAACTCCTTTGGGCTTTCACTTCAAAAGAAAATTATTTTTATTTCTTCTCTGTCCCCACCAGAAAACTCTAGGGAAGTGTCTCAGTTTGCTGCAGAATGCCCTGATGTTAAAACATGTGAGATTAATGAAATGCAAGCTGTGCTTGAAAAATGCACTGGTAACCCAGAACATTCAGCCATGGAGGCTCAGGCTCTGAATTTGCTGATCCCTGAACCCATCTTCTACATTGCTATCTTAACAGCTAATAAGATGGTACTAGTGCATGGTGTTTTATCTTTAAACTGTAAACTCCAAATGTCCTTTTTGGTATGATGGTGAGAAGTGGAATCTCACAGGAAGATACTAATTCTGATTAAACATATATTCATTTTTCATCCCTGATAGTTGTATCTGTCAAGACATACCTTTTTGCCATGGTATAAGGCCATGACCTTGTTTATTACTGCCATACATGATGTTGCAACAAACATTGTTTATCTGTCTAGTATCTTTGCACATGTGATTTAGATTTTTTGAGATCTCTTTTGCACATCATATAATGCCATTTTAGCCAAGAAAAAAGAAAAATATTTCCTTCCATATCTGCTTAGTCTCAGACATGGTACCATGAGAGTTTAATGTTTTGTTTATACACACTGTGTGCAGATTTCCTACTCTCCTATGGAATGTGACTTCTTTCAGCTCATTCGGTACAATTTTTATCTTTACTAATATTAGCTACCTATGCCACGTCTGTGAATTACGTGGTTTTTACGGGAAAACCTCTATACACCTCAGTAACAGGTGATGCAACTGCCAAAGCAAACTATGCGCACATCCTGCACACTATGAATTATCAATGTTTTTCAGCATAAAACTGATTGGGTAAAAGGATCAGTAAACTTTTTACTTCTTTGAGCTGACACCAAGGATGGATTTAGAATATAGTTGTTCCTTGCTTTACTTATAATTTTTGCTACTGTTAACTTTTTTGGTGAGAATGACTCCTTTTGGAGAGTGGTATTCATGTGAGTCTTGCAAAATCGTGTATTTGCAGCAATTCAGTACATTACACAAGAACCAGTGAAGAATGATTTGGATATTGCCCTTACTATGGGAGAAACTCTTAAGGCCATACAGCAGGTAAAAACTGACAAGGCAGAAGGAATTCCACCTGAAGTCTGGAAGCATGGGGGCCAAGCACTCCATGCTAAATTTCACATGTTTGTGGTGCACTGTTGGGAACTAAGCGAACTACCATCAGACCTTCGTGATGCAGTCATCATCACCTTGTATAAGAAGAAAGGAGATAAATCAGATTGTTCAAATTACCGAGGTAATACTCTGCTCTCCATTGCTGGCAAAATCCTGGTAAGAATACTTCTGAACAGATTAATGCCCACCACAGCAGAAGGAATTCTACCTGAAAGCCAATGTGGTTTCAGAGCCAACAGGAGTACCACAGACATGGTATTTGTTCTCAGACAACTGCAAGAGAAGGGTAGGGAACAGAACAAAGGTCTCTATGTAACCTTTGTTGATCTCACCGAAGCTTTCGATACCATGAACAGAAAAGGTCTGTGGCAGATTTTGGAACACTTATAAGATGTCCCCCCAAGTTCCTCAAAATGATCATCTCACTTCATGAGGATCAGCACGGCCAAGTCAGATATGATGATGCACTTTCTGAGCCCTTTCTAATAACCAGTGGTGTGAAACAAGGCTGAGTTCTTGCACCAACCCTGTTCACAATCTTTTCAGCATGATGCTCCAAAGGGCCACAGCAGACCGTGATGATCAAGATGATATCTACATTTGATACCATACTGATGGAAGCCTTTTCAACCTAAGGCAACTGAAGACCCACACCAAGACCTTAAACCATCTTGTCCGGGAGCTGCTTTACGCTGATGACGACGCCCTTGTCGCCCACATAGAAGTAGCTCTGCAGTTTAACATCCTGCTTTGCTGAGGCTGCTGAGCTTTTTGGGCTGGGAGTCAGTTTAAAGAAGACGGAAGTTTTCTATCAACTGGCACCTCAGGAAGTCTTCCATCATCCCCATATCACCATCAGCAAATCAGAGCTCAAATTAGTCCAGCAGCTTAATTACCTGGGAAGCACCATCTCCTTGGACGGTAAGATTGATGGAGAGATAGACAACAGGTTAGCAAAGGCATATAGAGCTTTCGGAAAGCTTCATAAAAGAGTTTGGTGAAATAAACACCTGAAGAAAAGTACAAAGATCAGTGTTTACAGAGCCATAGTGCTGTCTACTCTTTTATATGGGTCCAAATCATGGGTCATTTACTGTCACCACCCGCAACTCCTAGAATGCTTCCATCAACGCTGCCTCTGTACAATCCTAAACATCCACTGGTCAGATTATGTGACTGACACGTCTGTTCTAGAAGAAGCAGCAATCACAAGTATTGAGGCCATGTTGCTGAGAACGCAGCTGTGTTGGGCAGGACACGTCTCCAGGGTGAAGGACCACCACCTCCCTAAGATCCTGCTCTATGGTGAACTTGCCACTGGCTGCCGCAAGAGAGGAGCCCCAAAGAGGAGATACAAGGACTCCCTGAAACAACATCTCAGCCTTGACCATATTGATCTTCATCACTGGTCTACTCTGGCCCCCAATGAGGAGGCCTAGAGACACACCATCTATAACGCAGCTGATGCTTTTGAGAACGCACGCAGGATCACCCTTGAGGAGAAAACACAACTCAGAAAGAATCGTGTCTTTCTGACACCATCCAAGGAGTCTTTCTGCTGTGCCTTTTGCAACTGGACTTGT
This sequence comes from Manacus vitellinus, assembly GCF_001715985.3. Classification (NCBI taxonomy): domain Eukaryota; kingdom Metazoa; phylum Chordata; class Aves; order Passeriformes; family Pipridae; genus Manacus; species Manacus vitellinus. Next base: position 5,745,966 of record NW_021939324.1, on the reverse strand, counting down.
TTATCTTGCATTGACCTCTTTAGACACCAGCGTACTCGTAGCAAATGTGGGTAGAGTCCTTCCCAAATCTTCCTTCGCAAAGCCTAGCCATGATGATATCTTCTATTTTTATGAGACCTGTTACTGTCCCGGGAGTAATCCTGCTGACTTTGCCAGTTGTTGTGACCTGCCCCAGAAAGGGGAGGGTATTCCAGGTTCTTATCAGTAAATCCCTTGGGGTGGATTAGAGTGAAACGACACTGAATAATTGGTGGTTTTAAACATATATATGTAGGGTTTATTTTAGAACAATTTTGTTTCAAAGGTAATGAGCTATGCTGCTATTTTGGGTGTTATCATCTATATCTATCACCTATAAAGATAACATTCAAGGAAATGCATAAGGGAGAGAAAAGGAATGACAGGATAAGGGTAGGGGAGAGTAAGGGAAAGAAAGGATAAGGATGGAAAAATGCATATAGTCACCACCCACTTGGTCCAGCAATGGAACTTGGTAGTTGCAATGGTCTTGATTCTTTGGGGGTGGGAAGCCCTCTACAAAACTCATAGAAGTTATGAGTTTTTTTACACTTTCAGCTCAGGTGGGAACGCCTAGTACCTTTCCGATGCGGGCAGTTTTTACAATGGATAGTGTCACTGGGTGTGTCACTGACTCTCTGGCATCTTCTATGACAGCTGCAGCTGCCTATTGTGTCAGCATCAATCATGGTCCATCATGGTCCGACACTTGAGATGCATAGCCCAGGCTAGATGAACAGAGTTATCATGTAAAGGGAAGACATTGGCATGATAAGAGGAATTCTCCAAGCTTGCAGGACTTGCCTCCTCTTACCTCTTCCTTTAATTGGAAATCCAGTTTGCAGCCTCAGGCAGGCATCTGCACCCAGGATAGCTGGACAATGGCAGTCACTTATCCACTCTGAAGGTCCCTGGGCAGTATTCAGGGAGAGGTGGGCTTTGCTGGGTGAGCAGCTGCTTCTTTTCAGTTTGCAAAAATCTTCTGGTGATCTTAGAATACATAAGTCATTAACCGTTTCAGTCTCTGACACCAGTGTTTTACAAAGTCCCAAGAGCACCTGAAATTGCATAGTCCTCAGCACTATTTAGAAAAACTTCAGAGCTCACCCTGTATGTTGACTAATGACTAAAAACCACATTGCTTGGAAAAGTTGATCTTTATAGAAATATTCAACACCTACAACAGGACATTTAATATGAAAACCTGGACATTTGACAATGCATAGACTTCAAATGGTTACTTTGCCATCAGCTGTTGGCTGGATCTTGGCAAGCATTTAACAGCATTGAGTAATCCCATATCCATATAAAATTAAAGGGGTAGCTAATAAAATTTAAGGGGTAACTAATAAGCAGAAGAGAGTGACTTAAACTGGCATGTGACCAAGATGGTGACTTTGCCATCCCTACATTGAATACTCCCAAGGGATCTTTAATGATTTAAGGTAGGAAGGGTCTGTGGCCAGTGTGTCACAGTACAGTACTCCCCCACTCCATATTCTGTGCCAAGGTTTGAGTTCAGTGCTGGCTAAAAGAGAAAATTGCCAATTCCCAAATCAATCTCTGAATTGCTTTTGCAAAAAGTGAGCCAATGTTAGCCTTTTCAAACCATGACTTAATTGTCCAATTTGGAGCATCTAGGGTAGGAGTGACCCGTAGAATCACACTCTTCCTTCAGAAGTATCTGGTCCTATGAACTGCATATAGGCCTATCCCAGTGGAAACTATCAGTACAGTTGCTGAGTTCTCTTTTGTCATATTCCTCTCCATCTATCAGCACAAAGAAGGTGTGGGTCTGCAAAATAGTCACAAGACAAGTACTCAATAAAAAGAAAAAAAGTTTTTCGTATACTTCTTTCAAATCTTATGCAGTCATCCAGGCGTTCAGAATACAGACCTTATTTGTTAAGGCAAATACGTGGACTATATTCTCAAGTTCATTCCAGTTCCACTAATCTAATTTTAGCTGTGCTAATGAGCCTCATCTCAAGACCTGGCTGACTACTGATGCCATTCTTATGCACCCAGCAAGTGCTATATCACAGTTTTGTTTCTAGGATTAGGTTTTATAACCAATCTTTATTTATACACAACAGGAAGCAAAACACTCCTCCCTACCACATGAAGTGTGTAGCTGCTCCTTACAGACCTGTAATACTTTGTTGTTGTAGTTTAACCCCAGCCAGCAGCCAAGCCCCACACATCCACTCACTCTCCCACCAGCGAGATCAGGGAGAGAATCAAAAGGGTAAAAGCTAGAAAACTTCTGGGTTGAGATAAAGACAGTTTAATAGAGAAAGCAAAAGCCATGCATGCAAGCAAAGCAAAAACAAGGAATTAACTCACTGCTTCCCATGGACAGGCAGGTGTTCAGCCATCTCCAGGAGGTCACAGTCCCATCATGCATAGTGGTTACTTCAGAAAACAAATGCCATGACTCCTATCATCCCTATCTTCCTCCTTCTTCCCCCTACTTTATATACTGAGCATAATGCCATATGGTCTGGAATATCCCTTTGGTCAGTTTGGGATCATCTGTCCTGGCTGTGTCTCCCCCCAGCTTCCGATGCATCCCCAACTTCCTTACCAGTGTGGCAGTTCAAAAAGCAGAAAAGGCCTTGGCTCTGTGCAAGCACTGCTCAACAATAACAAAAACATCTCTATATTATCAAATCTGTGTCCAGCACAAATCCGAAAACACTCCCATACCAGCCACTGTGAGGAAAGTTAACTCTACCCCAGCCAAAACCAGCACATTTGTGAAATAAGCATTGCTTGGCCCAATAAACTTGGAGCTCCCACAACCACAGGCTCACAAGACTTAACAGAGTTCAGGAAGGTTGGTAAAATCCCAACTGAAGTAGAGGGAGGAGAGGAATACTTGAGAAAAAATGTTACCATTTGTACTGCAGAACTGAAATCCAATATGTAGCCTAAATTAAAATATCACAGTTGATATTGCAGCTTGTATGCACAAGCTACCTGAAAAGATACTACGGAAGTGTTCAACAAGAAGAAAAGACGTGTTCACATTTAACCAGAGAAAAGTCTGTCAACAAGGAAAGCAAATTTCAGTGCAATGAAGAAGTGGCCATATCTTTCTGCTGAAGAGAGAAAGGAAGAGGAGTGGAGGTGAATAAATAAAAGAAGCAGAAAATTTAGCATAGCACAACCATGAAAATTAGTACTGGAAGCAAAAATGAGGGACAAAACAGATCTGAAAAAGTACTGATAAAGTTCAAGAGGAAGATTTATAATAATGTACATGGAGGAGAAAATGAGGGGCTGTAAGAAACTGAAATATTGTTAATGTCTTAAATATTGTCAAAATCATAGAAAGACTTTTTGTCAAACTGCAGAGGAACAACTGCAACGGCCCATCTGCAACCATTGAAGTACACCCTTTCCCACTGCTGAATATGCCTCTTACCTCGAATTTGGACTGTGACAGAAACCTGAGATAAGACTATTGTCCAATTATTTGAAAACAGGGCTTTTTTTATTATCATTTTAAAACAGGAGCAGCATAGCTTGCCCTCCAGGAAGACCAGGATAAGACCTGCCATGTAAGACGTAGCTGGAAAGGTGTCATAAACCATCAAAGACCCCCAAAGAGCACCCCAGACTCATTCCTGAGGCCTTTGGCCACCAAAGGACTGCATGTGATCCAAGTGATAAAAAAATCCAGAGTCTGTTATAAGAGACTGTAAAACTTCTCCAGGGAAGGTGCCTGGACATCTCCTGAATGTATATTAATCCACTGGACTCTATGTTTTGCAGGACCCTCAACACTAAGAAGACCAGAAGAAGAGGACCTACCTGGTTTCCACTGAGCAGTGACATATTTTCTATTTAGGCTCTCTCTGTCACTCTTTTTCTTCCCTACCCCTCCCTTTTCCTATTTCTTTCTCTCTCTCTCTCTCTCTCTCTCTCTCTCTCTCTCTCTCTCTCTCTCTCTCTCTCTCTCTCTGCCTCATATTTACTAATAAATAAAATCCATATTATTGACTTTGGCATGTGGTCTTGTTTGCACCTTAGTTCAGGCAGAGTTATCTCTAATAATTTTAGTAACTGGATCATAAGAGGGGTAGAACTACATAGAGAGCTAAGCTAGTAAATCCTAAAACATTTTTATGACATAGGATCCAGGAATAGATTATTTAGGATTCTTCCCAATCCCAGGAAAGCAATGTCAAATGACAATAATTTTATTTCACTTAGGAGAGCATTGACATTAAAAGACATACACAGACAGAAAGCAGTCTGAAGGAAATTACATGGGTTTTTGACCTGAAAGGAATTATTTGTACAAGCTTTTGTATGTAACATGGGGCAATTTAATTGGGGGAAAAATTTAAGTTCAAAATGATATCATAGATTGTTTATTTGCTACAAATCTGAATTTAGTGTGGAAGAAGAATTAATCATGGGCTTGTTCTCCCGCAGTGTGTTCTCTAAAACCTGAATAATGTGAGAATTATTCAGGGCTAACAAAACGGAAGTGTCTTTTCCAAGTCTGCAGAGTAACACGGGAATGAGATAAAGCGGGTTCTTCAGTTCCAGGAAATGGGAGGTAAGGTCTGTTTTTTCTGCTAGCATGAAAACAGTTTGGCTGACCAGGGTAATGGAATGTCAGCCATCCCTTGTGAATAAGATTTCATCCCCACATTTCCTAAAATGCAAAGATCACCCCGGTGACCCAAATCTCTGTGTATTTCTGTACCTACGTTAAAAACTTGAGAACTTTTACTACAACATAAATCATATATTTATCATCAAGTTGTTGTTGCGGGTAGAAATGGGGGAGGGGGAAGTGGAGGCAGGGGAGTTTTTCTTCTAGAGAGTCTAAAAATAAATTATAAATACTAGTGCCTGATTTTGAATGAATGGGTACCACTATGTTCAAAGTCAAAACTACTCTGCGGTTGTGGAGATGGATGGGGTAAGTGATAAATCATAGGCAACTGACTGCTGGCACTGCCCTTCTATGGAAAGTGGAAGGAAGTAAGCACTATTTGGAGTCCTTACACTTCAGAGGTAGAAAATCTCAGAAGTGCCTTTCTCCTCTAATACAGAAGTGCTATCATTTCAACTGTGAAGTCATGAAGTTAAACACTCAGCACACTATCTCGTTCAATTGTAAAGAAGAGAACAGGCTCAGGGAGTCATTTTACAGGTCAGTACTGGAAAACACCTACGAAATAGCAAAAAAATCATATGTGCAGTAAGGGCACTTTTTGCCTTTCATACACTTTTACAAGGAAGAAAACATGAATGCAGTAGGGTCAGAGATGGAAGATGTGAAAAGTGGCTGCTGGCCTCAGAAATGTAGCTTCTTTACCTTATATATTGGTGCAATTTTCTTTCACACTGTTTACTAGGCAGAAAAAATTCACTTTGCTCAGAAACACTCAGATGGACTCAAATAGAAGTTCATTCAATTCATTAAATCTCATTGCATTGTAGAAAGAAACCTCAACATTTTATTGTATTAATTTTTTTTCCAACCTGTAGTAATGGAAATATTAATTGCATACCCCAAAATACCTGAATTGCTTTTCTACAAATAAAAAATAAAAAAAAATAATAAAAAAGGAGTATAGTTCATCTTACCCAATTTTAGTGTATTTATTTTTAATATATTAGAATTTAGGCATGGAAATTATGGCTCATAATCAATAAGTAGTTAATGGTACACTCTTGTGTGTAAAATGGATGGTGCTAGGCACATATATTCAGCTTATAATTGATGCTGCCCACATACAGCTCTCTATACAACCTTTCTTGCCTATTTTTCAGCACTCTGCTATTCAGTTTCTTGCATACCTTGTCATGTGCATGCATGGAAACAGGCTCAGCTGCTTAGAAGGCTCCTAAACATGAACATTTTCAAACTATTTCAAAATGGTAATGTTTTAAATCATTACCAAATGCCTGAAGAAGAGACATTTATGTGGTTCTTTATTACATATGTTTGTATTTTTTAATAGAGTGTCTTAGCATAGTAATAAAAGAACTCATGCTGGGTTGCACTAATTCAGAAAATGAAGGGCTTGCCAAAATTCTGCAGTCCTTAAAAGTGGATTAATTGTTCATTTTTTCTATCATGTTTACATTGTGTAGATGGGAAGCTGATGCAGAGACAGAGAAATTAATTTGCTCAAAGTCACACCAGAAGTGTGTGGTAGAACCACAGACTAAACCCAGTGACTTTCTTCTTTTGCCCATTACCCACACTGATGCCTCTACTAGAAGTAATAAGCCTGGAGACTGGTTGAAAATGTCTCTGCTACACAGACTGGACTTTTGTCTCCTTCCTCAGTATAGTATCTTACATGGACTGCCTGTTGAATTAGGTCTTTGCTGAAAATGTTGGGTATCAGCTCCTCTCTAACACCTATCTAAGGAACTTTGAGACTTGGCAAAACGTGAATTTTTGTTCACTTTCTCTGTTTATAGGTTATGAAGTTTGGGACTTTACAGGACTAAGCTGAAGATGAAAAGACATAGTCACACAAATTAATTCTTTCCTCCTTTTAAGCTCAGTTCCATTAGGCAGCCATGTTGCAAACTTTAGCAACTACAGCTTTCATCCTTAGACATGACACTCTCAGATAATTAACTGTCTCCTCTTTACAAGAGTATAAAGGTAAGTTTAGAATGGGAGGAAAGGTAACTGCTGGGACCAGTCAATGAGCTGAACCACTCTTTTCCCCCCACAGGGACATCTATTGTGTAAGAACCATACTCTGTGCACCCTGAATACCGTTATTGCGGATTAGAGTTTGCCTGTGTATTGCTCTGAAGGCATTTTTGCAGTCAGACACTGTCACTGGCAACCCTCAAACCTCAACGTGTCACAGTTTTGTATTAATAAAGAGTGTTATCCTGTAACCTGTTAGAGTGAGTCTTCCACAGGCGCAGGCAGTGAGTAACACACTCAAATAAAGTGGGAAAACCCACTGAGGGGTCTCCCTTATGCTGTTGGTTTAGCTCCCTGAAAAGAGCACTTGAATCACCCTCCGATCCAGTGGGACTGTTCAGTGATGGGACTCCATAACAGGACGCTGGCAGACTGGTCAGGCAAAAGGGTCTTGGCTTTCCTGGGCCACTGACAGACAAATAAATCACTAAGGGTCAAGGAAATCTTCCCTTTTCATGTGACATGACTTTTAAGGGTAATTTTTTTTTACTTTGTTTAGTAAGTGAATAACAGTGTTTTGTACTTCAGTTTGTGATGCTTTGTCGTGTTGCAAATTCTTTGCAGGGAAAAATTTCTGCTCTGGGAGAGCTCACTTTCTGCCTTCTTTTGTTTGGTCATTTTGAGTGCAGCAAAATCCTTAAAGGCAGACACAAATGTTGAGATTACCATCTTGGAAAAGGCATAGTGCCTCTTCACTATTTCCAGCTATTGCTATTTGTGAACAGGTAAGCATACTGATGAACAAACGTGGTATTCAACAAAAATAATGAGCTCTGACAGACTTTTTCCTTTTTTTTCATCCTTTGTTTGAGTCTATTTATGTGTTTGGAAAACAAGAGAATTTGTCAATTTAGTTTGTTAGATAGAAGATTCAATTTCATTCTTTGAATAACATCCTGTTCACCAAGAAATCAATTTGTTGATCCTAAAAAAATATTTGGAACCCCTTGCAAGGTAACAGACAAGAAAGAATGGTGAGGAACCAACTTTTTTTCACTGTATGGCTGGCCCTCAGCAGTAACTGTCTTAAACCTCTGTCTGGCAGCAGTTGCTGTCTTTGAGGTCCTCCATAAAATACGTCTAGAAGATGGTTTCCAATTTCCTTTTATTTGAGTCTGTATATCAAAGGCCATACCTGAGTGATTTTTATAATTAAGATCTCTGAAACTCTGATTCATGTTGATCTTTCAGCCTCAGACCTTTCATGCTCCATAATTTCTTTGCTAAAATATGACTCCTAGAATTGAACATGTAGGTTCCAGCTATGCTCCCACTAATGCTCAGCATTAACCAATTTATAATCCCAGCTCCTCTGAGTCTCTTTTTACTCCTGCCAAGGCTTGTTCAAATAGCTTTGGTGTATTATTTATGATTAACCCTGTTTCCCAAGGTGATTTTTTTTTCCTCCTTGCAATTCATGTGTTTGTTATGGTCCTTTTTAAACCTATTAGTATGACTTTTTGACTTCAGCTAAGTGGATGACCTTAATCAGTTTAGATCTATCTTTTTTTGCTGTTTTTCCTATCTTACAAAAAATCTGACTTTCTGGGTAGTATAGAGTACATTTTCCTGCTTCATTTGGCTATTAGTGAGATTAATTTCTATACTGTATGTTGCATATGTGTATATCAGCAATAACATTAATCAGATTCACTCTTCTCACTCTTCACAATTTACAAAAAATATTTTTGTCAGATAAAAGTTTGGTGAATATAAAATAAATCTGATGCATGCTTGCTCTAGAGGGATGAAGTATTTATCCAAGATGACACTGATACTTGATCAAAAAGGGATCAGTGGCCAAACATCATGTAAAAATTGATGCTCAAAACCTATGATATGTTTTTGAAGAAACTGAAGGCAGACAAATAACAGTTAAGTTAGAGGACATCAACTCCACAGAACTCCCAAAGAAAGTAAGAGAAGAAGGATATGTTTTTTCATTAACATCAGGAACTGAAACAACAGAAAATTCCCCTTGATATGTCCTTACAACATAGAAACTGAGAGGTTTAAATTGAAATTAAGGTTTAAAATACTGCTTTAAAAAAAGCTCTTGTAGTTCTTGATGTTAGAAATGGTGTACTGGCTTCAAAAGAGATCACATGGAGTCAAAGGCTGAGGCTGAAGTGGACTTCTGAACACCATTTGATCTCTTCTCTCACTCAGATAGGGCCACCCAGAGCCAGCTGCCCAGGACTGTGTGCAGAGGTATTTCCAATATCTCCAAGGAGAGAGACTCTGCAACATCTCTGGGTAAGCTGTGCCAGGGCTTACAGTGAAAAAGGGCTTTTTTAATGTTTGGGAGGAGCTGTTTGTGTTTCAGTTTGTGCCAATTGCCTTCTGTCCTACCACTGAGCACCAGTGAAAGAAGCCTGACTCTGTCCTACCCGCACCCTCCCTTTGGGTATTTATAGAAATGATAAAATCTCCCCAGAGCTTTCTCTTCTCCAGGCTTAGCAATCCCAGGTCTCTCAACCTTTCTGTGTATTAGAGATGCTGCCTTTCCTTAATCATGTGTGGCTGCTTGTTGGTTTGTCTCTCTTCTGGTGAGCACAGAACTGGATACGGCATTTCAGATGAAGTCTGGAACAGTCAGAATGATTCAGAAACAGACTTTTCTGAATATTTAAACCAGGTGTGCTCCACTTTAGACACACCTACAACCCATTTTTCAATCTTTAGGTTCCTAATATCTCTCAAAGCTTCACTAGCACTTATTTTAATCATCTTGACTTCAAACTACAGAGCTCACTGATTCTCTGAATAGATCAAAAGAGCATATGCTATAAAATCTTTATCTCAAAATGATTCAGAAGAGAAAATATCAACCTCAATTAAAATCATTAACATGGTATCTTTTGCTTTATAACAGCTGTGAGATAAGACCAGATGAGACAAGGATTTTAGATACAAAGCTTGGGAAAAAAAAGTTCAAGCATGTTCATCTAAGGAGTCAATATGAAATCAGTCTTCAGAGAATGTGTAGCCTGGGAAGAAATGAGTGACTATCTTTCAAACGTATCCAAGACCCTTTCTTTTTCCTTGTTTTTTTCTTTTTTTTTCAATTAAAGAGATTAAATTAATGTCAAAATGTAGGGCAATTACATTAAAGTAAAAAAAAAGGGGGGAGAAAACAAAGGTAAAATGCAGTTTCATACCAAAAGTATTCATAACATGTAGTCTGAAACTGTTTAATTACAGGTAGTAATTAACGGTACAAGTACAGTAGAGTTTCATCACGTTAAGGTAAAATTAAGGTAGAGGGCTTTGATTATACAAAAATATTTCAAGCCATTTCTGGGGAAAATCTCGCATCAGCATCTAGCAATCCATATGACCTTTAGAGCATATGTCAGACCTGTACACCAGGAATCTGGAGAACTGTCTCTTGTGCGACAGCATAAGAATAGAGTGAGAACAGAATATGAGAGATCATCCAGGAGATGTGAGCCTGAGAGTGCTTTTGTGTCTTCACAGATAGACACTTCATCGTAAACACCCCACAACACTATACAAAATAGGTTACAATTGCTCCTGTATGGGAGAGAGTACCAGGCAGCAACAGGCTGAGGCACCACTGCTTCTTTGCCTCTCTGTAGTGCATCGGTGAGACCACTGTGTCAACGCTACACTGTTAATACCAGTTGTCATGGTAAGAACAATGTGGAAACCTCTGGGAGAGAACTGTAAGAGAATCTGAATAAACTCAAATAAGCCTTGGAAAGAAACTTGTTAGTTGTGGTATAAGCTGTCATTTTATTACCGAGTATTTACGTGAAAGGAGTAAATGGGTATATAACAACTGCACTAAAATGTCATGAAAACATCAAGCACAAAAATGTACAAAACTTATCTCTCCTGACAGTGACTATAATCAGATTGAGTCAGTTTAAATCAGATCAAAGTTCCTTCTAACCTGGAATCCCATTGCTGAAAATGTTGTTAGGAAACATTTTGAGAAAGACTAGGACAACAGACGAAGAATAGTGTGCTTCCCTAGCATACTTTTCCAGGTGCCAGTGGCTCCGTGGAACTTCAAACATATGACCAGCATTTTTCATGTAAAATAAAGAGTATGAATAGGCATTATTCTACAATTTTATAATGATATATTCGTGATACGTCCACTGGGGCATGGAGAATGCTGATGTAAAATCGTAGAGAGAAAACTTTGATGGGAAAAAGTGTGAGATTTATGCATGGTTTATTAAAAAAAAATGTTTCTTCCTAATTCTGATCTTAACACACCTGAGGGAAAAACTAACATAGAATTTTGTATGCATGAAATCAATTTAAAATTTAACTAGAAATTGTTGCCTTTTTTTTCATGAAGAACAGAGCAAGGAATACCAGTTGCATCATTTTCGAAATCATTTTAGCATTCAAGTTAACACGTTTTCTGAAGACCATATAGGCAATTATATCTGCTTATTATAAGACAGAGAATTCTGAATTTGTGGACGGGTCCTGCATACAGGTCTGATTCCAGCCAGCAAACAAGCCCCACAAAAATGCTCACTCACTTGCCCTGGTGTGATGAGGGAGAGATTCGGAAGGGTACAAGTGAGAAAACTTGTAGGCTGATGAAGATGACTGAACACCTGTCTTGCCCATGGGAAGCAGTGAATTAATTCCTTGTTTTGTTCTGCTTGTGTTTGTGGCTTTTGCTTTCCCTACTACAGTGTCTTTATCTCACTCCTTGAGTTCTCCAGCTTTTACCCTTCTGCTTCTCTCCCTGATCCTCCTGGTGGGGGAGTGAATGAGTGGTTGTGCAGTGCTTGGTTGCTCTACCGGGGTTAAATCATGACACTTGGGAAGACAAACACCATTGGAATGAATGTTCTCCATTCCTTCTTTTTCCCCTCTGTTTATCTGATGAGCATTATGCCATATCCTATGGCATATGCCTATGGTCGGTTGGGGTCATCTATCCTGCCTTTGTCTCTTCGCGACTTCTTGTGTACCGCCAGCCTCCTCACTGGTGGGATGGTGTGAAAAAGGCCTTGACTCTGTGCAAGCAGTGCTCAGCAGCAATTAGAACATCCCTGAACTATCAACACTATTTTCAGCACAAATCCAAAACATAGGCCCTTACTAGCTACTGCAAAAAAGCCCACAGCTCTATGCCAGCCAAAACCACACAGTCCCATTGTGTCAAACTTCATCACATTTCATCATATCCTCTGATGCATACCCGACACTCTGCAATAACCTAAGGCAACCATACTACTATGGTGCAACATGCATTTGGGGAGAGAAAAGGAGAGAATGGGGGTTTGATGTGAACAGTATGTCATATGTTTTTTTAAGAAAGCATAGGCTTGCACGTTACACAAAAATACACTTACTAGGTCATCTGAAAAATCTCGTGCTATGACTTCTTTAGACCTTTCAATTTCAATTTATTTAATGCTTAGGGAAAGGATATTACAAAATTTGGAAAGCTTCCGAGTAAACACTGAATTCAAGCCCATAATCTTCATGGTATTAATAAATCAGAATTACCTGCTAGAGTGTCCTAAGAACTGTTACTCATTTACGTTTTATTGTAAATACAGAAATATGTTTTTCTGAAAAATTTTTTGAAAGATGCACATTAGATGCAGCAGAGGTACACACAAAACATGCAGAAACAAAAACCACATTGTTCTTTCTCATAATTTTTAGATGTTATGTTTCCAGTCATTAGAATCTACCTCAGTTATTAGCAGGGCAATGACATTCATCAGGCTTGTGACATCCATACTATCAAAAGGAAGTAAATTCATGAAGGAATGAGACAGCTTTTCTTTGATTCCACCATCTTCTCTGCTATCAACATCACTGACTTCAAAAAGCTCTCATTTATACTGGTGTGCTCCAGAGAAAAATCTGGCCTTCCAGATTTATGTTTTATTTCCAAATGCAAGACACTGAGGACAAATCTTAAACAGACACTTTAAATGTAGGTTTCTAAATACAGCACACCAACTTTCAGAGAATAGACATACTTACTGCTGAACTCAATCAATTTGATTTCATCTCCCACTTGCACAGATTTTGTGCCAGTATAACATGAGTGGCAATAATCCTGAGTGTCTTCAGTGAATAAAAAGAAAAGTCATGTTCTTTTGTTTTCAACACTAGCTCACTTCAAAAAACATAACTCTTCAATTTAGGAACTTTCGCATCAATTTCAGTTCTTAATTCCACAATATAAAATAAATAGATGACTCTAATTTCCAGAAATTCTAACCAGTTATTTGTACAGAACATCAGAGGTAATCTTACATGCACAGTACAACCTTGTAAGTTTACGGACAATATTTATATATAGATTTTTCAAAAAGTGCAGAGTTTTTTTCATTTTACCAATACAAAAGGAGACAATGAGCACATCAAACTTTGTAGTTGAGTCATGCATTCAGTGAGAGAAAGAAGGACGGAGAGTGGCAGTGAAGAAAAGCTTGATCTCAGCATTGAAGTGGCCTCAGGCACTTAATTTGTACCTCTGGCTGAGCGAAAATGTCAGCCTGCCTGATGTGTTCTGCTGCTCATGCTGAAACTAAATCCCATTGTAAGGCTTTTCCTCAGTAAGGAATCTCTTGGCTGCATAGCTATTTTAAGTTTTCTTCACATGACAAAAGAATGACCCCAACGGAAATACTTCTTTTGGTCACTGATACATTTGTTATTTTCAAAGCGAAGCAAAGCAGCATTGCAATACGAAGAACAGGCAGATAAGACGTCCACTTGAAGAACAGTCTATAATATACTTATGTAGAATCGTAAAATTAATCACAGGTTTTCTGTTATCTCATCTGCTACTCAAAAAAAAAAAAAAGGAATAAAAGAAATGGATAATGCATGAAGGCACTTCTTCCATGAAGCCTTGCAGGCAGCTAACTTACCCCTACATTAAAATACTGTGTGTATAGGTCCTAGCTGATGTTTCAAAAGTATTACCCAAAATTCCTTTAAACATTATAGAGTGTTGTACAAAATTCTGTGTCCTTCAACGGACACTGATAACAGTCTCACTGCATTTTTAACAAGATGCAGGTCTTCAGAATAGGAGGTTTTAATTTGAGTAAGTTACTTTGGAAGTAAGAGGCAAAAATCATCACAAATTAATTAAAATGTCGTCCTTTGTTTGGGGTGATTAATAATACATAAGGAATCCTGGTTTTACATAATTCATCAATCTGACGTAAACTGGCACTTTCCAGTTTCACCTAGTGAAAACCCACTACTCTGTGACACTTGAAAAACAGTTCTGAATTGATGCACGGCATCCTTCTGCCACAGGACTTAAAGTCATATGGATCTCATTTGTCACATACTAATGGATTTTCTAAGACTGAGGCAGTAGAAAAATTTAAAAAAAAAGGTTTTGAGTTCAAAGCAGGATTTTTTTTCTCTTTTAAGTGCTAAACAACAAAAACTAAAAGCAACTGGCAATTAAAGATGAAGAAGGACTTGGGTAAGATAATGTAGTCTATACTCATAAAGGACTATTTCCTGAGGAACTGAAAATTTCTGAGTATGTTGTTCACAAGGCAGTTTAGCACCAAGCATATATGCACAAGGTTCAGTCTGAAGCAGTAGGGTGGCAACACCAGGATTGAACCAAAGTGGCAGCAGATCCTTCTTGTTTTCAGAGATGCAAGCTCACAGCAGGAAGCAGTAAGAAATGGGCAGGGAAATACTTCCTTAGCATTTCACTTTTTCCCATCATGCACAGACTTTGCTGGAGAGTCCAAAAGAAATATGGAAAATTGTACTGAGCTCTTCAGTTCTTAGACTTAATCAAACTGTCTACTTTTACCTTCTTTGATCTTCTTTCATTATCCTCTTAACCCACTGCCTGATAGTGTGGTACTTGTAAATCTTTTTTCCTTGAAATGCTTCTAAGCACTCTGGTTTCTTCAGTTGTTCCCTCTCTGCGGTTTGAATTTCTTTGTGATTTAGCTCTAGGAGTCATGTTTTTTCTTCTTTCTTCACACTGTGACATAAGGAAAAGTAGCAGTTCCTAAAAATCCATCTCCTCTTATTGTTGAGTATTGGTAATTCTTCCTTTGTACCTGTTCATGCGCACAGTATGAAAACACAACCAAAAACACTGGCACAAGGCAGAGCTCTAGCACCTGGGGGTGCCTCTGAGCTGTGCTCAGTTGCACCAACACTGTCTGCCTGCACTGTCTGCTTGCTGTCTACCACGGTTTTAGGGGTGTATGGTCCTACTTAGCCTTAAAATTCTGCATCAGGTATCTCGACTATAGATGCCAAATACTTCTTTTAGTGTTCAGTAAATGCTGAAGTACACTGACCAGATCTAAACCTCTGGCAAGATTTCAGTCAATTTTCACTGGATTTGAATTAAATATGTAAAAATAAGCACCAAAGTAATTATCAAATGATTAAATCACCATCAAATTCTTTAGTGACAGTGTATATAGAAAATGTATTATATTGATCTCATTTAATTAGCCATCTTAAAACTGCCAAATCTTTTCTGATGAGAGTCATTCTTTATAAAATGCTTGTTTCTGTGTATAATTCATCTATTCTTTCTTTATGAATTACTTGTTACAGGGTGTAATTCAGCTCATCTTATAACATAAATGATTTGATTGAAATTTTAGGAACATGGTGCATAACATTTATTTTTCTTCCAGTTTTCAAACCAGTCATATTTTGTGTACAGACACACCATAGAATAAAGTCTGGATATCAATTCTTTCAACATCTTGAATGTTTAGAATTCTTGCATTGCTCTTTCTTTTAAGACAGACACCTACTTAACATTAATATTATTTATATTTAAATATTACATCAAAAAACAAGAGCAGATTGATTCTATTTGAGTGTAATCTGAAGCCCCATCTCTTAAAAAAGGTGATCACTTGCATGAGCACCTCTTCTTCTTCCTTTATTTAATGGTAAGTGCTCCACAGAGCTGTAGCCAGATCATTTATTTATTCTCATATACATTCATTTTCTTCATGACTTTTTAGATGTAATTAGTTTGACCAGACCTTTTTTTCTTACAGAAGGCAGACATTCAGTACCTCAACTAAATCAGTCATCACTGTTTTTTTATTAGTTTTTATTAGTTTTATTACTTCTCTAAAAATTTTAATTTGTAAAATTCTTCTTTCATGTACTTTCTCCTAGTCAATAGCTTTTTTCTGGGATGCTAGTCATAACCAAAATATTGTTTGGTTGTGAAAAACCAGTAAAATTAGGATAACATTAAAAATACTACTAAAATGGATGCACTATTCTGCTTCTTGTGCATCCACAGACCAGTGGCAAAGACTTAACTGCATATAACCCAAACTCTTTGAGCTCTTACAACACAATACAACCTTATGATAATACAACCAAGAGATGCACTGTTATTATGGTCGTCTGTGAAAATCCCATGGAAAGACCCTAGTAACTATCATTGAAACAGATCTGTTGATGTATACTAGTTTGATTTTTTTTTCCTTTAGTACATTTAAAACAGAAATACACTTCAAATCCCTGTAGTTTTCATCTCACCATATAACTCTCTGTTTTCCTCCCACGGAAGAGATAGAATGATTCTGTAAACTCTGGAGCATGTTGAATAAGTTCTTTGTTTTCCAAAAGCCTGTTGCTCTGTGAAAATATTCAAAACATATGGATCACAACTATTAATTAACAAAGAGATTAATTTTTCTGTATACATACATATCTTCAGTCCTCAGGCCTAGCACAGTCTTATGTATCCACCTAAAAGATACTGAAAACCAAATAATTTCCAAATAGAAAAGAGAATATGATTAAATATATTTTATTTATTTTCTTTATAAGATAGCAGTGTTTGCTGTTAGACTGTTTTAAATTCTAGTACTTATGTTTTTCACATAGTGCCTTCAGCTTCACTATAAAATATTGACTTCTAAAGTCATGTTGTCAGTCTTGATTTAGACTTTTTGCAATAAATAATCAATATTTACCTTAAAGGCTGCCTATAGCAGTTTTGGTAAAACAAGCCTGCTGTCTCAAACAGTTGGAGGATGAAACAAGCTTCCGTGCTCCTTGAATAGGCAACCATTACTAGATTTCCTAGTGAAAAAGCAAGACACTTTATTGACCTCCATTTATGGTAGAAGATGGGTTCACGGACAGACTTGAAGCATTTACTTATTTAATTCTAAAGAATTGGAATGTCTCCAATTTATTGCTCCTATTACCTCTCTTCCGGAAAATACTAAAGTCATATATCATACCTGTTAGTCTAAAAGTTCTTTGAGCAACTTTTATGAAAAAAACTCATAAATCAAATTAAATTTTGCTAACAATTTACCTCCTTCATTTTCATTGATTTAGACATACTAATGGTGATTCTTCTTTTGTGTAAGGTGGTGAACTTGAAAGACCTCCCAGAGTTGAGGTGTAACGAGATATATAGAAAGCTCTAGCAACTTCTCCTGACATTTACCAAAGCTGAGCACTTTTTCCCCTTTTTTTTGATTTCAGTTCCAACAGACAGTGTCAGAATACAGAATATGAAGCTTATTGCGCTTCTCAGATTAGTGCGGCAGAAACTGCTTCTAATCCTCCATCATCGTCAAGTTGACTAGTCTGACATTGTCAGTGCTGAGCATTGTACATACCAGCAAACACTGGAGGCTGAAAAAATATTTCATTTTAATTCAAAAGAAATTTAACCGATACTGCACAGACATCACCTGTATCTTCTCAGAGAGGATACAGAGAAGGGGAAATTATCTAAAAATCCGTATTTGATCAAAAAAGGGGAGACTTTTGGAAAATTTTTTGCTACACTATACATTTCTGAGCTAATATTTTTGTGACAAAGTTAGTATATAAATTTTACGCTATTGTGAAGAAAATAAGCATATTTGTTAAACAGGAAGTGCTTGCATATTCCAGGTAAAAAACCACAGGTCCAAGCCAGGACTCTGAATCCAAACAGATGGCAGGTAACAAAGGCTAGTTCAGACAAGGGTGCTGATGTCAAAAATCAACTGATTTACTGGCAGAATGATACATTAAAAAATTTCCAAGCTTATGTCGAGTTTGTATTGCAAACTGAGAGATTCCTCCTATCAACCACCATTTAAGCTGCCAAATCCTGCCCCAAGGAGCTATCCATTGCACTGCATTATTTTATCAACCCTGAGCGTTTACAATTTGCAGAAGAACAAAGCACCAAAACCTAAATGAAAATATCAGGTATCTGAAAAGCCTTTTAAAATATAGATTCCCCCATCTGTTCCACCAGACAACAACCAGCTACATTCCCAGTGCTAAAAACACTCATCCTTTAAGAAGTTCCTAGAAAACCTAAACAGTGTTGATCCAGGACATCTTGGATTTTAACTAATCTCTGACTAACAAAACATTGGAAATAGTTGCTACTCGTCTTTTCTGAAAAATTAAAAATATCCATCAGAATAGAAACCTTCATATCCTTTCCCTAGATGCTCTGCTGTCATGCCAGAATTTAGGAGTGAGATAGCTACAAGAACAGAATCACATCAACCAGAGACATAGACTTTATTTTCTACATAATCCAGCCAATAACAGGTAGTCAGTGGTTGTATCTTTCCATTAGGAATGAAAGGAGGGGGTTAACTTAACAGTTATGTTGTGAAATTGCTCAGTAAATAAAAAGAGAAAGCTGTCATTTACTGACACTTTTTACATGCGTTTTCTGTTAGTCTTCAAGGCATTATGTGTTTCAGACATGGCAACGAATTATGTTAGAGACTTGTCTAGTAATGTTGTAATTTGCATTCTTCAACAAGATAATTGGAAAAGGAGAAATAATAATAATAAATATAGGAAAGAAGATGATTTCATCAATCCCCCTCTGAAAAGTCCTATCTAGGCAGTAACATACTGACTGATGACATTAGTCCTCCAGATAAACAGCCAATAGTCATTGCCGACTGTAGTGTTGATTTCTAAATTAGAGAAAAGATTCCACTACAAAGTAATACTAGTTACAGATTAATTTGCAGAGACATCTCCCACATTTCAGAGTCCTGAGGACATCTTCATTATCATCTAACCCTTTATCAATCTCTTAATCCCTCCATAGTCTTTCTGTAGATTTTGGAAAAGGTGGTGCATTTAAACCAAGGAAAAAGGTGCAGACTGCAAGATTTGTGAGACAGGTTCTCTGGCACCTCTGAGCTCTGCCTCATATTTACCTATGGCTAGTGATGGCCAGCTTCTACTTTCCAGGAAAACTGAAGTTCAAAGGAGAAGGGGATTACACTAGGTCTGAGTGAAGAATCCAAATACCTCTTCCATAAACTTTGTTATTCTATAGTCCTTTTAGGGCAGGAAATGATGTTTTTTTTTTTTTTTCTTAATTTGGGGTTTTGGATATGAAATCCTAGGGAACAAGTGGTCTGATGAGAAGACTGCAGCACAGTTATACTCTGCATAAGCCAAGTGTACCTTCTAAAAGGAGGGGTCTAGGAACACAGGGGATGGAGATTGTAACTTCACTGGAGTCACTAAGTGATTTTCAGTGAAACAACTGGTGAAATAGCCAGGCACAAACAGCAAAACAAACTGACAAGCAGGCAAACAAACAAAAGTCAGGACTTTCTCTTCAGAAAATCATCATGGCTAAGCTTCGTGAACAAAGATTTGGGAAGGACTCTACCCACATTTGCTACAAGCACGCTGGTGGCTAAAGAGGCCAATGTGAGATAGACAAGTCCCATTGCAAAAGGCACAGCTGAAAGACGCCTTACATGGTATATTCAGCAAGACACGATTCTGTCTGCGTTGTCTTTTCTCCTCGAGAGTGATCCTGCGTGTGTTCTCAAAAGAAGCAGCAGCGTTACGGATAGTGTGTCTCCAGATCCTGACTGGAGGTCAAAGTAGACCAGTGATGAAGATCAATATGGCCAAGGCTGAGATGTTGTTTCAGGGAGTCCTTGTGTCTCCTTCTTCGGGGCTCCTCTCTTGTGGCAGCCAGTGGCAGTCACCAATAAAGCAGGATCTTAGGGCGGCGGTGGGGTCCTTCATCTGGAGTGTGTGCCAGCCAACACAGCTGTGTTCGCACAACATGGCTCTCAATACTTGTGACTGCTGCTTGTTCTAGAACAGATGTATTGGTCACATAATCTGACCAGTGGATGTTTAGGATTGTACGGAGGTAGCGTTGATGGAAGCATTCGAGGAGTTGCGGGTGGTGATGGTAAATGACCCATGATTCAGATCCATATGAAAGAGTAGACAGCACTATGGCTCTGTAAAAACTTTTCTTTCACCAAAAGAGTTTATTTCGCCAAACTCTCTTACGGAGTTTTCCGAAAGCTCTATATGTCTTTGCTAACCTCTTGTCTGTCTCTCCATCAATCTTACTGTCCAAGGAGATGGTGCTTCCCAGGTAATTAAGCTGCTGGACTGATTTGAGCTCTGATTTGCTGATGGTGATATGGGGATGATGGAAGACTTCCTGAGGTGCCAGTTGATAGAAAACTTCCGTCTTCTTTAAACTGACTCCCAGCCCAAAAAGCTCAGCAGCCTCAGCAAAGCAGGATGTTAAACTGCAGAGCTACTTCTATGTGGGCGGCAAGGGCGTCGTCATCAGCGTAAAGCAGCTCCCGGACAAGATGGTTTAAGGTCTTGGTGTGGGCCTTCAGTTGCCTTAGGTTGAAAAGGCTTCCATCAGTATGATACCAAATGTAGATATCATCTTGATCATCACGGTCTGCCGTGGCCCTTTGGAGCATCATGCTGAAAAAGATTGTAAATAGGGTTGGTGCAAGAACTCAGCCTTGTTTCACACCACTGGTTATTAGAAAGGGCTCAGAAAGTGCGTCGTCATATCTGACTTGGCCGTGCTGATCCTCATGAAGTGAGATGATCATTTTGAGGAACTTGGGGGGACATCCTAAGTATTCCAAAATCTACCACAGACCTTTTCTGTTCATGATATCGAAAGCCTCGGTGAGATCAACAAAGGTTACGTAGAGACCTTTGTTCTGTTCCCTACCCTTCTCTTGCAGTTGTCTGAGAACAAATACCATGTCTGTGGTACTCCTGTTGGCTCTGAAACCACACTGGCTTTCAAGTAGAAGTTCTGCTATAGCGGGTACTAGTCTGTTCAAGAACTATGATTCAAGAAGATGTGATGGTACTAAAAAAGGTTCAAGGTAGGTCTATCTTTCAAAAAGTGTAGGGGCTCTGACTGCAACAGTGTATAGGAAATTCTACTTGTGCCAGTGAGTGCAGGCCGGGTGCATTATCCTTTTCCTGCTGCTAGCTGCACTTCAGACACCTCTGATGCAGAAGTTGTATTCTTGTATTAGAGAAGTTCTGTGCTTGGCAGCTAATAAGACCTACTCAGAACAGGATGAATTCGTCCAATGACAGCATAAAGTTAGTGCAGAGATACATCTTGTTAACTGAGTCTACCTTGTATTTGATCAGCCCAGACAGGGCAGGCAGAGTGGCTTTGAATTATCTTTGTTTCCCTGTGTACTCATAAACATCTTAACTGTATAGACAGTGGCATCCAAGTAGACAGTGACATCCAAGGCAGTGGATGTCAAAGTCTGTCTCAGGTACTTCCAAAGATCCTGAAATCTTTACTTACCTGTTTGTTTTCTGCTTAGTACTCAGGAAGACAACCTCCTTGACTAGTTGGAAATAAGTTGTTTGGGTTTTTTATATATTGACAAACATTTCAATTTAAACATAATTATATACAAATTATCAAAATTCTGTTTTTGTTGTAAGATGATTTCCATGTTAGGTCATTTAATGTCAAAAACAGCCACTTAAGATGCCTTTTTTAGCACAACAGATTTAACAAGAGCGATTTCTATTATGACATGGCATTTCATTACTTCATAATTACCTTTTATAATATTGTGCCATTACATGTACTGCTTGCCATATTGTACTGTAAGAACTTGATCTAAACAAAAATGTACTTTGAAAATATGTCTATCTCTAGTGTTACCAATTTGAAAACATACAAAATACCCTTCTCAAACTCATCCAAAATGCTTTAAATAAATCTACTTCTTTTTCACAAACTTTCTGAAGAAAAGCAAAAACCCACAGTGACTACTAAGCCTAATAAATCCATAAAACACAGTAAATTCCATAGTTTGTTCAATTTTCTTTCTGCATACACAGAAATGAGATTCACAAAAAAAAGTTAATTTAGGAATCTAATACAATAGTTTATGCTCCCATCTGCTGTGATCAAAGTAAGGAAGTATGACCCTTTGTTAAAGACAGTTGCTAGTGAGTGACACCTGAGGCACCTGAGCCTTCTACTCTTCTGCCGTGTGACCTGTTTTTTCTTGAAACAGAAGGCTGGACCAGAGGATGTCTAGACCAAGGCTGTATGTTCCACACTTATTTTTAAAAAAGAGAAGTCAATTACTTACATTTTTACTCTTGAGGACCTTTATCGCATTGCAATAAGCCGGAACCTTTTCTACAGATGACTTGAGTAAAAGTTCTAATGAGAAGATCCTGCAATGCATTTCGCAGAATCACAGAATATGCCAAGTTGGAAGGGACCCAAAAGGATCATCGAGTCCAACCCCTAGCCCTGTACAAGACTCCCCAAGAGTCACATCATGTGCCTGATACTATTGTCTGAATGTTTCTTGAACTGAGTCAGGCTTGGTGCTGTGACTACTTCCTTAGGGAGCCTGTTCCAGTGCCCCACCACCCTCTGGATGAAGAACTTTGTTTGAATATACACCCTAAACCTCCCCTGACACAACATTAGGCCATTCCCTTGGGTCCTGTCACTGGTCATCACAGAGAACAGATGAGTACCTGCCCCTCTGCTCCCCTTCATGAGGAAGTTGTAGACTGCCATGAGGTCTTCCCTCAGTCTCCTCTTCTTCAGGCTGATCAGACCAGGTGACTTCAGCCGCTCCTCAGACGGCTTCCCCTCAAGGCCCTTCACCATCCTCGTGGTCCTCCTCTGGCACTCTCTAAGAGCTTAATATCTTTTTTATATTGTGGTGCCCCAAACTGCACATAATATTCAAGGTGAGGTCGCCCCAGTGCAGAGCAGAGCAGGACAATCCCCTCCCTCGACCAGCTGGTGATGTTTTGCCTGATGCCCCCCAGGACACGGTTGGCCCTCCCGGCTGCCAGGGCACTGCTACTAATATTCAACTTGACATTGACCAGGCCCCAAAGGTCCCTTTCCAGCATCTCATTCCCCAGTCTGTCCATACATCCAGGGTTGTCCAATTCCAGGTGCAGAATCCAGCAGTTTCCCTTGTTGCACTTCATAGTGTTGGTGACTGCCCAGTGCTCTAATTTGTCAAGGTCTTTCTGCAAGACCTCCCTGCCTTCGAGGGAGTCAACAGCTCCTCCCAGTTTTGTGTCATCTGCAAACTTGCTCAGTATCTCTCCCAGTCCTGCATTCAAGTAATTTACAAGGATATCGAAGAGCACAGGGCCTAAGATGGAGCCCTATGGAACCCCCTTGTGACAGGTCACCAGTCTGACATTACCCTGATCACTATTACCCTCTGTACTTGATCTGTGAGCCAGTTGTTCATCCACCAGCTATGTGCTGGACATTTTGTCAGAAGGATCCTGTGAGAGACAGTATAGAGCGCTTTACTGAAATCCAAAAGGATTACAACCACTAGGTGAGTTACTGTGGCATAGAAGGAAATCAGGTTTGATAAGCAGGACTTATCAAGAAGCTGTGCTGGCTGTGTCCAGTGACTGTGTTATCTTTCAGGTGTTTTTCAATACTTCCTAGAATAATCTTCTCCATAACTTTACCAGACACTAAAGTGAGAATAACAAGTGTTTTGTTTCCAGGGTTCTCCTTCTTACCCTTCTTGAAAATCAGGACAACCTTTGCCATCTTCCAGTCAGCTGGGATCTCTCCGAATTCCCAAGACTGCTCAAAAATATAGAGAGGTTTTGCAATGACATCAGCCAGATCTTTAGTCCTTGTTATTGGTGAACAAATGCCTGAAAAGAATATTCTTTTCTGAAACAGTGCAAATCTGTTTTAGATGTGCTTTTTATATGTCAGCACATTTTTGAGATTGAAATTTTGTCATTAATAAAAGAAGTATATATTGTTATAGTTTAATAATATACAAAATCGGACATGAGGATCAGAGGCATAACTTTGAATTAGAGATTGCTGCAGATACAAACACGCACAAGTAGTGATACTGGTGTTTAAGAGAGGATGTTATTCAGCCTGCAAAGACTGTAAGGGAGTACCACAAAGGAGGTATGGACAGAAGTGTTATCAGGAAAACATGATAGAAAACTGCTTCAGCAAAATAACACTGGTGTTAGAAAGGGAGCAGGGATGCTTTCTATACATGTCTGTATAGGGGTCACGTATTTGCACTGATTTGTGATAAAGAATATTTTCTGAAAGATCCTAATGTTCAAAACTTTCAAAGTACCATGTTATCCTCTCCAAATCCTTATTACAGAAGCTGAGGCTGCTGTGAGTAACTGTGACAGATTACAATTTGGATACTGTTGACTGAAATATGTGCATAAACTTAGAAAAGGGAATGGCCTTGTCAAAGCACACACCTAGGTCCTTTCTATTTGAAGAGGTCACATATTTTAGGACTAAAGGACATATTATGGACAGTGGGATAAAGTCTGCCAAAACTGACCATGCACTCCATGCAAATATGTGTTTTCTTATGGTTTGTAAGACTGACACAAGCCTAGCAGCAGATCCATAAGAGCAGAGTTCAAGACAACAACATGACTGTCAGGAATGCTGCTTGGTATAGGCGTGTGCCTCATCAGCTGAGCTGGAATGAAAAGTTTTCGGGCAGGAAAGAGGATCAAGGGAGAAATCAGAGCAGGCTTAAGGATGACTGTTTTGTTTTCCAGTGCTTCCAGTTAATTTTAATTTATGCTTAGGGGCTAAAACAAAACACTAAAATTTTTCTCCCTGCATACAGTGCTGTGCTGAAGACTTTGTCTTTTAATTACAAATCTTGTGGGTATTTGTTGGTCTCTTACTCTTCTTTTCTTTAGCTGAAACCCGCATTGAAATCAATACGCCTATGTAAATTGCTCCAGCTTCTGTGTAACACTTATCTAATGAAAATATATTTACTGTAAATTGCCACGGCCCGAGGGTGAAGGGAATAGGGAAGCGACACTGCACAAAGGGTTCTGACACAGCAGAAGGTCAGGGTGCAATGGCCAGTTTATTGAGGGGAACAAGGACTTATATAGGGTTTAGGTAAGGGGAGGTCTGATAACTGGGGTGGAGCATGGGATTGGCACCTCAGGGTGAAACAGGATTGGGAAACATGGAGAACGTGGAAGGAACTTAGGAGTATCCAGGGGAAAGGGACAGATGGGACTCACTCTGCAGTGCGGCACTCATCAGCCAATCAGTGAGAGATGAGTGGGAAACTACGGGAGAGTAAGGGAGTAAACAACTTTTGGCGGGAAAACATGAGGGTAAGTCCAGGCAAGCCCTGAACCATACAAACCAAAGGGGTTAACCTGGGGATAATTGTGGGGGTATGTTGAACATGGTAATAAACTGGGGTATAAATATGAAAGTCCTTCAGGCCCCATACAAATCCCTCCAGGTCTTATATCTCTCCCAATCACTTGGGTGATCCTCCTCAGTAAATGTTCCAATGAGAAACACATAAAACATTTCTGAACCACTAAGACCACTAGGCTGCCCTGAGCTAGATGATCTTCCCCCCTTTATTTTTACGTTCAGTTTTATAAGATTTGACATTAACTGTCTTATCTGCTATAGTGAGACTTTAAATGACACATTTTAGCCTAGCTTTTGCCTCCTAAATTCACAATTCTTATTTTCTCTGTTTTGGTATGTAGAAGCTCTGTTTGCCTGGAGCTTTCCTTTTCAGTGTTGTGTGCTGATTATTCCTTTTCTTCTCTTGATAGCTTTGACATCTTGGCTGCTGAATTTGCCTTGCTTCTGGTAGCAAGACAGAAATTAATTAATCTACTTTCCTAATTGCACAATCAAAATAAATGATGTCCACAAATTAGAAGACACAGAAATGACATGTGCATTTTGGATGCCTAGATAATGTGCAACAATAAATTTTTTTCATATAAATTGCATGCTAAATTAATTGCTTTAAAATGTCCACATATTTTTGTGCAAACATACCTTTGCTTGAAAGTCATAAAAAGGAAAGAAAAATTAAATTGCCCTTCCACATATGAAAGTGTTGCCCTTGGTGTATCCTGGCTGCTCTTGGTCATCTGCTTCTTTCCCAATCACGGTGATAAATTTGAACGAGATCCTTATACTCTGAATTGCCACTGGGAATCCAACAGATTTAATATTCTCCTAAGTTACTGACATGTGAGGTTGTGCTTTATGGTTAACTTGAACACATTGTAATATGACTGATAAATAAATATCTTTTGGCTTTGAAGAAAAATTGTCTCAACAAGAAGGAAAGAATAAAATAAACAGGCTACCAAGGAAATGAGGACTTTTTTTGTGGATTTTTATTTGACTGCCTCTTTGGGTAAATTATTGATTTGAATTATTCATTGCTAGTACAAGATTATAATCTGCAAATATCCCTAAAGCAAGATTAGACATTAATCTGTTTAAATAGACAAAAGTTGGTTTATAAAGATGACCATGAAGAAAATGTTCTATCTTTTTAGTTAAAAAAACCCCTAAAATCAGTAAATCAACAGATATAAAAACTCATGTTAACCAGTCATCATCTGTTTTTGGCTTTGTTTCTTAAAAGAAGTGGACTGTAGCTGGAAACAAAGCTACAACACATTTTGGAATGATGAATTTCCTTGTAACATAAACCTGCCTTTTTTGCTGTTGGTTAATTTTTGTGTGTGTGTGTGTGTTTGTTTTTGGGTTTCTTTTAGTTCGTTGATTTGGTTTTTTGTTGATTTGTTTGTTTGTTTGTTTGTTTGTTTCGGTTTTTTTACTTTTTGTAATCTTAAGGAACGGAAGGTTAACAGTAGTCCAGTTATTCCACAGTAAACCTTCCAGACTACTTTAATTCCTGGATTTACTGGGGAGTGTGGGGGTGGAGATTCTATGTCTTTGGATTTGGGAAGAGGAAGAATATGTCTGAAGATGGCATGCTTAAAGTTGCCCTGTCTTTCTCAATAATGTGTATAACTCTTACTGTAGAGCATTATGTTTACTCAGCTCAGAAGGGGAAATACAGTTTGTACCCTTCATTTACGAGTAAGCTTTAAAAAGATAATGGTTTTTTTTAGATTACATCGACAGAGAGAACATGGAGTACATCTTGAGACTTTAAAGTGATTTCTTTCCCATGCCCTTGATATTCTTTTTCCATACCACTACTCATGTATCACTAAACAGGAAAAGATCAGCTTGCATATTTCTGCTAAAACAACAGAAGCTTCTTTTGCAGCTTGACTGGCTCCTTGCATATCTATTGCTTCTGCAGCTGCTGCTGAATAAGCAGCTGCTCCCATCATTTGCTCTGATGCTGAAGTTGCACCTTGAGCCTTGCTGGCGGCTCAGGTGGTTGCACAGCTCCTTAACACGTCAGAAGCGGGCTCGTGGCTGTGGCCCCTTCTGAAATGGTAGCACGCAAGGTCCTGGTGTGGAATAGGGGCTTCTGAGGACAGTGAACTGGTAGGTTTTGTGTTCTCCAGCCTGTAGGCCTTTAGTGATAAGTCTTGTACTCTGAAAATCAAAGCCTGATTTAACTATCTAAGTAAAAGATGGTTTTGGCTCACATTTGAGCTAAATGATATCAATCATTCCTTGCAGTATTTCAAGAGAGAGATAAAAGAGCAGCAACCATGGAGGAATGAATGAGGGGAAGAGGAAGAAGCTGCCAGCAAACCCCAGCCCCACAATAGAAGACTGAGAGCATGGAAGCTAGAATAAGGTCAGGACATATTTCAGATTGATGTTTACTATCCAGTCCAAATATTTAAATGCTGTAGGAAATCCATATTACATTTTGAAAACTCTAATATATAAATAAAATAAAATACATAAATAAATATATAAAGAAAAACTCTAATATAATAAATATATCAGCTTTCCTCCAAAAACTGACAGTGATGTGGTCTGGATATGCGCTGTGCGAGAGAGCTTTCTGATTTTTTCATTGAATTTGAGTCAGATTTTCTAGGTACTCAGGTTTCTGAGGGTTTTGAACTCTGATATTTAAAGAAAAGTCTTCCAGAATATGTATTTCAAATGCTTAATGTGTTAATAATTACAATACATATTTTAAAAAAATGTAAAATGAAGACATGGATAAAATTTAAATGAGAATAAAGTTTCCTTGACAATAGATTATCAAATTTATTTTAGATGAAATCATGGAGTCCCTCTTCTAGTTCAGTTTCCTCTAGAAGAAATCTAGTTCATGTGCTCAGAGAATGTTCAGAGATGTCAGATGAAGTATGATAAGTGGGAATAACCTGAAGTCACTTCCCAAAAGCATCTCTGATTTGAATTTTCTTGAAAGTGCTAATGGAAGTGCATTATTAGTTGTTATTCACCATTGGTATCAATGTCTACTACATTCATTGCTGGCTGAATACCAGAAACAGGAAAATCCCACTTTGGGAGTACTCTTCAGAGACCAGTTAAGAAATCTACTTAAATGACTGGCTGCTAGGTAATAGTAATTCCTCCCCACAGTCCTCACACCATTTCTCTTTAACCCCAACATTAGACTGAGTTTAAACATTCCAATGTAATTTAAAAGAAGACTAATTTTTGTCTTTGAGATTATAATGACAAATGTAAGTGAAGATAACAATTTCTTTGGCTTAATCATGCACTTCCCAACCCACAAAATTAAGTGTATGTGAGGTAATATAAGCTTTTCTAGGAATTTAAGGAGCAACTCTTAAACAATGTCAAGTATTTTCTCTGCTAGCATTTCGTAATATGCTCATAGCTAAACACTTACTGGAATTAAAAACAGTTACAAACCTCCTAGGTACAATTTATCCCTCACACTATAAAGAAACTGAAAGGAAAAACTATTCCTTGAACTTGATGCTTTAGGGGATGATAAATGTGATTTTTAAGGATTCATCCATCTCTAAAAACAGCCAGTACTGGGTTTGAAAAATTGAATTAAGAATTTTCATTTGAGATGTTATACAATATCACCAGTATTGGCGGCCAGGAGCTATTTACTTCTAATGACAAAGTTAAAATGCTGCATTTTACTGAATACTTCTGGGCTGGCCCCTAAAAAGGAGATCAGGAGGTGTGCAGATCTTCTTGTCAGGCATGGTGATACTTGTTTGAGTGTTGACACTCCCTGCAGCAGTAAGCAGAAAAGTCAACAGTAAAGGCTACTGCTCTGCCTTCAGTTTTAAGGACGGTGAATTTAGTAATTACTGCTCCTTGAAGCTTGCCAGACTTAGGTAAATGTACTGAGCGGTTTAATATGTTTGGCTTGTAAAAACCATTTCAAAAGGTTCTTAAGTGGCTTCTGAATCATTCACAGTGGTCAATGTTGCCACAGTTGTACTTCAGGCAGTACCTAAGCTCTCTGCTCAAGAACCAGAGTGAGTTTGCTTCCTGCAGCTTCACTGTTTGAGACGTGGATACAGCCTGGCAGTTTACAGGTGAATTTTTCCCCTGCTATCAGAGCTCAACCGTAGCGCAGGCCCAGCACTGTTGAAATGACTCTTTACCCGAGGAAATCACAGACTATTTGGCAGCTGTCTGTTCCTGTTAATGTGAATGTTGACTTTTTATTTGGAGATTTCACTACATCTAATTCCATATGTTCAGCAAGGAAACACAGTAAAGAATGTGTTGATGCATTGTTAAATGCCAGTGTTTCTACTTTAATAGAGGTTGGAAAATAAATTCTGCAGTTTGTTTACCCATTAGTAAGGTTACATAGGCTCTGGTTGCAAACAATCTGCAATGAGTAAATTCTGTCTTTCTTTTTTCTTTGTGTTAAAAATGCTTTTCAATTAGCCTAAATTCTGCCTATAATACTCCAAATATCTCTATTTCTGCTTCTAAAGTAATGTACCCTATTTTTGAAAGTGTGATTCTGTTATGCTGAGCATTTATGGGAGGAGTTCTTCTTTGCCATAAACATTGACAACAAGGACCTGTTGTTCTCTCATTCCCCTTGATTTCGATCTGTTTCAAGTCAGAGCTTTAAAGGAATTTCAGAACAGTGTAGCAGTATTGACTTTCAAACTAAATTGCTAGTTTACTTTTGCTGTTAATGCACTTATTCAGATAGTAATTTAAAACCTACATCACAAGAAGAATGAGAAGTTTGCATAACTACATACAGGGAAATAAAATCACCATGGCCTTGAGCCTGAAAATATATAAGCCTACTTGACAGTTTCTATTATTTTGTCTTCAGTGGGACTAAGCACTTGTTAAATGTGTTACACAAATGTTGCTAAATACAAGCATCTACTTTATTGTCTACTAGAGCAGAAGGGTCTCCATGGAAAAAGGAAAAAAAAAGCCAATAAAAGAAACCCCCCCAAAACCCAAAAAACCCCAACCCCAAAACCCCAAACCAAAAAAGCCCCTCCTCAAAACCACAAAAGCCTAAAGCCCAGAGAAGGAGGACAGAGAAATCAGCTAGTTTGATTTTGAGATATTTTATTTCAATAAATATTTTTTTCAATGTAAATACTTGTCAAAAGTGCTGCTTTCACTTTTGAAAGTCTTTTTGGGTCTTAAGGTCCAGCCTTCTGGCACTGTAGGCAAATTTTGACATTATCCTCTTCATTAAGTGGTTAACAATTATTTCAAGTTATAGGAGCATTGTTTCATTGCTCTCATGGATGGAAATCCTTTTCAAAAACTATCTAAGTATTCTACCTCAATGA
>NW_021939324.1:5650933-5714310 GCF_001715985.3 Manacus vitellinus | reverse complement strand
TTTCCTTTCCTTTCCTTTCCTTTCCTTTCCTTTCCTTTCCTTTCCTTTCCTTTCCTTTCCTTTCCTTTCCTTTCCTTTCCTTTTCTTTTTTCTTTTCTTTTCTTTTCTTTTTTCTTTTCTTTCTTCTTTACATTTGAGTAGGTGGAAAAGGCTGGAAAGGTTTAATAGAGATTTTTAAATAAAATTATTTTGTCCTGAAACAGTAGTCACTTGTGCTACCCCAGCATCTTTAATGACTACAGCAGAAGTAAACTAAATTTTACCTCTTTGGGGATCTTCTTGGAAGAATCCCATGGG
The DNA here is from genome assembly GCF_001715985.3 of Manacus vitellinus. Lineage (NCBI taxonomy): Eukaryota > Metazoa > Chordata > Aves > Passeriformes > Pipridae > Manacus > Manacus vitellinus. The sequence continues at coordinate 5,714,013 of NW_021939324.1, read as the reverse complement.
AACAGGCCCTGCAGGAAAGAGGGATCTGTGAGAATTGGTCAATATTCAAGAACTACTTCCTCTAGTTTCAAGAATGAAACATCCCAGTGAGCAAGACATCAGGTAAAGAGGAAAAGAGATCTGTGTGGATGAATAGAGAACTGTCAATTACTCAAGTGTAAGCAGGATATACACAGGAGATGTAGGCAGAGTCAGGCCACTTGGAATGAATATAGAGACTGTCAAAGTAAAAATAAGTCTAGGAAGGCCAAGGCCAGCCTGAAATTAAATCTGGACAAGGATATCAAGTCAAAGATGTCAAGGACAATGAGAAAGGCTTCTTCAAATACTGCAATAACAGAAGGAAAACTAAGGAAAATGTGAGCCCATTACTAAATGGACGTGGGACCCTGGTAACAAAGGATGCAGAGAAGGCAGTTATTGAATTAAGGGACTGGAACATCTCTCTTATGAGGAAAGGCTGAGGGAACCAAGCCTGTTCAACCTCAAGAAGAGATGATTGAGATCTCACTAGCTTGCATAAGTATTTGAAGTGAGAGTGTCAAGAGAATGGAGTCAGGATCTTCTCAGTGGTGCCAAGCAACAGGACAAGAAGCAATAGACAGAAACTGATGCACAGAAAGTTCCACCTGAACATGAGGAAGAACTTCTTTACTGTGTGGGTGAGTGTGCACTGGAACGGATTGTCCAGAGAAGTTGTAGCTTCTCCCTCAGTGGAGATATTCCAGAACTTTCTGAGTGCAATCCTGTGCCATGTACTCTGGGATGACCCTGCCTGAGCAGGGAGCTTGGACCAGATGACTCCCTCTGGTTCCTTCCAACCTTACCCATTCTGTGATCTGGGAGTGTGTGGTTCTGTGAAGTGCTTTAAGACACCTCCTTATTCCCTCCTTTTACTCTGATTTGAAGCCTCTTGTCCACAAATGAATTTGGCATCCTTCTGAACCTGCTGTTGCACTTGTCTATTTGGCCACAGGCTCTGGAGGTTCAGTGTTTGTTGGGAAAAGTGCTTTCTCTCATCAGTTCTACTCTGCTATCCTACCAGTTTCATCGTGTGCCTCTCATGTTATTTCTGAATAAGTTTATGAGGGATTTCACAGACTTGAAAGAAGTAATACTGCTATGAAACAGCTAGAAAACAGAAGGAAAATGTTTCTGATACATAACTATATGGAAACTAAATTATTCTAAATTTTCAGAAATATCTAGGGTACTTGCCTTCTAGTTTTTCCCTAGCCCATGCAGCTTCTTCACAATCAGTTTAATCTACATGCATAAACACGCAAATATGTGATGAGCATCAAGCCTCGTTTTTTGTGAAGTTATGTTAAGAATTCTGGTTATCATTCTGATGATGACCTCAAAAGGTTATCAAAAAATGATAGAATTGAATTTTTTTGTTCCTTTTTGTGATGTCATAATACCACAGTGGCATGAAAAGCTGGAAGGGAAAAGAGGCCTGTTATGAGAAACTGAGCATTATCTCCTTTTTTTAAAACGCTTTTCTTTAACTACAGATATATCTATTTTGAAGGATGAAACAGTTTTTAGAAGTCAGCAGAAGTATGAAGAGAAAGAAACAACACGAAAAAAGTAAGAGAAACAGAATGTAAAAGGACTTCAGCATAATCGCATTTGCTTTTCATTACTGTCTCTTCTGAATTTGGTAAGAATCTGTTTTAAGAGAACTTGGAAGTAAGAGTAAAAAGGGCACCTGAAGTCAAAAAAAAAGGTAGTGAGTTTATCTAGTAACATGAATTTTGTTTACATTGATGTTTTCTAGGTTTGTTGTAAAAATATTTATGTACTGGAAACCACCTCATCAAATCAAATGTCATAGGACACTCAAGGAAAATTTATTCTTCCTTTTATTTTAGCAGGGAAAAATTAGGAATACTAACTGAAGCTCCAGTTTTGTTTTGTTTTTTTCTCCCTTTCTTTTTGTGTCTATGCAGCCACAACCTGGTGTGTCTAGAACTTAAAGAATGCAAGATTAAAAGGAAATTACATCATATCAATTCAAGACATTCTATGACATGAGTCACCCCACTGTGATCTCTGGGCAGCGGAGGGCGTGTGGGCTTCACTAGGTTTGTACCCTGACAAGCTGACGTAGTTGTAGAGTTGTCTCTGCTGAGTGGAAATCTGATCATGCTTAACAACGAAAAAGTCTTTGGGAAAAAATAGTCTCAGGAATACTTATTTTTGTAAAATACCTGGAAGAAATCACCAGAGCTGTAGGAAAAAGCTCTACATTTGGGAATATTGCTGAACGGGCATGAAGTCCTAAGGGGACTTCCCAAAGGCAGGTTTAAATAGATAGTTGCCATGACAACCCCCCCCTCTGAAAAGTAAAAGATGGGGCATCTTTTACTTTTCTGACCTTCCTTGGTATACCTTGGGTAACCTAACAGCTATTAGTGATACAACTGTGTCTTCACAGAAGACTGTAAAGAATTGAATACCTTTTTTCACCTTCTATTTAATTTCCAAGGTAAAACTTCCATCTTCTGGGAGCTTCTCACAGGTTTGTTTAATACACCTGTCAATCCCACAGTTCCTTCTCTGTCCGTTAGCTCTCTAACTATTTTCATTTTGCAAGGACTTGTTGTATTTATATGTCAGTGAATTTGAAAAAGAATAAACTCGGGATGACTGGAGTACACCAAAAGATTTGAATTTTATTAAAGCATGTGTGAAAAAAATAGGGAAACCATGTATGCAATTTCAGCGTTATAAAAAATACATCATTCTGGATAAACAAGACTATTAGTAACTCATATTAGAATACTTTTGTTTGTTTGTGTGTATATGTGTGTTTTGCTTTGTTAATGCCTTCCTTCAAGAAAAATACTAAAAATATCTCTCCCATATTTCTGGTATTTCTTTCTTACAGAATTATTGTGGTTAAAGTCTGCACTGTTAAGTTACTATGTGCAGTATGTTACACAGTGAAAAAAACCCTTAAAAAGTTCTTTCTGGATCAGAGAAAATGTCTTCCTTCCATAGATCTCTCAGTTATAGACAAAAGTGCTTCTTTTTGGTCCAAGCTCAGTTGGAGTACATTTTTTCCCTTCTGAATATGACTTAAAAGCGATTGTCTTTTTTTTTGTGGTGTTTCATGTTTGTGTTTGAACTGTGACTGTCCTCTAGTCCCCACAGATTAGTCTTGTGGGCTTTCTTTTCCTTCAATCTGTTCCTCAAACATAAATTTTATTTATTTCCATAAAAAACGTTGTAGATGATTGATTGATCATCTGATGACTGCAGATAGTTTAGAATTGTGAAGTAAATTGTTTTTCTTAGTTTGGAAGAGGGCATGAGAAAGGGAAGAAATTTTAAAAAAGATTCCCACTTAATTATTTTGAAATCCAGTATTGTCAGTTGGTGAGATTAAATTTTGTTGTTCCAAAGCCTGGACATTTCCAGGTTTTACATCAAGTCTGGGTCATAGAATCTATTTCAATAGGCATTACAAAGATCCTATCCGAAATGTCATATTTAAAGGATCTTTTATGAAGACCTCATCTAAATAAGAAATAAGAAGTATAGTTAAAAGAATTTTGAAATGGTTACAGCCATATACAAATGTTACTCACAATTGAAATGTGTATATTAATTTTTAATGGGGAGCCAGGAAAATACATGATAACTTTCATTGATTAAGACATAAGCTACAATCCAATTTTACCTGTACTTCTTTAAAGAGAAACTATTTATGTTGCTCCAGAAGAGACATGCTTGGATACCTGAGTTTTACCTTTTGACTTACAGTCCCTAATGAAAGACATGCTACCTGATAGCCCATATTGATTCTGAGAGAATCCCTGAAGTATATTAAGAAAATAGTGTAGGCTTTAATGAGATAACGTGCCCTCTGAACTAAAAAATTGAAAGAGAATTAAGAGATGGCAATCATGGACACTGAAAAGGCAGATGTTTGAGAAGATCAGAGGTAATAAGCTTATCTCAACAATTATTCTCAAAATAATCAAAGTGGAGATAGTTCCTTGTTCTGTAACATGCTGACCCAGATCTTCAACTGTCATCGATTGTTTTAGCCTGGATAGTTTCAAGGAGCTGTCCTCATAGCTTAGCTGAGATTTACAGCAGCTGGCTGGACTCCAAGCACTTATTTGCATCCTATTTTATTATAGAGTATTATTATTGGCAATGTAATCAAAATAGCTGGCTTTCATGTGTAGAAATCTCGTAGTTGAATAACATAGAAGACAACCAAAAATGCCCCAGGTGGGTTCAGTCAGCAGCAACTTGGAATTGCATAGCTGCAACTTCTGTGCTCTATTTAGATTGAAATTCCAGGAGTAAAAGAACTAAGGTGCTTCAGAATGGCACACACTCTGTGCAGCAACATTCTGTGATAGATACATTGTCCTCTTTTGCCAACCTGTATATCAAAGAACAAAACTAATGTAAAGTACTACAAATCTACTGTACCTAGGTTACAAAACAGATTTTTGAACTACCTGCTTTTTACACCCAAAATCCTTTTATAGTAAAAAGGCACACACCTTACATAAGACAGCAATAATCGATTTTTAACCTAACAAAAAACTAAACAGTTTAATTGAAGAATTTTAGTAGCCAAGTTGTAACCTTACCAGTGCTTACAGATCAAATCACATACAGTTAAAATGGTATAGAGATGAAATTCCCGAAATCTACGCTTTTTTCTGTTGATGTGCTCAGCTTTCACTATCCTTCTGGGCCCTAAGGTAGCTTCACACTCTGCACCATCCTCTTTGTTCACTGATCTGCAAGTCCATGTCATGCTGTTTAAGGTATGTTTCATTCTTGTTTGGATGTTTGTTCTTTGTTCTCTTTATTACCATGAGAAGTGGTTTTGCCAGCTCCAGAGGGTGACCAGGAATGTGGCAGCCACCTGAAGCCACCTGTAGCCCAGGGCACCTGGTACTGCTCTGTGCTTGGGCTTCGAAAGCCCCTCCTGCCATCTGACTCTTCTGCTTATCTATGCTGCATTTCTTTCCGAGTCGAAGTTATCTCACTCCACATAAATTAACTATGTTTTTTCTGCTTTTATCTTCTAAACGTGTATCTCTTCGTAGTGATAGCTATTTTAACACAGTTTACTTTCAAAGCTGAACAAAGCATAAAACAATAGTTACCTGATCATTAGGTGGTTGCTCTTACTGCCAGACTAAAATAAATCCTCAGGAAGGCCAAGTGAAATTCAGACAAATCTGTTCAGGGGGTGAGCCTGAGCCAGCTTAAGGCAAAGCCTGTGGCCTGTTACGGACGCTGGCAACACTATCATTATGAGTGTGAATAGCTACAAATATTTATCCTGTATAATATGTTTTCAACAGAGGGATAAATTTTATGCAGCAGCTACACCCACTTTGCTGAAAACTCTTCCTGAAAATCTATATAGTTTCATGTGCTGACATCAATGTTTGCAGCAAACATGAAGCCTTTTGCATTAACACAATTCAACTCTGAAGCTAGTTAGCTTGAAAGGTCTAGTTACCTTATCACCAAGAAAAGGTTATAATAGAAACCTTCACACTGAGGTTAAGGATATATTTCTGTAGATAGTGTTAGAGACCACAGTCAGTGATCCAAACATCTTTGTTCTGGATATTTAGTATGATGAAAGGACATTCCTTTGCAGAAAAAATTTCTAATCCATTTACTACTATTTAAGAATCACTGGAACTTTGTCTGCTTTTGGTGTGCGATAGCTATCTTCTCCAAAGCCTCCATTCAATTCTTAAGGAAAGTTTTTGTGCAATTAGGCTAACTTCAGCTTCACACCTCTGTGAATATGTAACTACTGTTGCATCCTTTCTAGCAGCTGACCCTGCTAATGTGAACATGTTCAAATGGTTAAGATTAATGAGTCAATTATTTTTACACAAGCTATCTGTCACGTAGGCTGTTTTCCTTGACTTGATTATTTTAATTAAAAAAAAAGTCCTCAATTATCTTCTTTATTGATGTTCTTGTGTTAATCAGGAACAATTATTAGTGAGACTTTGGTGGATGGTTGCTTCCAAGTTCCTTAAATGAAAATACAATACTTAAAACAGAACAGAGTTTTGGAAGAGCTAATTATTTTTTTTTTTAATTGAAGAATTTAAGCCAATTCTGGCAGTTTCTGTTGTGCAAAAGCTGGATTGTAGTTTAGAGTATAGACACGTCCAAATCAATTCTTATGACCTGTAAATGAATTGCTCTGTATTTACTCTGGGGCAAATATTAGCAGTTACACTTCACACTTACATCTCAATCATAAACTTATTCTGTCAAGTTAAAATCTTGTTGATAAGATTAGGTGACAAATTTTACACATACTAGGTACCCTTGGCTTCACCGATTTACTGGGTATTACATGCATTTCCAGCGTTAAGAAAGAGCTTGGGTCTTGAAATTTGTCAAATTTGAATTTAAGGTTTTAACCATAACACCTTTACAATAGACTGCTTATTGTTTGGACTTATGCCACTCACTTCAGTGATGCTAGGATACTACTTATGAGTAGTTAATCGAGTTAATGGGGTTATTTAATTAATATTTGACATAATTCAGTCACCAGGTGGCACTATTACATACAATGTTTACCTTCAAAGAGAGCAGTTAAATCCTGTGAAAATATTTGTGAACTGTCTTATGCTCCTTTCTAGATTCTGAACAAATCACTAACAAAGCCTTTCTTTCTTAGGTCTCTTCTCTGTTGCCTTAATCTCTTTAATTTGAGATACTATTGGATGATTCTGATGCTTACAGGTTGCAAAGATGAGAACAGAAAAACATGTTGCCCAAACTACCGGAGCAAAAAGCCTCTGGTTTAGACACTCTGTATTGCAGTTCCTTTGCAAACCACATTGACTGAGTACGGTGAGCACATGCAATGAAAATACCCCACAGTTTGTGATGGTTGACTGTGACTGTTCATTGAGGCTCTCTAGGTCTTTATGTCATCAAACCTAGCTTATGACATGCTCCTAAGCTATATGTCACCCAAATCATGTGGAAATGAAGTGAGCAGTTTGGCCGTGTGTTGCTTAATTGTTCCACTTTTTGGAATTATGGTAATTTAATAATGAATACTTAGTAGGTATGGCAAATCTTTCATCTTAAACTTGTAAGATTTTGTTACCCTAAATTTCATAATAAAGAACCTGAACTGTATTTTTAACTACGATATTACTCACGCAATTAAAATTATCAGTAGGGAGTAGGAGCCATGACTGTTATTAATGGCAGCATTTCATCCAGAAAATGAAAGGAGGTTTAAAGTGAGACAAGTATTCAGTGGTTTTGTAAAGGGCTCACACAGTAAAACTTGTAAGTCATTTTTCTTTTGATTGTATACTTATACCTTCTGATTCATCTTTAATCACACCTAATCACACAAATAGCTAGCAATTGACACAGCTTCTACTATCTTAAACCATGGTTAGATGACAACCCCACTCACACATTTATGCTGTTGCTACATTAAGGAAAATGCAGCCCTCAAAATAAATGGTATATTATCACAGAATCATAAAATAGTTTGAGTTGGAAGGGACCTCAAAGATCGTCTAGTTCTCACCCCCCTACCTTCCCTAGTGGAAAGGGGCACTTTCCACTAGACCAGGTTAGTCAGAACCACTTCCAACCTGGCCTTAAACACTTCTAGATGTGGGGCATCCACAGCTTCTCTGGGCAACGTGTTCCAGTGCCTCACCAGCCTCACAGTAAGGGATTTCTTCCTAATATCTAATCTATACCTACTGTCTTTCAGTTTGAAGACTTGTTCTATCACTACATGCTCTTCCTGCCTTCCTTCCTGCCTGCCTCCCTTCCTGCCTTCTTTCTTGTCTTCCTTCCTCCCTCCCTCCTTCCCTCCCTCCCTCTCTCCTTCCCTATTCTCCTACCTCTTCCCCTTCCCCTTCTCCTTTCCCATTTCTTCTTTTTGAAATCCTGTTACATATGAAAAATTGCACAGGAGCATAAACAGAATGCATAAATACTTTTATTTTAAATACAATCTGTCTGGATCTGTGTAAATTAATTAAAAACTCAGATTCTTACCTTGTATATATCAAATGAGGTCAGTTAAACAATAGCAATTTACTTTAATTGAGTTTCTTTACTTTGTTTATGATTAGTGTTACACTATTAGGAAGACCTAAAAGGGTTGTGCACACTGGAAAATTACATATGTAAACCAACAGTGTACCTAACTCCTTTTAGATGAGGATGGTTTAATGGAACCCGATGATGCCAGTTTAAACATAGTATTTGCATTTTCACTTAAAAAAGGCCAAATCTAACAGTTATTTAGTCAACATATTCTTAAACTCAGTAATTCTGTGCATAGACTGTATATTCCAGGAAAAAAGTTCTGAATGGAGGCAGGCTAAGGGGCTTGTACCCAGACAAATCTGTGTTGTTGAGGTTTTGATAAACCATTTGTAATATTTTCTTTTTTTTTTGAAACTGTATATTAGTAGAAAACATATAATCAGCTCTGGAAGAATCCAGTTGCTGACCTTTCATGCTTTGTTTTTTTTGTTCAGGAGCTTGTAGGTTCTCACTGGCCCAATTTGCCATGGATAGACTGTAATACAGCAGTTCATCTGTATTGGATTTAGTTGTAAATGTGTTGAAGTTGTAAAAGTAACGCTGATATAAATTATTCAAGCAGGCCCTTGATTCAACTTGAGTTTTGCTGGCAGTTGGTTTATAGAGCTCAATTGTCAAGTTACGCATTTGAAGGCAGTCATATACTGAATACCACAGAGGCTGAAAGAAGAGCTAACAAGGACAGACAGATATTTAGAGCACTGAATCTCTCTCTGAATGTCTCTTTAAATGTGTATATGCGACAAATATCACTGAGTCGTACATGCAGAGGTCTGTTCCTCCAGCTCTTTCCCCTTCAGTAACAAGAGTCTAAAAGTGACATCAGATAATCTAAAATTAAATATATTATCTTCTGGATAACTGATATAATTATCTGAATAAATGATATTGTCATAATCAGATTATATTTGACCAAGAGTTGTAAAGGCAATCAGTACAAAATTGCTCACCTGTGAACTATGGTGTACAAATTAGTGTTTAAAATGACTCTCTGAGTCCAGAGGGGTCAAATTTGGCAAATTTGAAACAGATTCTTAGGATGAGATTCACAGCACGTCTGGGTGAGTATGTTTGACTTCTGTACTGGACACTCTGGAAGAAGCCATAATACAGGCACAGTAATACACATGAATAAGTATGACATAGTGGAAAACATACAGTTTGGCTTCTGCAGAATAAGGTCATGTCCTGAAAATGTATTAGATTCTTACAGCCAGTGATTATATGGCTGGACAAGATCCTGTGGCTCTTTTAAGGTTCAGATCTCAGAGTGATTTTGATGATTTCTTACCAGGGACTTTCAGAGATCCTAAACTGACATGGGGCAAAAGAGCAACCACTTCTACTACTGCCTATCATAAAAATATAACAACAGCAACAACAATAACAGTGCAAAAAGAAGAAAAATATTTACCAGTGGAGTTCATCAAGTGTCTAGCTTGAGATATGTGCTCATCTACATATTCATGAAAATCATGGGAAAGTGGATGTATATATAGATAGAGAGGTAAAAATGTTTGCTGCTAACACAAAATTATTCAGATTGGTTAAATGAAAGCTCACTGCAAAATTACTGAAGGACATCACAATACTGAGAAAAAACCCAGTACCTATATGTACACGGTGCGTATATATACCCAGTGATGGGCTATAAATGAACTATTACTGTTCAGAAGGAAGATTGTTGAGGAATTGTGTCTATTTCTATGAAAACATCATCTTAATACTCAGAGACAGTTAAAAAAGAAAATCAGATGCTAGGAATTACTATAAAAGAAAATTAGAGCAAACCAGAAAACATTATTATGCCCCAAGTCGAAGATGCGCTCATATCATTAGTACTAAGCACAGCTCTCATTACAGCATCTTAAAAAGGTCACAATAAAACTAGAAAGGGAGAAAGATGACAACGATGTTCCATTCATTTCCACATGAGGATAGATTAAACAGACTAGGCTTCCTTAGTCTGGGAGGAAAAATGACTGAAGGTACCAGATAAACCAAAGAATGATGAGAAGAAAGTGAACTGATTAGTCACACTTTCCTGCAATAGAATGAAGATGGAGAAAATGACATTATTTGGCAGGATGTTTACAACAAGCGACTGTTTCTTCTTCCCCATACAATACATAATGACACTATAGGACTTACTTTCAGGAAAGATGCATTCAGAAAGTAACTGAAAATGTTTAAAAAATAAAACTCCATCAAACACTCATACTTTCAAGTATGGAAACTACTTAGTTTCTAGATGCGAAAAGCTAAGAAGCCATGGTAGTGGAAGTATTGTGTAATTTTTGCCCCACTATAATTTGCTTTAAGCCCTGTGTCCAAACTGGCACCTCATGATCAGGATGGTATCTACATTTGATACCATACTGATCGAAGCCTATTCAACCTAAGGTGACTGAAGGCCCACACTAAGACCTTAAACCATCTTATCCGGGAGCTGCTTTATGCTGATGACGCCGCCCTTGTTGCCCACACAGAAGCAGCTCTGCAGCATTTAACATCCTGCTTTGCTGAGGCTGCTGAGCTTTTTGGGCTGGAAGTCAGCTTAAAGAAGACGGAAGTTTTCTATCAACCTGCACCTCAGGAAGTCTTCCATCATCCCCATATCACCACTGGCCAATCAGAACTCAAATCAGTTCAGCAGTTTAATTACCTAGGTATCCTCATCTCCTCGGATGGTAAGATGGACAGAGAGACAGACAACAGGTTAACAAAGGCATATAGAGCTTTTGGAAAACTCCATAAAAGAGTTTTGGTGAAATGAACACCTGAAGAAAAGCACCAAGATCAGTGTTTACAGAGCCATTGTGCTGTCTACTCTCCTGTATGGTTCCGAATCATGGGTCATCTACCGCCACCACCTGCGTCTCCTAGAACGCTTCCAACAACGCTGTCTCCGTACAATCCTAAACATCCACTGGTCAGATTATGTGACCAATACATCTGTTCTAGAACAAGCAGCAGTCACAAGTATTGAGGCCATGTTGCTGAGAACACAGCTGCGATGGGCAGGGCACAGCTCCAGGATGAAGGACCACCGCCTTCATAAGATCTTGTTTTATGGTGAACTTGCCATTGGCTGCCACAAGAGAGGAGCCCCGAAGAAAAGATACAAGGACTCCCTGAAACAACATCTCGGCCTTGGCCATATTGATCATCATAACTGGTCTACTCCAGCCTGAAATCAGGAGACCTGGAGACACACCATCTATAACGCAGCTGTCTCCTTTGAGAACACACGCAGGATCACTCTCGAGGAGAAAAGACAACGAAGAAAGAACCGTGTCTTGCTGAATATACCACGTAAGGAGTCTTTCTGCTGTGCCTTTTGCAATTGGATATGTTTGTCTCGTATTGACCTCATAAGCCACCAGCGTGCCTGTAACAAATGTGGATAGAGCCTTCCTAAATCTTCATTCACGAAGCCCAGTCATGATGATGATGACTATGGGCCTGTAAACCACAAAACCCCCAGGAGAATGGCAGGACTCAGAGAGTCATGGTTAATGTCAATGTCCTTCCTGGAGGTAGGTAACGACTGGGATCCCACAGGTTCTGTCTTGAGAGCTGTTCTGCTTGAGATCTGTATCAGTGATCCAGAGTAGAAGGTGGAGGATACACACATCAAGGTTGAAGATGACACTGAGGGGAACCAGTTGATCCATTCAAGGGCTCGTCTGCCGTTCAGAAGTGGTTCAAACAGGAGGAGAAAGCGTCTGACAGGGGCATCATAAAATTCAGAATGGGTAGAGGCCGAACTCTGTTCCAGGAAGGCAGAACCCTTCAGGGATGCAGGCTAGGACAATGCGGCTGGGGAGATGCTCTGGAGAGATGGCACTGGGCCCTGACAGGCAGGAAGCTGAACCAGGTCTAGGAGTCCTCCTCAGGTCCAAGGAAGCCCTAATTATCCTATGAACTTATGACCATGTTCTGTGATTTGATCCTTCATGGTTACTTGTATGTTCTCTTCTTCTTTCAGCTTTTCCATATGTACCTAACTAGGTGCCCGTTATTATGCAGTTCTTGATTTTGTGGAGAAACCTCTTCATGTGTAAGACAACCCTTATTCTTCAATAGCTCAATCAGGAAGCCAAAGAAATTCTAATTTTATGTCTGATTTTTTTGTTTCTGTTAGTCAGGTAACCAGAATCCTCTTCTACGCAGGAACTAGAAAGACGGAAAATCGTAAAAGTTTTTCTTACCACTGAAGAAAATAGAGGTGGGGTTGTGTGTTAACAGATTACAGAAGGAGACAGAAATGTGTCCAAAATACATCAGGTTATGGGATAGTAAAGTTAACCAACTTTGAAGGTTGCTATATAGGCACTGTCAAAGACTCTCAGGAGTGGGACTGTGCTGGGAGACCATTCCTCCACATGAGCACTGTGTCCAAAGCAACTGAGTGGCATAGGCTACTGGAATTTTTGGATTCTTGTGCTTGCAGTGACTCATATCTGTACACAGGAAAATATGGCCTTAAAGCAGCTAGTGGTAGAAGTCTCCCATCCTTTCCTTTTGAAAGCTTTGTGACTTTTGATCATTTAGAGGAGTTATTTGTAGGAGATCAACGTATAAGAATGCTGTTATTGGCTTTAGAAGAATATTTTTTTATTTATAAATCTTTCCTTACTTCTCAAGGAGGCAAGACACTGGAAGTGATTTTGGACTACAAAGCTTCATGATTCAAAGCTCCGTATCATTTATATTTCTAGAATATTCTATATCTATTTTAAGATGTTTTTAAGCTTATATCAACCTTTCTTTTCTTATCTAAAATTAGTTGGCTGTGGTTTAGGCATCAGAATTGACACCTGCTACAGAAAGGTGAGAAAAGTCTAGGGTCCAGTGACAATTCATACTAACTCATGCCTTTTTTTCTGCCAGTCCTTAATGCTTCCAAAGCAGAACGAAATTAGAATTAAGTTCATAGGTTGCCATGAATCTCGAAATGCAGCAATTTCACTTTACTTGAGTGTAACTGCCTTGAATGTATAGGTTTAAAGAATAACTACTCTTCGTAACTTCTCCCTTCATATTATTATAAAGGCATTACAGACTAAAAATGTGCAGTTGCTTTTCTCCAGCCTTAGTCTTTTCCTTATGGTAGGACTGAATCATAAGACAGAAACAGAAAGGGAAAAAATGTTTTAAAGACTTCTATAGTCAGTATTCAGACTCAGAATTTAAACAGCTTCTCTCTGTCTATCATTCTGTATATTAAGTAACTGACAATTTAAATTATTTTTTTTATGAAGCAGGAGATAGCTGAGAGATGCTCAAAAAATCTCTAAATTGATTACAATTTTACTATTCAAATTAGTGAATTTAATTTTGTTGATATAAACTAATGTAAAAGTAACCTAAATCATACAAAGGGACAACACTGCTGAATTTAGTCAAATGACATGATTAATATTTGTCATGAAACACAGTGTTCTCCCAAATATGTGCAGTATACATTAAGAAAGGGTTGCTTAATTTTAAAGCTAGCTGTAGTCTGTTTGAATATGTGTTCCAGATTTGTGAACATTTGCTCATTTGTTATTAGACAAGTCTACAGTGGAGCCAGATGCTTAGCTATAGGGGACACTCTGAGCTGTATTTGCTGAGACACATTCACCTCCAGCAAGGGCCAAGAACCGTAAATAGCTATCTTGGGTCAGGGACTAAGTTGCTCTGAAAATCTAGTAAGTCTAAAGAATTTCACTTCCTCTTTTGATTTGTTCGGTAAATCTCTTTATAGCCTTTATATTATTTCAGAATCAATCTTGAACTCTCTATTTTTTCTCAGCCTCTCTTCTTAGAATATGGCTCCAGGTGCTTTAGATGTTCTTTAGGAATACAAGGGAGTAGTTAGCTTTTATTTTCTGTACCACACAATAAAGAAAAAGATTGTATAAGCATACTGGGTTGAGAGGAAGTTCTAGAGAACCTTTAGGCAGCATATACAAGTGATGCATTATGTCCACAAACTGAAGGTATGGAGCTGTGTCCAGGTTTTTAAACAAGTGATATTCAGAATATGCACACATATTTATAGAAAAAATCCGATCGAAGAAATGGAAATAGAGCTAATGGATTCTCAGTACTTTTGAAAATGTAACCCCAGCTGCGAGAGCTGAGCACTTGAAAACCTGCCCCTGAAAGTCAAGAATATACAAATCACAGTATATCAGTCTGTTTCCCCAAAAAGCATTTCCCTGAAAACATTGATCTGATTGAATATTTGATTTATTCTCACGGGTGTTGTGGCTACTTCTGCAAGCCTTTCATTAAGATTGTGAGTGAAAACATTATAGTTGCAGTCTAAATCCTGTAACTCCTTGAAACTGACAGTGATTGCAGAGGCACTGCTATCATGGAACTCAGATGCAATTTCATTTGGGAAGAAGTGGGCAGGAGCTTCTACTAACTTTCTTTCCATATAGTGTTTGATTTATTTCTCAAACCTGTGAATTTTGGTTACACATGGCTCTTTAACCATTGTTAGCAATGAGATTTCCTCCTATTTCTTCCCAGTTTCATACCCTGGCTTTTACGCATTAATATGTTGCTGCTGTCGCACATGACTGTTATGTTTATGTTTTCTCCTAGAAATCAGATGATTGTTGGGTTCTTTAATGCTGTATTTGACCTTTGAGTTCCAGAGCTCATCTCAGCATTGCAATTTCTATGGTTCATGAATTACTAATCAGGAGTGATAAAGAGCCATCAATGCTGGGATTCATATCACAACACTGTGGGAGAATGCTCAAACAAAATCAGAAACATTCTCTACTTTAAATAAAATAAAATACTTTAAATAAAATAAAATAACATTAATATATACAATTTTTGTCAAAGTTCAGCAAATTGTAACTTGGACCTATGATGCAGTGGCTAGTCCCCTACATGTGAAGCTAACTTGTTTTTTTAACAATGCCATCCAAGTGTGTATGGATTGCTGAGAGACTGGCCTTTCCAACACCTGTTTTGTTCTCTGATGTAGACTTGAAATAAAATGGTCACAGTAAAACAAGCTTTCAAAGGATGAAATCCCATAAGGGACAAGGTTTGGTTTTCCGTTCCGATAACAGTTTCTCATGATTGACTTCCCATTCTCTAGGAGGAAGAAGTTTGCACCAATTGCTGCACACTACAATAATAAAAACTATTCTTACCTAATTTCCTAAAGCTACTTTAAAGTCTTTTTCCAATTAGTCGGCAACGGTTATAGGGATTTTTAATCTAAATTAAAAAAAGTAATCAAGGCAGTACGACTCTGCTCAGCCCTTAGGGAAGATTATCCATATTCAGCCCCTTCTAATGGCCTATTGCAACCTGATATATTGGCAGTCGTCCAGCCTGCGTAGCAGTCCTAACAGATGCTCAGGCCTTGAGCCCTTAAAACAGCTTTCTTTTAAAATAAAACAGCCTGTTTTCTTTGACATATTTATTTTTTTTTTGTTTGTTTTCTATTTATTTTTACATCCTTACTTGGAGTGATTTTTACCCTGAGCCCCTAAAAGGACTTTTGTGTTAAATTAAAATAACATGTTTCATTCTACATGTTCTTTTCTTTTCCTATTTTTTTCTCCCCTTACATTCTTACTTGGCGTGATTTTTACCTCGCTTTGATTGCTGCCAAAACCTGAGCTCAAAGTTCAGTCAGGGGAAAGGGAAGTATTCAGCAGTACTACAGGCGGTTTATGCTCTTGTGCAACAAATATTCCCTACCTTTCTTCAATACATCCTGTTAACATCAGTGTCGAGTTTACAAATTGCATGATGTCCAGAAAGTGAGGATGGCTAGGAATAATCTCTGCTGTGTGCAAAGTGACAAATGCATCTTGTATCCAAAGAAATGTCACTGATAGATGAAGAGAAACTAGAAATGTGTAGAAAGGGAGGATCTGGCCATCCTGGGTGTACTGTGGCTTCAAACCTTTAGGTACATCACTCCAGTGGGAACTGTTAGAATGATTTTGGTAGATAAAGATTTCTCAGTGTGATTTCAGCAATTTGTATGAAGTCAGATTTTCTTCCCTGTGCACAGAAGTCCTTTCTGAAGACCTTTCTGAGAAGTAAATAAGGCTGTGGGAATTAAATGTTCTTATTTACTCGTCAATCCAAAGAAGGAATTATGTCATTGGTTTTAAAACAGCACAAGGAGAGGCTATGTCCTAGAACTGCTAGGGAGATTGCGGCAGTCTGGCTCCTGAAGGGTAGGGAATAAAGCAAGCATATGTAGACAAGATTTGTTGATTAGGCTTTTGGGATTTTTGTCTGCATATTTCGCAGGCCAGATTCGCACATCTCCCAGGAATGCTAGCAGACTAGCTTAAGTAACATTAAGAAAAATATATCCCTGGATTCAGGAAATGTATCTGTCTGCCCTGCACTCACATATAGTTGCATACTGAAGGAGAATCCACCCCTCTGTTATGATATTTCAGATTCTGGAGTTTGACAGCTGTTTATGTTTGCCTGCTTACTGTATCTGATCGTCACTATGCACATTTACTTGCATGTCTCCTTCTGGCCTTCCTCAAGTATTTCTTTCCCTCCTGCATTTGTTTCATGGAAGCAATGCTTACACTTGACACCAGAATAACACTACCAGAGTTCACCCTCTGTCATTTCATGCACATCACTGCTCTTAGAGAGAGACTGATCCTGAAAGGTGTATAGCATCTGGTTAATTCAGGGTCCTGTTTGCAGCTAAATTCAATGAATTTTTGGGGGTTTTTCATTCCTTATTGCCAGCCTGGTAAGCTCTCTCTCAGGTCACCAACATAGATGCTGTCCACAAACTCTGCTTCAGAGCAACAAGAAATGATACTGCATCATGGCTCAGAAAAGGAAAGAAAACAAAGGGCTGTTTCAGTGAAAGTTAAAATGAAGTACACACGTTTATTCACTGGTCTGTGGAGATAAGTGTTTGTGTACTGACGAAATTTCTGATAATTTTCTCGTCTGATTATTTTTCAGCACATTTCAGGAAATGGTTTGTTTGTCTGGCTAGTGCCCATTAAGTGAAGCATATATTATGAGTAGGATTTCTCTTGATTAAACTTAGTATATACACACAAGTTAACAATAATACAAGCCTTCTAAAAAGGTACATTTCTCATATGTCATCATTGCTTGGGATGCCAAGAAAATGCGAATCATACGCAAGTGTAATAAAGTGGGAAAATCATCAGTGTTCTTGTGAATCTTTTTGTTTCTCCTTACTTTCTAGAGATTCCAAAAATTTTTAAAAATATACACTGTCTTTGCAATTTTGCTGCCAAGAAAGGCTAGTTCATTCTGTAATATAACCCTGTAATGTGTCTGCCTTATATTCAGCTTATATTATTCAGTACTGTTTGAAGCGCTTCCAAGGTGACATCTAGCACACCCTGGCTTAGTAAAGTGTTTAATTAGCATAATGACTAGCCAATATGATGAAGGGAAAAAAATCCTCCCTGGGTCAAGTCAGGAAACAAATTTAACCTGAACTATAACTCAAACGTTTTAAACCAACTGCTCTTTTATTAGAGTTACTGTCAAAAGTACTTGACTTTTTTTCTGTATCTTGATTTTTTTCCTTTCCTGGTTTTCTAGAGAAAAAGATATTTGAAGTTATATTTGTTAGGGTGACATCACTTCTTATATTCTCTATTGTTTTTTTTAATTTTTTTTCTTTGAACATATAATGGTTTTGGATTCAGTTGGGAAGTCATTCCTTGTCTTTTTGTCATTTATGAATATATCATAAATAATGGCATGTAAGCTTTTGTTTCCATTGTAGATGATGACAAATATTGCCAGGGACTCGATAGGTGGCACTCTTACCTACAAGCTGGTCTTGTGTGATGTTATGCAGAGAGAGAGAGAAAATAAAAAAAGGCCCCCTCCAAAAAAAAGAAAAAAAAAAGGTAGATATTAAAAAGTGAATGGTGTAGAGCAAAGCCAATCTGATTCTGAAATTAGGTTCATTTTTCTCTCAATTTGTGACATTCTCTTAGCTCTCTGAAAGATATTATTCATTGACCATATTAAGTGAGAAGCCAGCAAAAAGATGAATACATCTGTGGGTAACAATACGAATAATACTCTTGTTTATATTCAAAGACAATACAGAAAAAAGCATCTGTCATAGCCTGCAGCCTCCCAGATTAAGAACTGCCTATCCACAGCACCCAGGGTGGAGCTGGTCATGCTAGGTGCAGGAACACAAATGCTTTCAAGAACTCTGCTATTTTGTGCTAAACGGTGCTTAAAAAAGTAATTCCAAAACCCTGCAAGAGAGACAATTACTAGATTACTTCCTGGCAGTGTGGCAGGAAGTGGAAAAACCTATTCCATTTTTGTAGCATTAGTGATGACTAGGCTCAGGGTAATTTTCTGACCAGCATTTTTATTCTAGTAGAAAAATTCCCATTCATATTAATACATTTTGAGTTGTGCCCTAGTTTTCTTGTTGTTATATTATATCTCAGGGAGATTTTGTAGTGTTCTGAGGTTAGCAAACTGTGGCTGGCCATTGAAAATTCTCTATGTTAATACTGGAAACTAGGGGTTGGGATATTTTCTTTCTCTTGAGTATGTACCACAAACTTGGTAGGTTGTTCTACTTCCCTATCTTTGTATCTCTATTAAGAAAATGAGGATAAGAATCTCATTGCCATCTCCTATTCTCACTCACCTTGCTGAGGTGCTGTGAGAATTCATGTATTTTTGAAATGCTTAGAGACCCTCAACGAATGCTGTGTGAGTACAAAGCCTTGGGTTTTTTTCTTTATTCAGAGTGTTCTGTCTGAGGCTCAGGAGATATTTGGTTTCTATGTCGGAACTTGCCATAGGAGGACTTATTACTGTGAGCTTCAGAGAAGTATTACATCGCACAGAGGTTTTATGAAAAAGGAGAAAAAGAAGGGAAAAAATTATGAAAGAACCCCCCAAACCTAATCCTTCCATCAAAAGAGAGAAAACTTTCGTATTCTTTGTTTCTGCTGCAGAAAGCCCACAGATGTCTTGACTGAAATTTCTACACAAAAAAACATCAGAGAGCTCCCTACTTCATATGACAGGTATCTGGAATTCAGTCATTTTTACTACATTTTGGAATTGCTTTTCTTTAATATAGTGGAAGAGTTAGTAGTCCTGTTAGGAGATACAAGCCAAAGCTTTCACTTGCAACTTGCACATTGTGGATGAAATACATCATGATATGTTTAAATAAATAAAAAGTTGAAGACCTGTCTGCTGATTTCATGGCATTTAGTATAGTGCATGTTTGTCTTCTAGTATACTTTTTTTCAAATATTTATTGAATTTCAACCACTGCACAAACTCTACACACTCTGTTTTCAGCAATAAACACAGAAGCCTGGGAAGAGGGAATACCATCCAATTCTCTGGAGGTTGCAGTGCACTACACACTTCTTTTGCCAATTTCTTACAGTGGATGGTTTTCTGAAACCTTTGAACTGCAACTTCATTCCAACAAGAGGGAAAATATCCTGTTTAATCAATAAGACATGGCAAAGCGTGAATAAGTGCATATTTATGATCAAAGTTGCTTGTCCTAAATGACATCCTCTAGTACAATTCAAACAGTGAAATGTCTGAATAAGACAATGCAATTTTATTTTAATATGTTACTTTTTGTCAAAGAATTTACATAATCTTAATTAAATGAACAGGCTAATAAGCTCTCGGTGCTGAATTCGGCTGTTTTACACTCTAGCCAATTAGATTATTCAATTTTTCAGGCATTCTTTATGGTGTAGACTAAATGGCTGTATAATGTTCTGCTGATGTTTTCTTCTCCATGTTAGCAGAAAAACAGAACTAGTAGCAAACAGAAAACTAAATAATTAACTAAAAAATTAGCAGAATAATTTGCTGGCCAGCCCTAGTAATTAAAACAACATAAAACCCCCCAAACAAACAGATCCATGCATGACATAAGAAACACTGTCCAAACAAGAAATTTTTCTGCTGAATGAAAAAATTTGGTTCTGCATCTCTGGCAAACATTTAAGTTTCAATAGATATTTCAGGTGTCCTAAAATGTGATATCAGCTACTAAATGCTGAGGCAGAAACATACAGAAGTGATATCTTTCTTTTCTGCATTAGAGTCCTAATGTTCTTTGTTTCTCCAGTGTGTTTTTATGTCCTTGTCTTCAGTTGCTGTGCAGCAAATCCCTCCTGCTAAACTCAGAACAGGACAGAAAATGACTATTGAGAGCCATCTCCAGCTTTCTGGAAAAACATAGGAGCTGGAAAGGGAAATTAGATGGAAACCAAGATAGAAGTTTTGTCCCATCAATTCCTCTCTCTGATAAAGTCATTAGAAGTGAAAGTTGAAAGTGCAATACAAACTACTCAATGAATACTGAGAGTGTGCTGTCAAATTTTGCTCTTTAGAAATATTTTCCAGTCAGACACCAAAGTACTTCATCTACATATGAAAAATAAAGGAAATGCAGGAAATTTCTGAATCCAAAACAAAGAAGGAAATGTGCACCATGAAACAGGTTTTATTGAAACTGGTAATTAATCCACGTCCATAAGATGAACACTCTGTTCTACCGCAAGTTTAAAGGAGGAGTTCCTTGGTTTGCTTAAGACTGCTTTTCTAACCTATTAAAGGGCACAATTTTACTTAAGTAATGAAGAGTACTCTTAGCTGGGCATATGCTATAAGAATGCAGATCTGTGCCTTTTCATCATTCCTGAATGTCAGTATCAGAAATTACATGTCTGGGGCATGGGTGTAAGTGAATCAGTGGGAGAGGAGTTTAGCAAAACTCTGGAGATTCTCTGTATCTCTAAAGTAAAGTTGTCCCTTCTTTCAAAAAGATGTCATCTTTATCTTTTCAGAATTTAAATATATTCTTACTCAACAGACACAAAGTCCCTTGACCTTTCAGAATTGTTTTTTCCAAACCTTCTTAAATCTATTGTATTGTAAACCCTACTTCTGTAGCATACTGCTTTACTTCTTCATTATTTGCTCAATGCACACCTGTTGAGCACTTTATTTTCTTGCCCTTAAAAAAAGATGTCATTTATAAAATAATATTTGCAATTTTTTTTCTTGTAGATATGTTTTCTTTCTGTCTATCCATTCACACTTACATGGTATCACTTTTGGTCTGTGTACAAAGGTGTATTGATCAGACATTTTTATGCCATCTCAGCTCAAGATCCATTGGTGCTTTTGTCTTCCTGATAGATGCATAGGTCCAAGTTAAATGAGAAGCAGAATCTTCTTGTATTTTTAACTGTATTTTTGTCAGGAATACAGAAATAAATTGTTTTAAGAGGTCTTTGGCTTCAACCAGTGCTCCTTAATTAGACTCCAGGGTACTGTAATATTACAGAAAGTGCCTGCTGGCACAGATATTTGGAAAGCAGTGTTTAAATAACAAACTATTTGATTCTACCTGCCTTCCCCTACCTACTGTCTTTTTTGAAAGGACCTAATTGTATAATTTATTGAGAGAAAAACATGCTAAGGAAACTGAAGAATAACAATTGCAGTTAAGTTGCAGCCATGTTTGGAAAGTGCTACATTACTAAAGGGCTAGATCCCAAGATATGCTTAGGAATTGTTAATTGAATTAAAGTCACCTCAACAATGACTTATTTTAGTATGTGCTATTCTGGTGTAATGGTAACTGCCCACCAGATTAGAAAGTGAAGTCATTGTGATTACCACAAGGAGGAGATGTTATAAACATCTTGCTTTTACAAGGAGATTTTTAAACATCTTGCAAGGCGCTTGCTTTTATTTGGTTCTTAACCTCATAAGTTCCAATTTCTGTGCATACTCCTTTGGGAAAGAAAGAGATTGAGAATCTCCCTTTATAATATCCTCATGATATGACAGAGCAACTATCTTTTCAGCTATGTAATTATCTCATTCCTTACTGTTACCTGTAATGCTTACACCGTCACTAACATTCTGAATGGTTTCACTGCTCATTAACATGTACTTGTATCTTTTCTGTTTCCATTTTATTGTACTTCCAGTTGAGAATTCTATTTCTGTCTGTTTCCCAAATATTTTAGAAAACATATAAAATTAACTAGATGCTACATCTAATATCCTAACCTTTGTCTGCAGTTAGCTTATTTCTGCCCTTTAGGAGCATTCAGAATGAAAAAGAACTCAATCCAAAATCCATTGATAACAACTGAAAACCAGATGTGCAACACAGAAGCAAGCTGAACTCATGAATGCTTTTATTTGTAGATGCCACTGATATTTTGTTTTCTTAAAGCAGGAAAAAACTGAAATGTGCTTCAGTGTTTTGTAATAAAACAGCTTGTAAAATACATAAGTTTCATCACTCTTTTGGGAACATATTATTACAATAAGCAAAATTTTTCCATCTTTCTGCAATGTATCCCAGAGGGTTAAGGTAGGAAAAGCATGTATGTGAAATTTTAGTTTCAGTGCCTGATCCCAATAATCAAATGGTGGTAGCTGCTCTCTGGTAATTTTTTTCATGTTGTTTTATAGTCCAGAAAATTACTTACTGTACATACTGTATCTTTTACATAAGGTTGCAGAAGATTTCTTTGACATTACTGACTTCCTGCAGTGAAATCCTTTGATGTGGAGCTATGAGTTGTCCTGAAACTATGCTTATGGAGAAGGACAAGCTTAGAAGAGATGACTCAGAAGGTAGATTCTTCCTCCAAGATTATCAGTCTCAGTATCTGAGATTTCTGACAAGACTAAAATATTTAGTTGTTGTGCTAGCTGTTTACATATTTTAGAGCTGTCTTGATCACTTCTGAACTTCTATCTTCTCTAAGAAGAGAGTTACTCTGTCTTGCTGCTCTTTCCTGTTTCGTATTCTGCAGGTATCAGTTTACGGTTAAGTCATCTTCCTCTTGGAAATAGATTTTCTAAAGCACTCCAAAGACTTTGAGTGAGTAGCATGAGTTCAAAGTTATATCTATACCTATATATGACTTTTAACTACATACTTTTAACCTTTATTAGCACTGCAAATATAACAAGGTTAAACCAAAATGACTTCTAAATCCTGTG
The DNA here is from genome assembly GCF_001715985.3 of Manacus vitellinus. Classification (NCBI taxonomy): domain Eukaryota; kingdom Metazoa; phylum Chordata; class Aves; order Passeriformes; family Pipridae; genus Manacus; species Manacus vitellinus. The sequence goes on along the minus strand of NW_021939324.1, from coordinate 5,690,844 downwards.
ACTTCCCTCCATCATCCAGATTGCCATGATAGGGAAGAGAGACACTGGCAGAGGTTGTCCAGAGAAGTTGTGAATGCCCCACCACTTCAAGTGTTCAAGGCCATATGTATGGGGCTCTGTGTAACCTGGTCTGGTGGAAAGTTCCCTACCCATGGCAGAGGGATTGGAACAAGGTGAGCTTTAGAGTCTCTTCCAACTCAAGCCATTCTATGACTTGATGCAGTGATATGACCTGAAAGAGGGCAGATTTGGGTTAGATGTTAGGAAGAAATTCCCAACATGTAAGGATGGTTAGATCCTGGAATGGGTTACCCAGAGAAGCTGTGGACACACCATCCCAGGAAGTTCTCAAGGGCAGGGAGTTGTGCAATATTGTCTAGTGGAAGGTGTCCCTGGGTTGGAATAAGATGATCCTGATGGTTTCTTCCAAACCAAGCCATTCTATGATTCTATGATATAAACCAAACCGCTAAACTTTTTCATCTCCAGGATAAATATTGAGATCCTGTGTAGAGTCCTCAGAACCAAGGGGTTCTCATTCACAGTTCACTGTTCGTTGGAGAGTTTTCTAATCATGTAGCTCCTGGGTGGAGTAGGCTGGTGTTTTCTATGTCTCTTCATCTGCAGACAGAAATATAGTATATATGGGACACAGAGAAAGCAGGTAAGACTGAGCAAGATAGAAAATCCAGTTATGAGAATAAACCCTTGGAAGATAGAGACTAGGAAAACAGTTCCTATTTTTCAGGGTTCTCATAGTATGCTACAGTGAAGAGAGCTATTGGTGTAAAGAAAACAGTTACTGATTCCAGATTGTGACTAAAATTTCATTTTTCCTCAGACCTTTACCTCTCCAGAAAAATAATTTAAACCTTTGAATATCTTGCCCCCGAAAACACCTTTGAGTTTCATTGGCTATTTAGGGATTCTCAGCCAGTGCAAGACACCTCAGAATATGTCCTAAACCAGCAGCCTCTATTGCATCTACAGATTGCATTTTGTTGCCATACTAATGTTTTCTAGCCTCTTCACACACTCAATTTCCTCTGCTTAAAAGGAGAGGGAGTGGTTTGGAAAACTGTGCTCAAGATCCAATCTCCTGTCAATCTCAAGAAACATTCATCAGAAAAGGAACGATTTACAAATGGTTCTGAAGAGCTCTAGCTGCAACTGGATAAGGTCAAATAATAACTGTCACAGCTGTTGTACCACTAGTAATAATTGCTATACTTGCAACGGCCTGGAAACTGTGCCTGGGGCTTTTGGTCCCAGTTTGGAAGCTTCTTGCTTACCCTATTGGCAACATGGAGATATCTTTGCTAGAAAAAGCAGCTGAACAAACAAAAACTATTTTCCATGACCATTGCGACACTAAGGTAGGACTCAGTGAAATAGCTGAAGTGAAGAAGGACAGAGGAATGTGAAGCATCAGCAAAGAACTATAACTCCATACCTTCTTAAAGTCCTCCTTCTGAGGAATTATCGACTGAAACCACATGGAAGGTTTCCACTTAACCACATTTTTAAAAGCTTTCATAAATATTGCAATAAAGTTAAATTCATTGCTAGTTAAACCCTAACACTGGCATAAGCTTATTTCTTATTCTGTTGACTGAGCTGCAGCAGAGGAGCAGCACTGGAAAAGCACAGGATTTATATTGCAAAATTTGAAATATCTTTCTGCATGAAGTAATAAGGACACTCTTCATATTCTATTCTAATGGCCAATAAAGTATAAGACAAGCTAGAAAAATAAGGTTGGCAGAAACATGGAATAAATTAGGACATTATATTTACACTACAGTCAATTAGCACAGCAGCATTTTACTTTATAATATGAGCTTTTCTTGTAAACTACAGTGTGCCAAAAATATTCCAATGAGGGAATAGGTTGTCAAATCTTATTCCAAACTATCAAAAAATATTTCCATTACTCACTACCATTTCCACATTTAATAAGTTATTTGCTAGAGTTTGGCTGGAAAGCACAAATATATGCTGGGAAAGGGAACATAAAAGGGCCCTAAAGGCTTTTGTCTCCATAATTTTTCTGCCAGCAGAATTCAAGGCAACCTCTAGGCCTTGAATTTGTGCTCCTTGGCAAAGCACAGATAGGGTTTGATGATGAATTGACATCCTCACAAACTATTCTCATGTTTACCTACATGAGCATGTAGCTTTTTGCCTTTTTTTCATGAACAAGGGAATGGCATTTATCACAGTGCCTGGCTGTCTACTGGTTGGCATAGGTAAAACTCTAATGATTCCATGCTTGTTGGCAGTAGCAACACCTGAGGCCAATAGTGAGAGAATGTTCGTGCAAGGATAAATATATTTTGCAATGCACCGAAGGTATGATCACTCTGTTGTGATCAGACAGCGAAATTTTTTCCAGTACATTTTTTGAAAAAATTAAGGTAATGATTTTGACCATTGAAACTCTAAAGAAGCAGTTCTGTTTTAAGAGTAGCCAGTTGGTCTGAGAGTTGTCATAAAATCTGAGGTTAATTGAGGTCCTCGGGCTTTTATTCTTTACACTTACACAGAAAATGATAGTAGAGTCAGGGCCCTTGAGCTGATAATACAGTATTGCCCCAAATACTTGATTTTATGCAATGCCATTGGTTGAATTGACTCACTCATAGAATACTTATTCTTTTGAACTTTTTTTCATAACTCTTCAATTTATTGAAGGAACATTTTTTTCAATAATGTAAACTTTACTCATAAATTTCCTAGTATTTTCAGGCAGACATTGAAGATGTTATTCACAGTGCTACAATAGTCTTAAAAAAATGCCATTATGAACACATCCCTTTCAAAATCACATGAGAGTGAGTACATGCAATGTCTGTGGGACACTGTCATTTTTGTCTTCTGTGATGAAATAGGAAGGGAAAGAGAACCCTGAGCAGGAAGCAGTTAAAGTGTGTTGTGCTTCATATTTCAAAGGGCACACTGCATGGTTGCCTTGACCATTTGTCAGTATTCTGGTGTACTTAATATCTTAACAAGTATATTCAAATAAGAGCCATGTGTTGGATATTACAATTTAACAAGACATGTCATGAGCTACCAAAAAGATGCAGCTGTGCAAACTTTGAGATTATGTAGGGCTTCATTTCTGCATGGACACTGGTGTTTGATAACTGTTCACCCTAGCTGGACCAGCCACGTCCAATAAAATATCCTACAGTAGCTTTCATGGATAGTAAGACATCAATTTTGTTTTACTCATTCTTAAATTAGGAAGCATTTTCTAAAGTCCTCGCCCAAACCACCAAAGGTTAGACTAAAAATATTAGAACATTTTCTTTTTCCTCAATAAAATATCAGGCTACTTAGATGAGGCATAATTTCTTAGCCTGGAATTTTTTTTCTCCGAGTCTTGTATCCAACCAGCTTTTTTTGCTGGTGGAGTTTCTATTAAGACTCAGTACTGATCTGTGCAGAAGTATATGCTATGTTTGCTGATATTTAAAGTTAAAGCAGTTCTTTAGCACAAGTTGAAAATACCTTATACATAATAGGCTGCATAATAGGCTTTATTTTCCTTTGCTCTCTGTCAGAGCAGGAATCACTTTATGTGTTATACCACTTCATTCTGCATCACAGTTTTAGAGATTTTTGAGTGGACTTCTGCCAGCTACAATGCCAGTTATTGCTGCCCTGAAAAGTTACTTGAAACAAATGGACCCATATCTGCTACCATTTGTAACATCATTTCTTCTTTAGCTGTTACAGCTCTTACTGGCAATGACTTGTCTGAGAAATAGATGGGATGATAAAAGACAAGAAAGCAATGTCACTTTCCAAAGTGATTCCCAATAAAACGAGTTCTACTCTCAAGTTTTTAAAATTAATCTAAAAATAGGTGTGTGAAATGACATTTGTGCTAATTAAATACTATGTTGAGTAGGTCTCACTCTGCAAAATGTCAGTAGTGTAATCTCATGGGGGGCCACTTCTTCTACCTTCTCAGTTTTCACCAGTCAAGGTTTTCATGTGGAGGGAGATTGGTTAAATGTCCCTTGCCACATCCCCTAAGAGAGTTTGTTCAGGGTAATTAAATAATCTAACAAAGCAATTAATGGCTGGTTCAGCAGTGTGTTAAGCCAGTCCCCTGAGGGTGAAGGACATTGAGCACCTTTTGAGGTTAGGCCTTTTGAACAAAAAGCAAACTAACTTTTCTATTCCTTTCTCTTCAGTTGCAAAGATAGACATCTTCCTATGCTTGATCACATTGAACGATTGTGAATATACAGAGCATATTTTACCCATCACCCAAACAGAATCTTTTTCCACAGGGCTGAGAAAGAAGGTGAACTGTCTAGCTTTTATAAATATTTTTCATTTTCCCACTCTGCATAAAAATATTTGGACCCTAAGCCTCCTTATTAAGTTTCACAAACCTTAACAAGGAGAGATTTATTAACTTACTAAATTTTTTTTTCTTTAAGTTTGAACTTTGCATTCTCAGCTTTAAATGGAGCTGAGAAACACCTGGGACTCCCAAAAGTCAAGGTTATACATTTTCCTTCACTCTATTTTATTCACAGAAAACTGTGCAAAGCATCCTGAAGTAGGGATTGATAGATAGCTGAAAACACAGAGGTCATTTAAGCAGAGAACTGCCATTGACTTGTTTTTACTTCTTACTCCTCTGTTCCTGTTTTCATTGACTTTCTTCCATTCCATTTCAAGAGAATAAAGTCCACAATAGATTTATTTGCACAATACAGCTGACAAACACAGCTATCCTTAGCATACAGTGTGTTCAGAATAAAACTAATAAGTTCTAACAGACAACATTTTGGATTACTTTTTTTAGAAATAATTCCCTAATATTCAGCATGAACATGATCAAATAGCATACCATGAAGTACTAAGTTTATGGTCTTCAAAGTCTGGAAGAAACGTAAAACACCTTCTTGTACTAGGATAGCTAAACAGCTTTGTGTCCTTCAGACACATTTTTTATGGAGACCATCCGGTGACAATGAGAAGAACAGCTGTATCCATTTAATACAAAAGATACTAGCAGACCTTTCTTTTAGGGTAATGATTTCTATGAGTGACTTGAGATGGTGTCTTGCTGACTGCACCAGAACTCCATAAGTAGCCTTAGTGTGCTCAATTATGAGCCTCCACTGACAAATCAAACTAAGCACCCTTTTTGATTCTTTTACCTATGTATAAAATCATACAAATAAAGAATACCATAGATTCAACTGGAAAATTTTGTTTTCAAATAACTCGCTGTTTTCTGTCCTTTCAAGAGATTTTAATACTCTCCAGATCAGAAAAATCCTTATGATTTTTCCCTTGTCTCATCCATTATTTCACAGTGATATAGATGAAATTATTGTTTTAACCCTTATTCAATATATTTCCCTTTCAGTTCAGGAAGAGTAATTACTGGGATACACTAGAGAGATTTTGTTTCTTCCAGTTTTTTCTCTGGCTGAGAAAATATTTATCTTCTTACTGGTGCAGCAGTAAAAAAGGGACACTGAAAATAAAATCTGCCATGAACCTGCAGAAAGTTACTGTCTGATGTGTCCTTAGGCCATTTTCAAGCAGCAAATGTATATTTTCATAACATAGGTATTAAATACATAAGGGTATTGCCTTTTTGCCCATATAAATTGTTTCACTTTTGGAATAGTCAAATTGAGTCTAGACTTACCACCTTTTCTGAAGAAAATACAAGACCAAAACAAAACAAACAAAAAACCCTGAACAGATTTGGAAAATCACTGTTTCCTGTCCTGAGAAAATAATTAGGAGAAAGTATTTGCGTTAACAAAAATAATTCAGGTTACAGAACCATGGGGATTCTTTGCCCTCAACATGGTGATGTTATCATCATGTGTAACATGGCAAACATGATATCTCATGATGGCCTTAACAAAGTAGTAGAAATAGAGGAAAATTTCCCAAATCTTCTCCAAAGTTCTGCTGAAGTAGAAGAAATTTGTTCTGAATTCTGCTTCTCTTCTATTTTTGATTGCCAAAAAGGGTAAATTTTCTTTTGTACTTTTTTTCAATAAAAAAATATAGATCAGCAAGTAAGTTGCCTTGAAGCTGAGGCAATTCAAAACTCTTTGGAGCCCATGAAACATGGAGTCATCAAAACGAAAAAAAATCCTCCAGCAAATTAAAGACTTTATAAAAAACTACCACATATCTTGTCTACTTGTGTGTGGGATATTAGTACTTTTTTAAAGTATCCTTTCTGGTAATAAGGTCTATGTAATTGTAACAACATCACTTATGATCACTTTTCATTTCATGTTGCTTTTCTGGTTTTGAGTTTTTAAGCTTTGGGCTAGAGAAAATAAAAAACTTAAGAAAGAGCAAGTTCCCTATTGGTGATAGGATGCTTAGAAAAGAACTCATCTCTGGAACTGTAATTTCTTGTAATTTGTAACCAGAAGATCCACAAATGGATCAATGTAAATATTGAAGACGTCTTTCTTCTAACTGAACTCAAGCATATTATAGGATTTTCTTTCATAATTTTGATTTAAGTTTAAACACAAAAACTGTCTGAATTTTAGAATGATCTTTGTAGTATTTTTTAAAGTGGTGATATTTCTATATTTCCTAGAATATTCTTGGGAACAACACTATAAAGGAGTAAAATAATGAAGTAATTGAAAAAAAACATGAAAGGTGTTTTTCACATGTGGAGGTGTTACATGTTGTCATTGTTGAGTAGTTCCTACATGCATGCCTTAATACCCATGAGAAGAGCTAAATCTAGCGCTTACCTTCTGTCAGAGCCACTCACTGCTGGTGACATGACTTGTTAAAATTTAGCTCTCTAGTTTATATCTGGTTATATTGGTTGCCACAGCCCCCTGCAGGATGAATCTGAGATTACAAAAAAAAAACAAACCAAAAAACCAAAATAAAGACAGAAGTATCTGGCACATGCTAGATTTTCTTCTGACTTTGAGGATGTATCTCTTATTTACAGAACAAGAGAATCACAGAATATGCTGAGTTGGAAACTACCCACAAGGATCATTGAAGCCCAACTTTCAGCCCTTCACAGGGCCATCCCCAAGAATCAGAGCATTTGCACCAGAGTATCACCCAAATTCTCCTTGAACTCTGTCAAGTCTGGTGCTGTGACCATTTCTCTGGGGAGCCTGTTCCAGTGTCCAACCACTCTCTGGGTGGAGAATATTTTTCTACTACCTAAGCTAAACTTTCTCTGAGACAACTTCAGATCATTCCCTTGGGTTCTGCCACTGGTCATCACACAAAAGAGATCAGTGTCTACCTCTCTTCTTCCCCTCATGAGAAAGTTGTAGACTGTCATGAGGTTTCCCTTCAGTCTCCTCCAGGCTGAACAGACCAAGTGACCTCAGCCACTCCTCATGCAGCTTCCCCTCAAGGCCGTTCACCATCTTCATGGCCTTCCTTTGGATGCTCTTTAATGGCTTAATATCTGTCATGGGTTTACTTGTCTTTTCCCCCTGGAGCTGAAAATGGTTAGTCCCAGATGGACTTCCAATGTTGAGCCAATTGAAAACTTTGTAACACCTCTGCAAATCACATATTTAAGTAGCTGAAAGAGAAGGCTTGTGGTGCAGAAGAAATTAGAGCCAGGAGGGAAGCAGTGTGAGCTGCTGGCCTGGGGGGGGGGGGGGGGGGGCGGGCCCCCCCCACCTTGGCCCTGGCCCAGTGCAGGCCGGCGTGGTGGCCATGATCCTGAGTCTGCGACAGCTGCTGGCCTGGAGCAGAGAGGCCCCTGTGGAGGGGTGACGGCAGCCATGGAGCGGCAGCAGCGCGTGGCCCGGAGTGATGTAGTCTGTATCAGTGGCCAGCTGGAGCTGGACCTAGAGATGCAGGGTGCCTGTGAGCTGAGCCAGGGTGGCCAGACTGAGGAACAAGGGAGTGCCTAGTCGAGAGAATTTGCAACTTAGAGAGAGACAGAGAGAAGCCATGCTGAGCAGGTTCATTCTGGGATGGGACTCTGGTGAAAACTATCGGGGTGTAAAAGAGTGAGCTGAACCCTAGAACCTGCAACATGGGGGAGGTTGTGGATGCAACTTGGAGGGGTCCCCCGAGAGTTTGCTCCCCTGGGAGGGACCCCAAAGAACAGGGAAAAGACTCAGAACTTTAACTACCTGTAACCCATGGTGAAGATTATGGTGTAGCGAGTTGTCCCCTCGCAGCCCATGAAAGGACTTTGGGGGATGCAGAGACCCCACACACCCTGATTGGAAGAGAGACTTTAGTTATTGCCCTGAGAGTTTCTCCTCCTGCATCTGTGTGTGTGGGGGAGGGCTAGTAGAAAATGTGTTTAATACTGTGTATTTTATTACTTTTTAGTTTCTATTCTGTTAGCAATAAATTTAATATTATTCTTCATGTTGAGTCTGCCTTGCCTGTTGTGAAACTTCTCTCACCTTTTAGCAATTTTGTCGGAGTTTGAATCTGGACAGAGTAAACCCACGGCAATATCTTTCTTATATTGTGGTGGCCAAAACTGCACACAATATTCAAGGTGAGGCCACTTCAGTGCAGAGCAGAGCGGGACAATCCCCTCCCTTGACCATCCAGTGATGCCTTGCTTGATGCCCCCCAGGACATGGTTGGCCCTCCTGGCTGCCAGGGCACTGCTGACTCAGATTCAACTTGCCATCGACCAGGACCCCCAGCTCCCTTTCCATGGCACAGCATCTCATTCCCCAGTCTGCACAAACATTCAAGGTTGCCCCATCCCAAGTGAAGTATCTGTCACTTTCTCTTGCTGAACTACATATAGTTGGTGACTGCCCAGTCCGGTAATTTGTTGAGGTCTCTCTGCAGGGCTTTCCTACCTTCGAAGGAGTCAACAGATCCTCCAAATTTTGTATCATCTGCAAACTTGCTCAGTATCCCTCTCAGTCCTCCATACATGTCATTTAAGATGTTGAATAGCGCAGGGCCCACTAGTGACAGGTCAGCAGTCTGATGTTACCCCATTCACTATCACTCTCTGTGCTTGACTGGTGAGCCAATTGCTCACCCACCACATGATGTGTTTATCCAGCTGTGTGCTGGACATTTTGTCCAGAAGGATCCCGTGAGAGACAGTATCAAAAGCCTTACTGAAATCCAAAAAGATTACATCAGCTGGCTTCTCTCAAGCAGATAGGTGTTTTACCTTGTCGTAAGAGAAAATCAGGTCTGATAAGCAGGACTTTCCTCTCGTGAAGCTGTGTGGCTGTGACCAATTACTGCATTGTCTTTCATGTGTCTTTCAATACTTCCCAGAACAGTCTTCTCCATAACTTTACCAGTCACTGACGTGAGATTGACAGACCTGTTGTTTCTGATGTTCTGCCTCTTGCCCTTCTTGAAAATCAGAACAACCTTTGCCGTCTTCAAATCAGCTGGGATCTCTCTGGGTTCCCAAGACCACTCAAAAATCAAGAGAGGTTTTGCAATTGTGTAAGCCAGCTCTTTGAGGATTCTGAGATTAATCCCATCAGGCCCCATAGATTTGTAGGGATCCAGCTGGACCAGTGGATCCCACACAATTTCAGGATTGACTGGATGTTGATCATTCTTGTGGTCATAGTCTTCCAGCTCAGGGCACTGGGACTCCCTTGGTCCATTATCCATGTTGAAAGCAGAGCCAAAGAAAGCATTAATCACCTCTGCCTTGTCTCTGTCCCTGTTTGTGAGGTGACCATCCTCATCCTGGAATGGGCTGATGATATTTCTATACTGCCTATTGCCACTAATGTATTTGAAAAAACTCTTTTCCTTGCCTCCCACATTTCTGACCAGCTTCAACGTTAGTTGAGCTTTGGCTGCACAAATTCTCTCCCTACAAGGGCAAGCAGCATCTCTGAATTCTTCCCATGTCACTTGACCTTGTTTCCACCGGGCATACACCTTCCTTATTTCCAAGAGAAGATTCCTGTTCAGCCTTCTGCCTCATCTACTTGACTTCTGACATTTGGGAATTGCCAATTCCTGTGCCCTTAGGAGGTGATATTTAAAAAGTGACCAGCACTGATGGACTTCAGCCCCTGCAAAAATATTTTCCCAGGGATCTTGCTTCCTAATTTCCTGACCAGCCTGCAGTCTGCTCTCCTCATGTCCAGAGTTGAGATTTTGCTGGGACTTTTTTTCTGTTAAGAGAGATTTTAGACTCGATCACCTTGTGGTCACTGTGGCCAAGATGGTTGCCAATCTCCATTTCTTGAGTCTGAAAACTGCTGGATAGTTCTCTAGTGCTATTTTCCCTTTGGTGGCATGCCTACAGCAGAGTGCCTTGTTTAAAATCCAATTATCCAGTTTTGATCTGTTTTGTGAGATTTGAGTTTTATTGCAGTCTGAAACCATCAAACCACAAGCTTTAGAACCGAGGTAAAAGGAAACATGAAAGCCCTCTATTAAGATGACTAATATTCCACATGAAACTAATTAGTATGATAAGCTATGCCCATTACAGAATTGTAAAATTGGTGAGATCAACCCTGCAATACCATTAACTATATTACAACTCTTCATATGATTTTCTCCCCCCACTAATGAAAGGTCTTAGAAATGTAGGATTTCAATTTGCTTTATCATCTGGTGGAGCTCATCAGCACCACACGCTACAGTGAATATTGTGGTTTTCACAGCAGGTCTTTTTTTATCTTTGCAAATTTGTAAATTAAAATAATTTCACCTGGAGAAATCCTGCACCAGAGAGATGTTGGTGACCTTGACAACATTTTTCCATTTCTTCTTTTTATCCGTCTGTTTTTCTCTAACAAAGCACAATGGCAAACAAATGACAGAAGTCTGCCTTGTGGCATCCATCATATTTATTACATTAATTTCTGTGCTCTGTGTTTCTCTAAGGTTGCATAGTCAGATTTACACACTATCCTGACATGGAAACCTGCTCTGGAAAAGAGGAAAAAAAACAAAGAAAAGAGAAAATAATGGAAAATTTGTACGTGGTGTGTTCCACTGAGGCAGAGAGAAAATGGGGGAAAATGGTGAGGAACATGCAGTATGAGTCATAGCTAGTAAATCATCTTTGTGAAGTCCATATGCTTATTAATGAGCAAATATCCCAGCACACTGTATCTGTCTGTTTATTCTCTTATATTCTCTTGTGTCTTGATTTACCAGAACTTTAGCTGTTTCTGTCTTCTTTTTATTCCTTCTCTCTCACACTAGGCTAAAATCTTTGTATTTTAAATGAGAAACTTTTTGAAAAGTGGTATTGGAAAATTTTAATGTTAACATAAAGCCTTGATTTTCTATTCAACCTCTAACAATAAATGGGTCCAAATAAGGTCTGATGGACAAACAGGCATCTTCTACAAAAGAATCATAGAATCAGAATGATTTGGGTTGGAAGGGACCTTAAAGGCCAACTCCCTGCCATAACCAAGGACACCTTTCACTAGACCACTAAAAATTATTTATTCCTGTGTAAGCATATATGAGTCAACAGTTTTCCAGCTGTATTTTTGAGGAAGTTGATCCACGTTGTATCTTGGTACACTGCTAGTCTGTATTTATTACCTTGTCTGATGCTTAAGAATGGGATTCAAAGCTGCTACATGAAGTTTCAAACCAGCTACAAGCGTACAAACACTTTTTTAATGTCTGTTACAATGATGTAATAACATGTAACATAAATGCAAATAATTTACATAAATGTAAAAGTAGTAATAAACCTGTTATATTTTGATCTCTTTGCTTGTTTAAAATCCTTACCCCAAAAATATGTTAGTCAGCAATAGGAATATTTGTCACAATGTCTCATCTGGGTTTCAGAGTGAAAGCTGTTAAGATTAAGGAATAATGTCTTTGACCCTTTGTAAATTCCTAGATTATAAGTGTGAGTGTGGCACTTGCCACTGTATTTGCATTGGAGGCTTGAATTCATGAGTTAACTCTCTCATTATCAGTAAATAACAGAATTCTAAAAGACTGGAGCAAGTTTCAGCCTACTGAGGATGGAGAAGGCAAGTAATACCTATGCTAATCAAAACTGCAATTGCTTATGAAAAAATTGGTCCCAGTATTGTTCTCTATGGCAAAAAGTCAGGTCTTTACAAAATGTTAATGTGTATTTGTTTATTTCAGGGAGACGAAGTAGTGTCAAATCAGGATCTTCATATGCAGTACTCTAAAACTCATGGGGAAAATGATTATAATCTCAGTGTCTAAGGTGCTTTTAATTTATACTAAAGAAACACCCAGTATATAACCTGGAGACACTTAGGAGGAAGAATTAGTGCTTTCTGATCAGAAGAAAATTTAGCTTTGATGGTAGAGGAAGCTGACACAGCAGCTAGAAGCATCTGTGCTTATGGTCAAAGGCCAGGAACCCACAGTGCTCCTTATTCTGATGGCACTGTGAAAAAGACTGGTTGCAGCCAGCATGGGCAATGTGCACTCCAAAGGCCTGAGTGGCACAAGGCCCAGTAACAGTCGTGAGCAACCAAAATCAGGAACTGTGGAGGCAAATCTGAGGGATACTTCTGTCCTTAATGCCTCACACCTTTGTGCTTTTCCTTTGTTTTCTTGCAACTACGAGAGTTCAAGATAAAATGTCAGCCTCAGCTTTTGACTACAGTCTGAAAATCGAAAATAAGAAGCATTGTGACATTTTAGCTCTGAGACCTTTATTTTCTGGCTGGGGTAAAGTAGACCTGGCTGCATTTGAGCATGTTCTCATCATTCTGAAGCCAGGGAAAGTCACACAGCCAAAATATCACCTAAGACCTTTTTTTTATTATTATTTCCTGCTATATTTCTAGGGCTTATGATATTGGTTTTGGACTTAAAAGGGGCAGAAACCAGGATTACCCTTAATTAGTCTTTCACCTCAGGAAAATGCTATGCCTGTTCCTCTTGGTTTGTGGGAATCCTACAGACCATTACTTCTACATGTGACAGTGATTTTGGTTGACAAAAACTGCTGCAGACTAATACAGAGATACTTAACAACCAAAGAAACCATTCAAGGTCCTCATTACACTGCTGCAGTGCCTCTAAATCTACCCTTGTGATTCTCTATGTTACCAGGTCTCTCTATCCCGGGCTGCTAGGACAGACCGACGGACGGTATGTTATCACAGTGGTCTGTTGCCAGCGCTTGCACTGTAGTCTCAAGCAACATCAGAAACATGCTTTTGCTTGCAACTAAACCCAGTAAGAGCACTGACTTCTCATTGAATAAATGTTGTATTCACAATTTTAGGTAACCTTCTGCTTAGGGGTAGTCTTTACTTCTCTGCATATCTAAATGATGATCCAACACAGACCTTATATATGTGCCTAAGCCTGTGCTGCTTCCACCACTCTCATTTTTTTTCTTTTTAATCTTGTTTGAGGATGATAATATAATGATACTCTGGTATTTCATTTTTGATAAGGCTTCCTCATTTTGCTCTCTAAGAGCTCAGTCTCTTAATTCCAAAGAATGTGGAGTTTCCAGACAGGCTAGGTACACGCATCTGGCTTTGTACAGGTCTTTTATTCACTGCTCACAATTCCATTGTGAGCCAGTGACAGGAGAGGCCATGAAACATCAGGAAAATATTTTCTGATCATTCTCTCCTCTGCTGTAGATTCACCTCCCATTTCAAATAGTACTTGGCAGATGTAGAGAGACAACAGAAATACAACAAACCTGCTGTTGTATTTCTGTACATTTTGAACTATGTAGACAACTCAAGTCATATTCTTGGCTCAAGAAGAGTCTTGGGTTGCTTTATTCTTTTATACTTCCTGCCATCAGGTTCTTGATATCAATAAGTAAATACAGGTAGTAATGTAGCTGGTGAATTTCTGCCCTGATTTTAACGGTACTTAAGGTATCATTTCCAAAAGCAGTACAGCTGATTCCTAAGGATTGTTGAGTACTGTTAAGGCTGATCAAAGATTTAAACAGCAGGAAGGATATTTCCAATTAGAAAACAGAAGCACTGGCAGAGCTCCATGTACCGTATGTTAGGAACTGACCATGGTTCCTCATTTTTCCTGAGTACAGAAAGGGGAGGATTATTCAGGAAGTCACTTATTAGTAGGAATAGTGGATTCAGATGTTAGGATTCACTGTGTTGCTGTACTGAGGCTATAGGAGAGAGATTTTAACCAATAACCTTAGAAAAACCTTCTATTTGCATAAATTCCTAATTGGACCACTCTTTGTTTGCATATATTGTTATTCAAAAGTTTTTGATGAAGCTTCCAGGCAAATTTTAAAAGCAGCAGATTAGTATGAAGAGCTCTCTGTAAAAGTGATCATTCAAAATACAAAGAAATTAAACATGTAAATTACAATACGTATTTTGTCCTTTCTAAGAGGGTAATAGCATTTCTAATGTGATGGTATTTTGCATTTAATTCGCTCAATACTTGTACTTATAACTAGACACCTTTTTACGAGCAGTGACAAGAATATGGAGTGTTGAATAGCAGAGCTAAATGTGGCAGAATGTGATCCATCCAACAAGAAGAAACACTGAACTTTTTTAGGTAAATTTTTTAGACAGCATTTTTTGTAGTACTTATGCAAATACATTTTATAAACATAATTAACTTGTTAATCAAATTCATCTGTCAAAACAAATGTTTTTATATATAGCTGGGGCCCTTAGGTTTCCAAACATACTAGTAGGTATTTTCCCTGGGTATCCAGTAATATTGTTTATTGTAGCATTTTCTGAAAGGTCCTGGTCATCCCCACAGGGAAAAGAGGTCTGCACCTGGCAAGCAGGCTTACAGAGTCTTCTTACTTTGTAATAACTGGATATAGTGATTGTTCTAAACCCATAATTTATTTTGCATAATTGTTGACCTTTATGCTCATATTCTCTGGTGAGAAACTCAGATCATTTACATTATTGCAGAAGAAGAGGTGTTTCTGTCTAATATAGATCAGGTGGTTTGGTAGTTTCCTTTTAAATCACTGTATTCAGATGATTTAATACCCTAAATACATTTTTTTTTCAGCTTCAATTAAACTGTTAAAATGTGTGGTTCTAAACATCCGATTACCAAATAAATGTTCACATAGCTATGTGATATTACAGTTCTTTAATATTAAGCAAATTGGGATATACATCAAAATATTTAATTTAGGCATAATCATACCATTTTCTAAGATCTGTCAAAAGGAACCTGTTGCTTTATCTTACTGAAAAGGTAGTGGTTTATTAATGTAAAACTATTTTTAACCCCTATGTTAATAGATTGGTTGGTTGAACAGTAAAGAAATTTACTTGAGTATGATTTAAATGATGTTAAGCAATAACCAAATTATTTACTGCAATTTGTTCTGTTACCAATGCACTTAGTAGTTCAGAGAAAAATACCCAAGTAATAAGGAAAACTATATTGGAAAAATAAGTTTCAGTTGCTATTTCAGTTTACTACAGAAAAAACCAGGTTTTAGACTGAAGATTGTGCCTAGTATAATAAGTGTTATAATACAGACAGTAACTATTACTATTAACAAGAAGAAAATAACTTACTGCATCCTTTGGCCTCTTTTGGAGTGAAAAACAACTTTAATCTCTTTCCCTGCTATGGTCATGAAATTTCTAGGTAGACTAATACTTTTTGATAGGAAAGTTATACTGATCTTGGACTCTTATTTAATTTGTTTATATCTTTTGCTGTACCTAAAACATTTTTACTTCAGGCAATTTCAGAGGCAGCTTCTGGCTTTAGGATAAGAAGTGATAAAAAGGTCTCCAGGTAGTGAATGCAGCCTGCCTTAACTTCTGACACTGAAGACCTAGGTGTAAATCTTCTCTGAGGCCAGCTGAAATAATTTCCCCAGAACAGTGCTCCAGAGGCAGCCTCATTTGGATTCCCTTGAAAGAGATTTCATTTCATTAAACTCTAGACTTGACTCTTTTGCAAAGAGGTCAGGAAAAATGCTACATGCGGCTCACTCTCTCTTCAGTAATGTCACCACTTCTGTGATTTATAGCAGCTGCATCTTCATATGCCACAGAAGGACCATACAGATAGAGTCCTGTTACCTGCAAAATTAAGGCAATCAGAATAGGGCATAATACTTACTTCTGAGTAAAATATCAGAAAGCTACACTCCATTACAATGTTATTGCAAGAGCATATGTCTGTCCAATAAACAATTCAGTTAAAAATGAAAATATTAAAAAAAAAAAGGAAAAAGAGGTGCTTTTTCTCTTAAAAAAACCCCCTTAGTTTCCAACACAGGGACATTATTATGATAATGTTTTTCTGAAGTTAAGCATCTGACACTGTAACCACATCAGACCATGTCAGACCTCTCAGTAAGATGCTCCAGATAACTGGGTTGTGTAAATAAATAAGTAAAATTGTATATTATTTTTAGTGTGTTACCAATACCGTTAACAATTTTACCCTAGTTTTTAAATGGTAACTTAGTTGTGTTAAACAAATTGTTTCCCAGTCACAATTTTTCTATCATTAAATTTTGATCTCACATCCACTGTTTGCTCTTTAGCTTTAGGCATCCTATTCCCTGGTCTTCCTGGGTGTCAAAAGGCTATCTACTCCTACAGACAACTTTGTTTGGGGTCACATATATGTATTTGTGATAATGGACCATTGTCTTTCATGAGACAGAATATTCATTTATCGTGTTTCTTGAACAGCAAACAGCCTCTCAGACTCCCTGCCTCTCAGACTCCCTGCCTTGTCGCTTATAGGTTGCTGTAGAGGAGAGGGAGAGCAGGGTAGCTTGGATGCTAGTGGTCCTTGGGCACGAATTGCCTCTTGGAAACAAGGCACCAAATTTTTTTTCCAAGAAAAGGAAGTAGAAATTTCCTCCAGGGAGAAATGAATAAAAGCTCGTGAATGGTGTACCTTGTACTGAAAACAGCATTATTTTGGCTATTTTATTGTGAACTTTACTGGAATCTGTGTAATAGAGAGAGTTGTGAATACAATAGCTTAGTAGAGCTGATGTGGAGTGTTTTTTTTGACTTACAACTATTGTGAGATTTCAGTTTCTGATCTTTCTCCATGTCCCTTCTGTCTTCCATCTTGGTTAAGTGCAAATATCTATTCAAAGGGCCTTGTTGCATGTGTGTGTGTCTCCTTTTCTCTGATGTTTAGAGACAGAAACTTGTTTTACTTTCGAGTGCACAACATTAGAAATTGTTGTGCTAATACAAAAATCTAATCACAACCAAAGCATTGGGTGGTCATGTTCTTGCTTTTGCCTACATACCAGGAAAAAAGAAAATCTGTCATAAACTCCCAGAAAAACAAGAACTGTAGATAGGAATTAGAATAATCGAATTATATAATAATTTCAGTTGGAAAAAACCTTTAAGATCATGTAGTCCAATTACCTACAGTAGCTTGAAAAGGGACCCCAAAGTCACAAATCTCATTCAGTGACCTTCTCACTTCAGTTTCAGCTGATGTCTTTCTCTTCCAAATTATTATAACGAATAGTGCACCTTTCAATTTTTTTTTCATTTATTCATGATGATATTTTATAATGTGGCCAAATAATGTCCCCATTATGAATTTCAAGTTTGATGCCAACAAAATATCTGCAGGTCTCCTTAAACTGCATTTGAATCTTCAGAAGAAGGGTCATTGAAAGACAATTTGGGAAGAAAGCCATGTGAGTTTAACCAGTAACTGCTCATGTTTAGATGTTGCAGGATTTCTGTCGGATGTTTTCCTATTAATTAGGGTTCATAAATATGGTGGATGTAGAACAGGGAAAGATTATGAATAGATTTGAGGAAGCCAAGGATGTTGATCCTGCGTGTGTAAGCATCACATGCATTTATATCCAAATGAAGTTTGGAAAAGGCAGAAAGAATCCAAAACAATTTGTCTGTACCTGTATTTTCTAAATCAATGCTTTTAAATAACTTAATAAAACAATTGTGTTCTTAGTATAGCCAGTGCTTCTGCTTTGGACTTCACACTGGTCTGTAAGCAGAAATACTCCAATTATCTTTCCTATTTTGTGCCAATTGTTCACTTTTACCTACTTGTGGAAATCTCAGGTCTTTCCATTGCACATTCCTGTTACATTTATCTCCTGCTTCCTTTTTCTCCTGTTTCTATCAAAATTTAAATGCCTCCATAGTTATTTTAAATACCTTGTGGAAGATAAGAAGTTTAGAAAAACTTATTTGCAACAAGGTTTATTTCCAAGATATCTTGATATTGCAAGATAGTCATCACTATCCAGATGTTGACTGTGGGGGGAAAAGATTAAAGTTGTGTCATTATTTATTCTGTCTCTTTATGTTGAGCCAAAGAAGTCCTCAATAAGCAGGGGCAAAGCTTTCTTATAACATCAGAAGAAAATTTTAGGACATCAAAATATGAATCTAATGAACCATTCAAGATCAGCACCACCAGAATTAGAAGCAAAGCCACAACTTGTATCAAGTCTATTCTCATGATGCATGAGTAGGATATGAGAGTTGAAAGCAATTGTTTTATGTAAATCAAAATATATTTGATTGAAGACAAGTGTAAATGATTCTGTCCACTGGTAGCTACACACAACCTATGAGACTGTCATTTCAATACATGAAATAATTTTCTTGGTTTGTAATGTGTGTTTCTCATAATACCAGACGCATTTCTGAGTTTTCTTCTTAGCCAAGACAGATAAAAATACCTATTACTTTTCCTCCAATAACACCAATAATTTTGTTGCATTCTAAAATTCCAAACAATTTATAAAATGCAAATACACAACTGTACTGAAAGATGTACCAAAACTTGTCACAGAATCACAGAATATTCTGAGTTGGAAGGGACCCACAAGGATCATCCAAGTCCAATCCTCTCGTTTCACAGAACAGCTCGAAGAATCTCACCATGTGCCTGAGAGAGTTGTCCAAACATTCATTTAATGCTGTCAGGCTTGGTGCTGTGACCACTTCCCTGGGGAGCCTGTTTCAGCACCCAACACCCTTCTGGAAGAAGAACATTTTTCTCATTTCCAACCTAAACCACGCCTGACACAACTTCAGGCCATTCCCTTGGGTCTTGTCACTGGTCACCATGGAGAAGAGATCAGTACCTGCCCCTGCACTTCCCCTTCATTTAAAAAAAAAATAAACATAAGAAAAAATGTGACATATTTCAACAACATACCAAGATAATCTGTTACTGAGATGTTATTAAAAGGATATTTGGGTTTGGTCTTTTATTAACTTATTTCTCTCTTTTTCAATTTATACTGTCAATTTACTTTATCTTATGACAATGGCATCTATGACTACAACATTATGCTTATGATTACAAATTAACATAACTACAAGACCTGATGAGGATGAGGTCAATCCCTGACAAAACGTGAAAAGAGGACACACTAACAAAACACCTCATACTCCTGTCTGAATGAGATTGAGCAATTTTTGAGAGTTGAAAGCAGTTTGTGGAACTGGCTGTTAGGAAGCAGAATTTCTGAGATCACAGACTTTAAGCTATTTGCATGGTGGTTTTGACACACCTTTGAGCTATAGAAGTAAGTGAAATTTTGGGTCCACTTACATGTTTTTGGCTTTTTTAAAAAAAATTCAGAGGCAAAAAGTCATCAGTCATGAGTTTGACGGAATTGAAAAACCTCTGAGAGATTCATGCAAGTGGATTGGAAAGAAAGCACTTGCTCTTTTTAGATCTAATCTTAAAATTCTCAGTTTCAGTATGTTCAGAGGTTCTGTCCAGAATTAACTGTGACTTATGGGCTTTAAGGATATGCCTTAAGGAGATGAAAGCAGGATAACCCTTATGTGTTCAATTTTAATGAATTTCTGATTTAAAAAATCCGAGAGAAGTTGTGATCTGAAGACAAGATAATTTAACTGAGTTTTTTGTTCTAGCATCCCTTGCCATCCTATCCTGTAACGACAGAATTTACCTCGATCTGACAGTCTGTAGGCATCATGATCCTATATCAGATGGTCCTATGATCAATTTAATTGAAACAATTTGCTCATAAGATGAATTTGTAGGTATGACTGCTTTTTTTTAAAGTCATCAAATGTCTGTGAAAAATGCAGTACAATGTATGTTATCTGTCTTTATAGCATGACTCATGCATATTTTCTCTAGGCTTATGCAGTTATATTAAAAATTTTTATTGTTGCGTGTTTGTCTTGGTATCCTTCAATTAACAGCTTTTCGCTGCAACCAATAAGCAAGAAAATGGATTATTCAGGGTTGGGGATTTTTTGAAGAGAGCATTAAGTTTTTCTTATTGTAAAATTGAGTGTTCAAACCATGAAAAAATATTTCCTTATTTCTGCTTTTCATAAACCAAACACTTTTTCCCCCCCAAAAAATTTGCCAATTCCCTTTTACCTGGGAAACATTTCTGTCCTACTTCTGATTCAAACTCACAAAATAACCCCAGATGACCTATAAGCAAGTATTTTCACAAAAGATTTGCTGAAATAAATGTGGCATAAATATGCACATGGTTTCAATTTCCTGAGCAGCACTGACATTTTTACTCAATTTCCTCTTAATCCTGCATCACTCACAACTCCCTTGCTTCTGGATTCCTTTCTCAGCAGCCAGGGGTGGTGTTAAAAAAACATTGAAATGGAAGAGAGCTCAACCAGTTCGTTCTGTGTAATAAAATCCATTCCACTGTGGTCCTAATTTCATCAACTAATACAAGTCAACATCAAATGTTAATGAGAAAAGGTTTCCAATTAGATACAGTCTGACACTGACCCAGCTTTTCAGTCACCTTCAATTGTCAGCGATAAAAAGGACGGTTCAATATGATATGGATCATTCACTCCAAATCTCCACAACTCATTTATGACAAACACAACTAACAGAGCATAGGGAACTGCTGAATTGTTTTTCATTATGCTGGCACATTGGCTTTAGACTACAGTGGTAATGATCTTTAGAGGTTTTCCATATAGAGTGCCACTAATGAGCAAACCAGGATGGGGTGATGAGGTGATGACAACCCACATTTTCAAGTGACAATACCAGCAACATGATGATGCTTAAAATTCCCTATTATTTCTGGAAAGTAATTCACTACCAGAGAAAAGAGAGAGTTAGGAGGCTAAGCTATTAAATAAAATGAGTACAGAAAGTGAATAGCTCATTAAAAATGAAATGCTTTTGCAAAATACACAAACCCTGTCTTTACCAGTCACCGTATAATATGCCTCAGTCCATCTTTCTGTAGGTAGTTACTTAGAGAGGTATTGTGAGCTAGGAGATCTAGGGATGTGTCAAAGTTCTACAGAAGTGCATTTTCCAGTGCAGTATTCCTTCACCTTCAAACCCAGAGCACAAATGGGGAATAAAGGTCAATAGTAGATGCTAAATTCATTCCTGATCTTGGTCAAGGACTTCCTGCTGACCAGGCTAATACAGAGCAACTTAAAGACTATTCTAAAACCACTGGGTTGTATTGACCACTTACAATTCGTTAAAATGTTAAGTGTGGCAAGTTAATAAATTACAGCACTGCTACAATTACTACAAAATGAGTATGAGGTAACTTGATAATAACACATAAAAGCTATCTTGAGACTATAAAATATAAGAGCCAAACTGATATTCTATCCTTTAAGACTGAGTAGAACTTTTACATCAGTTGTTGTGGTTTTTGCTTTCAAAATCTCCCTAAAACCCTTTTGTTTCAGAATGAAATGAATTCCTTTTTGTCATTGTGGAACATGGGATTTGAAAGCTTGAATTAATTACTGTCTATGTAAACTATTTCCTGGAAAATACATTCCAAGGATTAGGGTACTTGGGGAGGAAAGGAGTGCTAGGACTGCAAAAGAAAATGTGTTGAGGTCTGTCGCTAACAGAAACCAAAACCTGACAGTTTCCATTATGCTGCAAGACTAAATTAGTTTGAATCATATCAAATGTTTTCAGCAGAAATGAGCTCACTAAACATCATCTTAGCCAAATATGCAAATTACTACTTCTTCTACTTGATATTTGACTGTGTCAAGCAGAGTAGACTGGTCAAACAAAAGTCTTTTGTTGCTATTCCCCCAGAAAATCTGCCTATTTCAATTTTACATTGAACTGGGAATAGCCCATATGTATGGGCTTGACACACCCATACATATGTCAAGCTGATTTTTTAAATGGTATGAAAATTGTAGAATTTGAATAATTAAAATCTACTTTGCACATAATTTTCCATTTATCTTCACTACAGAATAACATTGCTGCTCTTTTTGATACTTGAAAGAGTCATTAACCCTGTGGAAACACATTATTCATGTATTTTGTATTTCTTCTTTGTCCACAAATGATATAGAAAGAAACTTCCTACCCTAAATTTAAAAGGGTTTTGTAAAGCCATGACAGCAGTTCTGACATATGGGTTTTGTGTGTCCTTAGTCTTATCTGACATTGCAACCTTGCCAGAAATTAAGTGTGGACTAGTGATTCCCTAGCTTGACCTCCAGGTCTGCCTAAGGGGCTCCTTTGTCTTTCTTGCATCCATAGAAAAAAAAACTTTCACTGAGTGTTATTTGTAGGCAGATTATCAGGTAGATGTATCCTGTTGTCAATGGATCTGGACAATTTAACATATTTCAATTTGAATACCTTCAATTGCTGAAACCCTGGTCATTTTCAGTGTATAAGATGTAATAGTGGAAATCTGTCAGGCTTGTGTGTGCATATATCTATCTATATATATACACACACATTCTCATTTTGGAGACGGAATTCTGAATGATTCACAGTCAAACACTGCTGAACCCGACCTTTCTAAACTTGAGCTCCTGTGTACATGTAATGGTTGTATAGGTTTGTGTAGCTGTGTAGACTTCAGACACCATGTCAGCAGAGAATACGATTTGCAAATGTCAGGAAACGGAGGAAAAGCAAAAATAGCAAAAGCCTCCAGAAATTAGTTATATGCTGCTGGTTCCTCTCTGTGATTGGGTAGTGTAGCTATCCTTTGGACATGCCAGGTGACCAGGTTGATCTCGCTCTGGCCAAAAAGGACTAGGTTTGTAACAGAGTTCATGCACTTTGCCTAGTCTGGCCCCGCTGCTATTGTGGGTGAGTGCATAACAGGAGCATGCAGAGGAGCTTTGTTGCAGTCCACAGCAGTCTGAGACACTTCTACCTGATACTACTGATGGCCTATTACATGAGTGGGTCAAATCATAGCTCAAACAAAGAGCTCACCTTGATTCACTATGCTACATAGATGTATCCTGAGTTTCTCTGAAAATTTTCTCAGTTTTGGGCTTTTTAAAAATCATACCTGAGACCTCCTCAGACCAAGAAGAATGAAAGGATCTCCTTGGGCATTTGCTTATCTGAGGTGACTGTCATTAGCTAGCAGGAAAGGTGAGCTTATACAATACCATGTGACTACACCCACTCCAGGAACTTATTGTGTTCTCCTCCTGTCTCTGATGCTGTCATGCCTAGTACTGGAGTTGACTGTTCAGTGCTGTAGCTTAAAACAACATACTTTGGTGGAGCATATATCAGATACTAGGGGAAATTATTGTGAGAATGGTGAGGCACTGGAACAGGTTGCCCAGAGAGGTTGTGGATGTCCCATCCCTGTAAGTGTTCAAGGCTAGGTTGGATGGAGCTCTGAGTAGCCTAGTCTAGTGAAAGGTGTTCCTGTCCATGGCACTGGGGTTGGATCTAGATGATTTTTAGGGTACTTTTCAAATTAGGCCATTCTATGTTTCTATAATTCTATTATATATATCCATTAAATTTCTTACATGTGTGAAACACTTCTTACTCAGAAATATGTTTATCCTAAGTATTTTCATAGCAAAGGCACAGTATGCTAGGATTTACTTTCTGTAGTGGATTGAAATAAGATTGAATACAACCCTTATTGATTTAAAATCCATTTAATTTTTACAATAATGTAGGAGATACGCACTGTGAAACCTATCCCTGTCTATTGCCTAGCTAGGATTTGCACAGGGATTTACTAATCAATGTCTTCTACTGACACAAACAAATGGAAGAACTGTTGCATTTCTTTTGGGAACTGAAGGTGTGAGTGTCTTGACTTAATTTGTGAATTTCTGTGGCTTGTGCTAAATTATCAAGTCCTTCGGCTTGGAGGTAACAGTAGTTCTACAAGTTACTGTGTAGTTCTATGGTGGAGCGTCATAGCAATTACTTTGGGAAGCACATTACATAAGAAAACAATATGCAATTTCTGTTAGTCTATTTATCTTCCATGTTTATTTATTTTTTTTTTTAATCTTAATCCCAAATTACTTGTCCCATAGCCACTAACTTTGCACAGTGAATAATCACTATTGTCTTGATTTCAGTCTTCCAGAAAGAGATGAAAAAATTAAGCTAGATATAGTCACCACTCTGTCAGTTTATCTATATGTATTGTAAAAGGAACAACAGAAGTCATATTTGGCGAATATTTTCCTCTTATGATGAACAGATGTGACTTGATAGGTAAGTTTGCAGATTGCTTCAGGATGTATGCTTCACATAACTGTTGAAAGCTCTCTTCTGCTCTTAATTGTTTTGAAAGGTTATTGTGCTTTCCCAATGGCAGCTGACATTAAATAGAAGTCTTATTTGGAATTGTCTTAATCTAGTTTTTTTGTCTGCAAGCATACACTTTTGGGGAAATTTTAGGATTTTTGGAAGGTTTTAAGTGCTTTCCAGCTCTACCTCAGGTCAAACATACTCAGAAAACAGTATTTCCTGATTTGTTTTCTAATTTTTGCTATTAGTGGCTATTGAAAACAAATGGGAAAAGAACCTGAATAAGGCAGACAAAAGTTAATGGAATTCTTTTAAACATAAAGTTACATTCTTTGCAATTCAGGGTTTTGGCAGAGCTTCAGAACGTTTTGCTTGAACTGTCACATCTATCAGAAGTCAGAGTTAGCCTGGTAAGAGAATAAGTGTTCATCATACCTAGAGAGGAAGAGTATTAATTTCATAACAAGCAAGTGAAAAAAATGAGGCCACATTTTTTGGACCGGCTGCCATTCACAGTCTCACAGGTCTAAGTGAGTTGTGCATTGTGTATATATCTAGAAATCACCGGAATTTTTTACACAGGTCTTTCTGATTCCTTAGTGTGACATTTCAATCATTATAAAACTTAGGATGCTATAAATTCTTTCATACATAATGATTTGAGTACTTTTGATGTTCAAGTCCCTAAAAATGTCTTCTTCTCTCAGAAAGTAATCACAATTGGTGAAGTTTCTTGTGAATTTCTCTCCAAGCTGAAGGACAAATTTAACTCAAGTATACTATGATTGCAAGATGAGCCGATGCTTTGTTAAATGACTGATATCCCACGTGGAAGAATGGAGGGAAAGATTGTCAAAACAGAGGTTGTGAATACCCTGTGGACAAAGAGCTCCAGTCTGCATTGCCACTTTATTAGATGCTAGAAGCTCCACAACGATGAATGCTGTCAGCACGAGCACATCTTGAACACATATTCTCTGGTATATGATAAATGGCATACACTCACTAAGGATTTTGCCACACTCAAGGAACACAAAGCAGTGCTTTTCAGTGTGGATTGTCCTGCGGCTAATAATAGCTGAGTAACTGATATAACCCGCAGTTACATTGAGCAGAGTGTCAGCCTGACATGGGATACAAACACTTTGCAGACCAGGTACTACTGATTGTGGGGCACTCTTGGGTATACTATTTGATGTTGTAAAAGGCTGAGAAACATTCTGTGGTCTTTTCCTTGATGACAGCAATATTTTTGCCTGTCTTTTCTAGTTTCCAATTTTCATTACATTCACAGAGGGTTAATATATTTGAAAGCTCTACTTCTCCAAATTTTATTTGTGATTGCTTCTGGATTGAAAATTCATGAGGAAGAGAGAGTTAACAGAAAGATGTTTGTCTTAGTTTAGGAAATCAGGCTAGTACTCTTCCCCCTTGTTCCTCTCCAAGTGGAGTGCAAGCGATTTCTGAGGATCTGAAAATATGGCTGTGGCATTTGAACTTTCCAGCACCTCAGAATAAAAGAGAAAAAATGTTTTGTGTCTGCTTTTCCTAAAATATGAGAAAGCACATCTGAAGGGTGTCCCATAGTTGGCTTAAATAGCTAGTATAAGTTGTTTAGATATTTTTTAGTGTCACATCAAGTGCAGTCAGTAATTACATATTGTTCACACAGTACCTTGACTTTTGCTTTGAAACTAAAGAAAATTACGTTTGACATTTACATATTTTTCTTTGAGAGGCATAGCATGCTCTGAGTTTTATTAATAAACAGAATTTTTGTCATTGCGGAAAAAGCAAAGTCATACAATGTTCTCATTTTAACTTTTCCTTTCTACACTTTCCTAAATATTATACCTGTAAGGATCTTTTTCAAATCATTTAAATTCTTGGTGACTAATTTTATTTGTTTGCTTGAACATAAATAACTATTCCATTTCAATATAGGTAAGGCTAGAAAAATATTTTTAAATTTATGGAAGATTTTTTTCTTCCAGAAACACCTGTGCTGTTCATGCTGGTAAACAAAACCTTGTCTTGGAAATTGCCCCAAACAGGTAGGTATTCCTATTCCTAGATATGAGAAACCTGTTTTTGCTTTGACCTGTTTGGGTATTTTGAGGAATTGGATGTTAAATGTGCATAGTAAATTCCGTCACCAAACTCTAAAAGACTGCTAGGCTGCTGAAGTTCAGAGTTCAGACTCTGTTCTGTAAACTGTCTTGACTCTGTGGAAAAAGAATTTTTATTAGCATCTCGCCAGATGCTGTATATCTGTTGATGCATAAATCCCAAACAGAAATATAACTAGAAAAAAGCTTTTGCAAATGTCTTTAAAAGATCATATAGATAAGGTCATTGAGGAAAAAATTGTATGAAAGAGAATGTACTACAATGTACATGCATGTGTATTACAGGATTGGTGTCTGCAGTGATGGCTTGTAAGTGCTCTCTGTAGAGGAAAAGTAGTTTGGTCCCCATAGCTCCTACAACCCTTTGAGGTTTGAAATTCGCAAAGGAATACAGTCCAGAACGTGAAATAATTTCACAGGCATTCCAGAGATGATGTAAATAAAGATGAGTCATTGCTCTTGCCTATACGAGTCACTAGTCCTCAGTGACTGCCTTTGAATCAATGACATAGAGGTCTTACATTTCCTCACGTCTTTCTATCTCATTCCTGTCTTTTACACTCTTCTATATTCTGGATGATATCTTTTGTGTCATAATATTTACAGTACTGTGAACAATCTTCCCTTTATCTCCACATTTACCTCTGGTCCCTCCTGTCCATCTCAAAACATGAAAAGCATATTTGACACACAAACACAGGCCTTCCTATAACAATATAATGCAGTACCTGATGGAGTAATTGACTGCTAGGATTTTGAATGCATACATAAAGGAATTTCTGCAACTGAGTAAAATCTTATGCTTATACTCATCTCCTTTCCCATCAGTGGTGCAGCTTGATGTTTATATAGGACTTCTAGTAACACAGCTGTCATGGTTTGAGATTCACAAAATCTAATTCCCTAGTCCTAGCCCCCTGTCACATCTCAATCTAATGTGAGATGGGTTTTTTCCAGACAAAACACACCAGACTCCAAATGGGGGAAAGGGAATATATGTTACAATGACTGTACAAATAAATACTACAATACATTATACACACGATCACAACTATCTCTACCATGACGTAAGTATTTACAATGGATCAGATCTCTTCTCCCCTCCAAATAAAAGTCCAGGAGGGAAGAAGGACAGATCCCTTCCAGTCTCTAAGCAGAAGTATCTTCTACAGCAGCAATCTGTCCTCTCCACGTGCAGCAGCTGATAGCTGGATTTCTGCCAGCACTCACGAGGGAGGCCTCCAAGCCTCTTTCGGCCCCTTGACGCAGGCAAAGGGGTCTTCCGTGGGCTACGTCACCCCAGACAAAGGTCATTCCACCATGGTCATATCACGAGACGCAGGGGGGTCTTTGTGACAGTCTGGTATCTTCAGGAGATTCAAGCTCCTTGCAGGGCCTCTGTGCCCTGCCTCAGGCTGGCTGCGAGCTTCTTTGTAGCTTGCAGCAAGGGAGGGCCCCCAAGGCCAACCTCCCACACTGTCCTGGCTGAGCTCTCAGGACAACTGAGCTGCTAGTTCCTCTCTGCAAGTGCTGTAGCACTCCAAGGCTCTTCTCCTTAATAGGAGTCCATCTCCCTCCTTTCCTGGAGGTCTCAAAGGAGTTTGGGAGGGGTCTGGTTCAGTTCTTACCCCCAAAAACTCTGTAACTCTCTGCTGCCAGCTCTCTCTCTCTCTCTTTCCAGGAGTTCCCTCCTGCTTGGCTGTAATGCCTCCGCTGCTTCGTCTTATCTCTTCTGGCCCTGTGCCATCATTTCTCCCGTCAGTGTTGGTCTGTCGCTACTCCTGCCACTGCCCACCGTGGAGAAAACATCTCCTGGCTTAACTACAGACACTTAGCCCAGTCTAACACTGTTCCAAGTCTCTGCAGTCCCCCCAGATGTGGCTGGGAGGGGGCCAGAGCCCTCCAAGGAGCTCTGAGCCCCTTCCTCGTGGCTCTCAACATGGCTACCACTTCTTCAACCACCAAACTACAACTCTTCTCTTCCGTTTGCTTGTGGTATGTTTACATTTTGCAGGAGCTCCCATTGGACAGAACTTCAAAACTTCCAGGGGTTTACCACCCCCTGGGGTTTTACCACTTTTTCTTAGCTTCAGGGGGGAAAACTTGGCTTAAACCACTACAACACTAGATGGAAATGTTGTTCACAGAGTTGAAGTACTGTTTCAAACTCCAGTAGAAAAATCAGGTTAAACTTCATATAGACTCACAGGCTTTTAGTGTCCTAGCTAAAATGATGTAATAAAAATAAAACAATCAAGGGCTGCTGCTGTTACTCTTGTTGTTATCTTGCTGGTGTTGAACTGGTAAGAGGCATTACCATTACCATATGTAGTAACTTATGATGTTTTCAATATGAGTTTCACTCATTCAAACATTCAGTGAGACTGATCAAAGACCCATATTGATTGAAACTGCACATATTCGAGCTTTATAAAAAGTGTCATTTTCAGCTGCACTGTTATTTGTTCTGGTTTTACAGCCTGGAGGTACTGAGTCACCGACCTTCTATTGTGAAAAGGAGTGATTCATTTATTTGATCCTCACTTCCAAGTAGAGTGCAAAAGTATAACTTTAATAGATTAACTTATTAGCAGCAACCATATAAATTTTTCCATTTTACATGAGATTTGTAGTAGTAACAGTTAGCACTTGACAATTACTTATAGCAATTGATGCTAATTAAATATGGCTTCATTTCCTGTACTCAGTAATATATTTAGATTTATATTTATGGACTACATCTTTGTCTGGAAATACATTGTTTCTGAATAAAAATTAATAAACATATATGCAGATATTTGGTAAATTTTAAGTATTTCTTAGGAAACATAAGGAGAAATAAGTGCTTTATATTAGGTAGTAGCAAAGAGATCATTACACATTTATAGTGTACCAAGTCACAATTAATAGCTACCTTAATGGTAAAGCTTCCAAAGGCTGACTGGTCTCTGTAAATTAACTGTGCTATTGCTGTCTCTGTAACATTGCACCTAACCCAGCAGGGCTTTGCAAGGCATCTGTTTTTTGCAAATGCTGTCTTTTGCATGATAGTTAATGTCCAGACCTAGTATCTTAGCAACTTGTAGTCATTAAAGATTGTAATTCTGCTTGAGGGATAAGTGTATTTATTGCTTGAGATATCTCATTCTGCCCACTCTTAACTTCTGTCCATGGCTGGCTGGAATCTTTTTGCTCCCTTGGGAGGCTGCATCATAGAGCAGCTGTTGCTCTCTGCAGGGTGCTCAACCATCCGTTCTTCAAAATCTTCTCTGAGATTTGCTTGAAAAAAAGCAGTTTGACAAATTTGTCTTGCTTCACCACTTTTCAGAGAGCAAATGATCTTGTGTGTTATACAGGGAAACCAGTTTCTGGTCTCGAAATCCTGAGGATCACATTTTGATGAGAAGTTCTGTCATGAGAGCTCAGATGAGCTGTGTAGTGCCTTAGATCTGTTTCTCCTCCAAAAGAAGAGAATGAGAAACCTTTAACCAAATACTTAAGTGAATCACCAGAGTTTTATTAAGTTTATTTCTGAGTGTGAGATTTTGATTATGGGCAGATAGGGTATGGGGCTGATCCAGTTAGGCTGTCATAGCAAAAGGACCAATTTTCTCTCTTAAATTACCAAAACATGCATTTCTTTGTAGACTTCCTATCAAACTGTGTTCACTACTACATCACAACCTGAATGTGATCTCTTGTCACCCTGTGGTGGGTTGATCTTGGTTGGACACCAGGTACCCCCAAAGTCACTCTGTCACTCCCCTTCTCAACTGGACATGAGAGAGAAAACACAATGAAAGGCCTATGGACAAAGATAAAAGTAGGGGGTTCATTCACCAATTACCATCAAGGGCAAAACAGACACTGATTTTCATTTACTACCAATCAAATCACAGTATGATAATGAGAAATATAAAATCAAATGTTAAAACACCTTCCACACATACTTTCCTTTGTCACAGTCTCAACTTCACTCCTAAATTCTATATCTTCTCCCCTCAGCAGTACAGGTGGATGAGGAATGGGGCTCGCAGTCAGTTCAGCACACATTGCCTCTGATGCTCCTTCCTCCACACACTCTTCTTTTGCTCCAGCATGAGGTCCCTCCACAGGAGATAGTCCTCCAGGAACTTCTACAACATGGCTGTTTTGCTGTCTGCCCCTTCTCAACTTCCTTTATCAAACTTCCTTAAATTTTTGACCCAGCCACTGATGCACAGAAGTTATCTTGCCTATGTTGAGCTCAGGAAAAAGAAGAAAGGAAACAACTCCTTGGCATGAGGCCAGACGATCTGTAGCTTGGCTTTTCACCAGACAAATCAGTGTACGAATAAGATCCCTTCCATTTTGACAATCTAGATTACTGAAAAAATCAAAACAACTTGTCTTTATTTTAAATTTTAGAAAGGTAAATTAATCTTATTAGCTAAACAATTCTAAGGTTGGAGGCAAACAGGGCTGGGTCTTGGCTGTGAATCTGTCCTCTCATGCATTACAGTATGAAGACTAAGTCTTGCAACCAACTTGTCCCTAAACTCTGCTGAAAGCTAAAGTAATAAAGCAAACTTTTCATTTGAAATTTAGTGACATGGCTTCAAAGAATTGAAGAGGGAGACCAGGAGGAACAAGAGCAGCTGCTTCTGCCTTATGAGATTGTTCTCGAGAGGAAGTTTTTTCTGTAGTGAACTGCACACTGGAACAGATGTGAACTGTAGCAAGGGCATTAGAACTTATTACAGGGACAGGGTTGGAAATTTTGTTGGGCTCAGCCTTCTACATAATAATTGCACCTTTTTTTTTCCAGAGCCCTTAGATATTTGGAAGTCTCTAATCTGAAAGGGGATTAGTGAACTCAGCTTCATTAATTTTCGGCAAATATCATCTTTTCTTTCTCTCTTTGTCTGGTGATAATAATGCAATTGTTGCAATCATTAAGCAATACATACATGCCACAACATATGATATTCATCCAACTCCTCTCAAACTGACTTGAGCATTGGACCCAAAATAGTCCCACTAATTTCATCCTTTACCTGAGCTAGTCTGTGTTTTGGATCTTGTTAGTCCTGTGCTAGTGCAGCTGTTGTGCCCCTGCTGGCTCTAGAGAAGACCAGGCCTAAGCAGAGTTTGTCTCAAACATTCTGTTATGACAGGAAACACACAGTCAGAATAAAGAGTCCTGCAGAGCTGAGACAGTGCTCTTCTGAGCCAACTTCCTGCCTCACCTTGAGATTCGTGCTCAGTGCCCCCACCCTCCTACTCATTCCCTGGAAGATTAGAAGTGCTGGCTGCGCATGTGTGAACAAAACAGTGTGAAAAGTCTAGTTTATATAAGAGGCGTGCACCAAGTTAACTATAAGGACTCGGACCAAGTTCCCTTGCTCTCTTTCTCCTCAGTTTCTCTTTTGTTTTCTCTATCTTTCGACCATTCAAGCAGCATCACCAATACAGAATCTAAAGACTGGTGATGTTTTTTGTTTTCTTCCCTTGTTTTTTTCTAGGCAAAGCACGGCTATCATACTCTACTCCATACTGTATTTTGAAGTTTTTTGTGAGAGTGGAGGGCTTGTGGATGTGTTTGTGGCTTGTGAGTCAGCACCTTGAGGAGCATGTTGTGGGACCTGAGAACTTACTGAAGTGTACTGTACAAGATGAAGGGTTTTTAAGCCAACACCATCTACAGGAGTGTAATATAAGAATTTAAGGGCATGTTAGCCAATACCTTTTGAATCTGAATAGTGGGCTGGGTGCCAGAGTTAAGAGAACTGTACAACGGAAGACAAGAGTTCCTGGTATGTGGTCCAATGTCTTTGTTCAGAACTTATAAACACCAACACGGCCCCTGCCGGTGGGTTGCCATGGCAGCTACACTAAATCATGCAGTCTGGATATTCAGACCATGCTATTGCAACATTCATTCTTGTTGTGAAGTATACAGTAAATCCTCCCTTCTAAATTAAGGCTTCTGTCTCCTTTACACTTCACACATTATACCTTTCACAAAATCACAGAATCACAGAATGGGTACGGTTGGAAGGGATCACAGTGGGTCATCAGGTCCAACTTCCATACTCAAGGAGGGTCATCCCAGAGCACATTGCACAGGACTGCATCAAAATGGTTCTGGAATATCTCCAGTGAGGGAAACTCCACAAACTCCCTGGTGAGGGAAACTCCATAAACTCTCTGGACAATCCGTTCCACTGCATGATCACTGACACAGTAAAGAAGTTCTTATGGTGGAACTTCCTATGCATCAGATTATGACAATATCCTATTGTTTGCACCACCAGAACAGCCTCGCTCTGTCCTCTTGACACCCTCCCTTCAGATACTTATAAATATTGATGACATCTCCACTCAGTTGTCCCTTCTTCAGGCTGAACAGGCCCAGCTCCCTCAGTCTTTCCTCATAAAAGAGATGCTTCAGTCCCATAATCATTTTGGTAGTTCTCCATTGAATTTGCTCCAGGAGCTCTGTGTCTCTCTTGTCCTGAGGAGCCCAGAACTGGACACAGCACTCCATATCTGGCTTCACTGGGGCTGAGAAGAGGGACAGGATCACCTCCCTTTACCTGCTGTCACTGCCCTTCCTAATGCACCACAGGATACCATTGGCCTTCTTTGCCCCCAGAGGACACTTGCTGGCTCATGGACAGCTTGTTGTTCACCAGGATCCCCAGGTCCTTCTCTGTAGAGTCGCTTTCCAGCAGGTCAGCCCCCAGGCTGTACTGGTGCACGGCGTTATTCCTCCCCAGGTACAGGACCCTGCACTTGCCTTTGTTGAATTTCAGACAGTTTCTCTCTACCCATCTCTCCAACCTGTCAAGGTCCTTCTGGAAGACAGCACAGCCCCCTGGGGTATTGACCACTCCTCCCAGCTTTGTATTGTCTGTGAGCTTGCTGAGGAGCCATCTGCCCCTTCCTGCAATTCATTGATCATTATATTCATCAGTACTGGGCCCAGTATAGAACCTTCATAGTCACTAATGCAGATAGCCCTTCACTAGGCCTTGTGCCACTGATTATGACTCTCTGAGACCTACCATTCAGCCAGTTCTCAATCCATTCACAATACACTTCCCCAGTCTGTGCTTCTGGACTTTGCCTATGAGGATGCTGTGAGAGACAGTGTCAAAAGCTTTGCTGAAGTTGAGGTAGACAATATCCCTTATCCATCTAGGTAGGTGTCTCATTATGAAAAGGCAATGAGATTGGTCAAGCATGTTTTCCTTTTAGTGAGTCCATGCTGACTACTCCTCATCACCTTCTTGTCCTCCATGTGCTTAGAGAGGGCCTCCAGAATAAGGTGCTCTGTGGGACCAAGCTGAGCCATCTGCACCTGTGGTTCAGTTAAATAGAATCAAAAGGGAGTGTTTTGGCTTTGACCGATGTCTTGACAAAGAGAGTGTTGTGTTCTCAAAGAGGAAACCCACTTGATACTGTGCATGGTTTACTGTGACTGAAAACAGTCACAGAATGATAGTGTGATTGTGTGAAGTCAAAACATTAGGCCAGCAAAAATCCTGGGAATTCTGGTTAACTGAATGACAACACCAGCTGCTGTTTACCAAATGACACTAATAAAAGGGAAATGCAGAGAGAGATCTGAGGAGAAATCTGGAAAACCAAATCATGCGTGTGCAGTCCCATTCATCCATCAACAGTAGTGCTCCATCAGCTTTCCAGGGATTGAAGTGAGGCTGACTGTCTTGTAGTTACCTGGGTTCTCCTTCTTACTCTTTTTGGGGTGACATTTGCTTTTTTCCAGTCCTCAGGTACCTCTTCTGATTGCCACAACTTTTCAAAAGGATCGTAAGCTATAGTGATCACTATAGTGTTCTTCAGCTCTCTCACACTCATGGATGCATTCTGTCAGGGCTCATGGAACTGTGTGTGTCAAGTTTGCCTAGGTGTTCTGTAACCCAATCCTTCTTGACCAAGGGAAAGTCTTCCTTCCACTCTTCATTTTTCCTCGTCTCCTGGGTCAGAGATTCCTGAGGGCTGTTAGTGAAGACTGATACAAAAAAAGTGTTTAGTAACTCTGTCTTCTCTGCGTCCCATTACCAGGGTCTCCCCTCTATTTGATAGCAGTCCCACATTTTCCTTAGTTTTCCTTTTGTTACTGAAGTATTTGGAGAAGCCCTTCTTTTTGTCCTTAATAGTCTTGTCCAGATTAAATTCTACATAGTCCTTGGCATCCCTTGTCTCATTTCTACATACTCTGACAGCATCTCTATATTTGTTTCAAGTGACCTCTCCCTCTTTCCACCTCATGTGTATCTTGCTTGAGTATTGTCAGGGATTTCTTTTTCATCCACACAGGTCTCCTGTCCCATTTTCTCAATTTCTTCTCTTGACTACTGAACCTTGGATCCTTCTTCCCTGCAGGAAGAGGAATCCAAGAGTTCCCATGGAATTCTTCCAATAAGATCCCTGAAGAGGCACAGTTAGCTCTCCTGAAGTCCATGATGTGATTTCACTTGCTGTCCTGCTTCCTCCGTGCAATATATTGAACTCCACAATCTCTTGGTCACTGTAGCCAAGACTGCTCCCAACCTTAACATCCCCAACCAGGCCTTCCTTGTCTCTTAGTATAAGGTCGAGCAGCATGCTATTTCTTGTTAGTTCCTTCACCATCTGAGTCAGGAAGTTGTCATCAATGCTTTCCCAGAATCTCCTGGATGCTTTTTGTCTTGCTGTGTTATTTCTGCAGTGCACATCAGAATGGATGAAATCCCCCACAAGAACCAAGACCTATGGCTATGAGGTCAGCTGCCTGTAAAATGCCTCATCCCCTCCTTCTCCTGATCAGGTGGCCTATAGCCAACACCCATAACAGCATTACACTTAATAGTCTACCCTTTAGTCTTAACCCATAAACTCTCAAGTCACTCATCATCCACTCTAAGACAGAGCACCTGCAGTTACCAGTTGTGATAATTGAAGCTGCAGATTCTCAGAGGCTCTGTAAATCAGATCTTCTCCGCCCTTTTTTTTCCCTGCCTGAACCCCCAGATGAACCCACTCTTAAAATCTCGGCTTAAACTCTCTACATACTCATTTTGCAAATGCTAGATTAGGATAATGATCCCTATCTTTTTAAAGAGCTTTAGCTGTGCAGCTGAGATTTACTATATAAATGCTAAGTAATATCATTATCATAGTTGTGGAGCCAAACAGTTCTCCAAACTTTCCAGCTGCTTTTATCACAATATTGTTACTAGCAGATTTTCATCTTTCTGGACAGCGGATAGGGCTTTGTTACACCTGCCTTATTTTTCTATTTTTTTATCCATTTGACCAAGCATAGACAGTCCTGGTCATGACAATCCTTCTTCTATCTCTCTTCTACATTCTCTCTTTGGAGCCATAAATACCCCTCTTTTTTGCTGTTACTGTTGTCACACCCCATCCCCTTGAGATCTGCACAGAGATACCTTAAGGTTAGATATGGTCATTAGATATGGTCCATGTTTTTCTGATATTGTCTTCAACTTTCCAAGCTAAAGGGCAGTGTTTGGCTGAAAAAAACCCCAAAACAAAACTCAAAGGTCTTTGAGAGGAAAAGGGAGAAGTGAAGTGGTGGAAACTGGGATCCTCCCTCAGTTGTTTGAATGCACACTTGAAATACTAGTCACTTTCTTTTTCTGAGAGGTCATTGCTTTGTCTTGCCTCTAACTAACATTGAATTGCCAGTACCAGTCTGTTATTTAACACTCTTTCCACTTTCCCAATGACCTACTCAATATTATCACTAGAGATACATATCCCCTTTCTTTTTCAGAGACAATTATATTACAATCAGCATGAAATGGAGTTTCAGCAGAGCTTCTGTTGTAACTGTGGTGGATATTTGCCCTCCATGAGTGCTGACAGAATGAACACAGCTGCCTCCAGTGGGGAGGAACAATAGCTTTCTCATTTTCCAGTATGGATACAATTCCATAGTAGTATATGAGGTTTATCTTTCTTTTGTGTTGTTTTTACTTTCTTAACACCAAAGTAGAGAAGTGCAAGATTATGCTTAAAAAAATTAGATCACCATGTTTCAGATATTCTTCATTTTAGAGGTATGTAAATCCAGATTTAAGTAGCTATATTTGTGTAAGAATTGTAGTTAAACTCTGTTGCTTTAGATCCTGATTCAGATCTTCATGCAATTGGATAAACTCTTCTGCCAGTCTCGAATCCTACACTAATGCTTAGTTGTTAATCAACTGGAGTTGCATATTCTTTACAAACAATAATACTTGCACCAAAATTAGTCCTGCGTAGAATAATACAGTTTACTGGAGAATACCTCTTTTGTTTTAGGAGGTGTTGAGTGATCAATAACTTTTTACAATCATTTTGTGAATGTCTAGATTTGGCTTCTTACTGTTTCCTTTACCTGATATATGGTTTACTCTATATAGTTATATATACTCTGATGTAATTTCCTTGGACTTTCCTGTTAGAGAACTGAAATCTTTTAAATAGTGACTGGCAAATAATTGTTCTGTATGGTGGAGAACTTCTAATGCAGTGAGAGTTGAAATGGGCGTTAGCATGGTGATATCAGATGCTTGATGTGCCTTTCTGCATGTTCCCTTGCCAGTCAGGAAAATCAGCCTGACCACCACTGTTCCATTTTTCCTGAACACAGAAATGGATTGATTCTCAGGGTGGTTTTGTTTAATGTCTTCCTCCAGCTGCAGTGACCAAGCTCAGGGCTTTTTGATATGTAAACTCAGGTAACATCACTCATGCTTTTCATACTTTATTCTCCCTTTTTCTCTGACCTCCTTGTATCTCCCTTGTACCTTCCTTTCCCACACTGATCTCCTTTTCAGTAAACAATCCCTAATTATTCTTCTCAAATGGTCACATATCTTTATCCAGATTTGGTATTTCTGATACCATCATCCAGGCAATCTTAGTTTTGTATGTTATTATTGATATAGTAACACTCGTACTATTGTTTTTTTAAGACATTATCCATCAGGAATTCCCCAGTGTCCCCCCTAGATACCTTCCCATTAATTACCTGGGAGGTCTTACTTTCCTTCATGGCATTGTCTGTAGCTTTTGTAGACTTCCTATAGTGCTGCCTGTTACATTCAACATTTTCTTATGTCTGTCCTGTAGTTTTCAGTGTTCTGTTCAATTAGTGCAGTCTCATTCCAGGTCCTAGTCAAGGGGCTACTCATTTGCCTGCAGCTCCAACATATCTAATGGAAACTTTCAGTCCAGAAACATACTGTAACAGTGGTGGTAATGAAGCTGACATTGTAGAGAGGATTTATGCTGAATTCAAAAATATCTTAATGAATATCAAATGTTCATTTGTCAAAACATTTATAAAATAGAAATTATCTCAAAATGAATTTAGTGTCACAAATATTTTAGTAATTATTCTACTGGCCATTGAAATCTCCATTTCCATAGGAGTCTTTCAACTATAACTAGATTACATAACACAGCTAGTTGTTCTAACTCTTGGAATAGTATCAAACAAATTTGGAATCATTATTAAGATGTTCTTTGCTATGTTTAAAAATTTACTTGTGTTGTAGGCTCCAGTGTTACAGGTAGACTTATACACGCACCTTTAGCATTGTTCTGAAATGTTTGAAAAACCTAATACAGATGAAGGGATCAACTATTATAAATATCATGTGAGGTATAGTAATGTACTAACATTTTCTTGTGTGTGGTGAATTTTCCAACACCATGATGAAAGGTTGTTGTAGAATGTTAATGTGCCTTCATAACCCTTCAGTTTTATTGAGCTTTACTCCGAAATTTTAAGAATTCTTCCCTACCTACAATAGTCCTATGGAACTTCCTTATAAATATCTTTGAATGAATTTAAACCTCAGAGAAAGGCATATTTTTGAGATTCTGCTACAATGTGAGTTAATAAGGTGCAAGTTTTCATCTCTTCTTTTACAAGCCATTCATATTTGGCCTATACAGCTGCTAATTTTCCTTTGGCTGGTGCCTGTCATTTCTATCAGCTAGAAGGGTTTCCTGACGTGCACAAATAGTCATTAGCTTGGAGGTCAACAAACTTATCTCCATTTACATGACCTGAGTCAAAAATTTAGCAATAGGTCTCTAGAAATCACAACCTTGTGTCCCAGCTCATCCTCCATTCTGACAAAAACATCTGACTACAAATATGCTCCCACATAAGATTCACTTTGCAGTTATCATATAGTAATGTAAAGGACAGAGACTTTTAATTTCTCCCTAGTTTTGGCTTACCTGTTTGTTTGTTATTTTGGGGTTTTTTTGTGCTTACATTTAAAAGGGGTTTTGCAACTGTTGTTCCTTATTTCCAGCAAGCTCTTCCTATGTGTGTTGCCATACAAGTCTTCTAGTGCTTTTCAACATCATGTGAAGCTCCCTTTCTCGTGGGAGGGGCTTGCCTTCAGTGCAATACCTGGTTAAAGGCACTGAAACTGCAACAGAGCAAACCAATATTGATTAGTGCTTTTCTCTCAATATTAGCACAACTTCAGACATAAGAAGTGTATTGCCTCTGCTTGAGAGACCTATGATACTATTTTGTGTAAACTCAGTGTATTATTTCCAAGAGTGTAAACATGCACCTTTTAGGAAGCAAGTACAGGAACTGTTTGCATGAAAATAAATTTACTCATAGTAAAAAGTACTGATTGGACAGTCAGAACTGCAGTGTACAAAAATCAGACACATGTTTCAGTTACCGATATGGTGGAAACATTGCCTCTTATGCCTGCAGCATAATATAATTTTCAGGACAGTTCATCCCTCATGTTTCTGCAAATTTTTGCAGTGGTGATAAAGGCATTTAAAAGCAGACTGAGATAGATTGCCTCATTTTGTGCTGTCTACTGAATAATATTCAGATGGGAAAGCATTTTGATCTTTAATTTTGCATTTGAAGCGCGAATACCCACAGCAAGGTATGTGAACTTATTTCCAGCCCTTTCAGCTATCTGTTTCCATCAGCTTTAGGTTCCTGATATCAAAGTAACAACTATGCATTAGTGTTTTGTTCTAGTTTAGACATAAGAACCTGGTTTTATTTCCATTCCCTTAGTACAGTTGCAAAATGGTATTAACACTTATAAATTAATTAGCCTTCCAGAACTGGTCAGCAAAGTTAAGTGCAAAAGTATTTCCACTGGATGAATGAAATTAGCACATGTTTTACTGCTCCTTAAATTTCATATTGATTGGAATATGCATGGAAGGTAAACTTCCCTTTCCCTTTCCCTTTCCCTTTCCCTTTCCCTTTCCCTTTCCCTTTCCCTTTCCCTTTCCCTTTCCCTTTCC
>NW_021939324.1:4732171-5008055 GCF_001715985.3 Manacus vitellinus | reverse complement strand
AATGCTGCTGATGCCTTTGAGAATGCACACAGGATCACCCTTGAGGAGAAAAGACAATGCAGAAAGAATCGTGTCTTGCTGAATATACTACCTAAGGAGTCTTTCTGCTGTGCCTTTTGCAACTGAATGTGCCTGTCTCATATTGGCCTTTTTAGCCACCAGTGCGCTTGTAACAAACATGGGTAGAGCCCTTCCCAAATCTTTGTTTGCAAAGCCTAGCCATGATTATGATGATGACAAGTTCATGTATATGTGCATAGGTATGCTTTTCCTACAGAGAGCAGGATATTTCTTTTTATAGAGAATTTTCTTGTCCTGTGTATGACACAAACAACAAAAAGTGAGTAAAAACATGATGTCAGATCTCAGTTCTCAAAAACAGCTTGCATGAAATTTCTTGAACAGAAACATAGTAACACAGGAGTAGCTACTGAACATGTTTTATTCATACACAGCAAATCTGATTAAAACAAAATAAATTTCACTGATTTCACATTAAGTTCTAAACTCTGCAAGAATTCCATCTAATTAATGCTGTTCATGGGCTTAGAGGAAAAATATGTATAAAACTTAAAAGAGGAGGAAAAACAATTGAGTGCAAAAAGCAAATTTGTAGTAGCAGAACAGAAAATACAGTGAATTTAATAATATTTGGTAAAATGTTAAAATCAGCTTAAAAGTTTATCTACAAGACACTCCAGACAATATTTAAACCTTTAAAATTCTTAGGAATATTCCCTAGAATTCATTCAGTTTGGATTACTATTGAAAAATTTCTAGGCAAATGAAATTATTTTGCACTACTTCAAGGCTTTTTTGTTGTTGTTTGGTTTGCTTGTGGTATTTTGGCTTTTTTTTTAATTATTCTGGAAGAATTTTAAGTAGTACAATTGATAATAATACAATATTTCTTAAATATAGCTGAAGATAATATAAGGATTCTTGAGTTTTCAGTTTTACAGAGGAAAATAGTAAAACACATTCCCTAACTTTGAAATTATATTTTATTAACCAGAACAAGAATTTTTCATTACTGTAATACAAAGCTCAGCTATTGAATTAAATAGTATCAGATAAATTGTTATTTTAAACAGCTAAATGCTCCATATTTGGCAAAGAATTATACGCAGGAGGTACTTGAAGATAAACCATACGCTCACAGATGTTTTGGTGGGAGAATCCGAAGGATCTATTTATGGATTGCCACTTGAATTAGGCAGAATGTAGATCCTCACAGGAAAATAAGCAGGCTACAGATCATGTAAAAAATGTTGTCAGTGACAAGGCAACAGGGATTAAGAGAAGAAGCAATTGAAGAAAATTTCTGTTTTGCTTTTAAATAAAGACTCATACTAATTTCACCTGAAACTGGGTATTTCACTGAGGTCTATAAGATGTAAAGATTGTTTTGAAGTTCTTTCATGAAGAATAAAGAGACAGTGGTATGGGTTAAGAACAGCCATGTCAAAAAGTTTGCTGAGAAAAAAGATGTCCAAATTGCCATTATTAGGACAGGCATCATCTCGTGTGCACTACCCCCTCCACTCCATGGCTTGAATCGCCTGTACACATATCAGACCTTGTAAGTGTCTTTGCATGGTCTTAACTGCCTCCGCTTGATTTACTTTTATTAATCTTCAAAATAATATCTCTCCTGGACTATGTGTTTTCCAAATATCTGAAAATAGTTTAACTTTTTAGTTCAAATTTACTTTGAATTGTTAGATGATACTATTGTGTGTTTATGTGCTTGCAAATGCTGTTTGGTATATTTAATTGCATTAATGCTGACATTTCTTATGACTAGGACAAAAAGTCCTGAATTGCTGGCATTTCCATAGAAAATAAGTTGCATTTTTAAAAATATTTGCCATCTGCCCATTTTCGTGTATCTTTCACCTTTGTACTGTGTTCACAAAGTGAGGAGAAAATTGAGTAGACTAGAAAGATATAGAAAGGAAATAACCTAATGGGAATAACCTAAGTGTTGTGTTACTGACTATTCTGCCCATGCTTTCATGTGGTAAAATGTCATGGGATTTTGTTCTTTGATTTCAGTGGTATCTGCAAGTGTTTTGTTGAAAAAAAAATTTTTCTTTTGTTTTGTTTTGTTTTTATTGTTTTTATTTTTGTTTTATTTTTTCCCCCCATCAGGAAAGAGTGTAGTTAGGGTGGAAGGTTCCTTTTTCAGAACTCAAGCTTTCACGTTTGACTAGAAAACTGTGCCTTGTAAACATATATGTACAAATACTTACTTATTTGTCATTTATAACAAACCTTCTCTTTTGCAGTTGCAACAACACGTGAAAAGTCAGGAAGCCCTGACAAATAAGCACAACTCAGCTGAAAACTGACATTGGATAAATAGTTTCTTCATTATGAAAAAAGTACAATGATAAAATATCCACAGTGAAATTTTTTATATATTGTTTCATCCTTAATAAGCCAGACAATAAACCTCATTGGTTTTCACAAAAATTGCATATTTAATGATGAATTTTCAGGAAATAAAATTTCATAGGATTTCTACCATATGAAAGAAGATGTTCAAGCCTTACTTGGAAAATTACCAACAAGAAGTGACAATATGACCTGCTACATGGAACAGTACAACTAACTCATTG
Source organism: Manacus vitellinus (assembly GCF_001715985.3). NCBI lineage: Eukaryota > Metazoa > Chordata > Aves > Passeriformes > Pipridae > Manacus > Manacus vitellinus. Next base: position 5,005,431 of record NW_021939324.1, on the reverse strand, counting down.
TAGGGCATAGCCAATACTAGATCAGAATACCTGGTGATAAAATGGCTGGCAAGTAAAAAATAATTAGGATTAAAGAAATAGTTTATGATTTTTTTTTAACTAAGACAATAAAGATAAATGAAATTTAAGTAATTAAAACCTGCCTGTATTTGATCAGCTGGGCAGCTAGTCACTTCCCATCTTTATCACCCCATTGTTTTTTCTAAACATCACGTAAAGTAAGATGTGTGAAGTATGCTGAGAAAGTGACCCAATGTGACTATTAAGTGCCACAGAAATAGAGCAGTTTCCAGCATCTTGATGAGAAAAGCAAAAGCAGCTGATCAACTCACACATTTTTATAATATGTGTGTTTAGATAATACCACAAGCTAATAGCAATGGTCTTCCCATTTCCCTCTATTCCTGCATTTGATCAGTTGAAAAAAAACAACTCTCCAAAGTGGTAAAGATCATATACACCACTGTCTTACAAATCAGTTGCAATAAAATTTCTCTGATGTAGCTTCTCTAACAAGGGCATAGCACATTACATTTATATTAAAAACTATACATGTAACCACACATATTTGTAACACAAAATCAACCTCTTGAGAAAATCAAAACCCTAATTCAGCTCACTGGAAGAGAAGAACTGAACAAGCTTGAACAAAGTTAATTTTAATAGACAAACCCATGATTTTTAATAGACAAAACTATGTGACCATATATTCTGGATAGAATTGATGTATCTCTTTCTGAGGAACTGGAATTGTGCATGCATGTACTGCAGGGATGCAGCCCAAGATGAGTCAGACACTGCCAAGTTTACAGTTGACTTCAGAGTCTTTGGAATAAGCTACTGTGTGAGAGAGCCATCATGGGGGCATGTAAGAGGAGGACCAAATATCACTTCCCTTGAAACACTTTTAGCAATTTTCACAGTCTTCACATTTAAAGAAAAAATGCAAAATATATAGCTGCAATAGGCTCAGGTGAATAAGAAAATTATTGTGTTAGAGAAAACACTCCACAATCAGATCCTTTATAAAAGGAGAAATGTTGATGTTAGAAAGTGCTAGAGATTGTTGCTGTTCACCCATTCTCGATTTCTTTTTCAAAACCCATAGTTTATATGTTTCAATTCAAAAATAGTTTTTTGAGTTGAGGATTTTGTGGAAAGGAGATGATGTATTAGATACAGGTTATAATGAAGTGATATTCTGGAATTCAGACTGACATATTGCTAAAAATCTTATTATTTGCCTGTGGGAACTGATATATTTATTTACTGTCTTTTACCCCCAATTCTCATGCTGAAACCTTAACTAACTAGCACACCTCAGCTCTCATAAGAAGAAAGGAAATAGAGGCTTATTACCAAAAGGTTAAGAAGGTGGAGTTCTGTTCTCATTTGATCTGTGTGAACTTTCCTAGATGTATTATAGTGATGGAATTTAGACAGAGTCCAATGCCTTTAGATTACCTTTGGAGCCAAAGAGCACTGTAGGACCATTTTTAATCATAATACATATTTCTGACAGTGCCCTGCATCAATTGATAAAGCAGCTGACTTTGAGTTCTTACTAAGCTGACTGATTTTGTTTTGCACAGAGGAATTTAAGAATTAAATTTATCTTTAAATGGAAAAAAAAGATAAAAAAATAGTTAAAAGGGGAGAAGATGAAAGACAGGCCTGTAGCTTACAGTCCTTCCTACATTCTTTTTACACTGCTAGATAAAAATATTAAAAATATTACCCAACTTCCTTCTGTTCCACAGCACTAGTGGAGCATTTTCTATGAATAGAGTAAAATATTCTTTGTCAGAATCCCTTGGCAAAGCTGGACTTCTACAAAGATGTAAGATTTTAATAGAGTCATCCATTAACAGTCTTAACAGGCTGTTTCACTGGTAACTTTTGGACACTCAGATGGACATTACCCCAAAAAAGGTGTGGATTGGAAACATGCACCATTCCCACACCACCCCAACATTGAATTTTTTTATTTTTAAGACATGCTCTCAGAAATTATGTACTGTGTATATGTTATGTTAAATAGAGCTACTGCCTATCTTTATGCTTTGTTTAAAATCCTAGTCTTTCTTGTTTGTTTTTTTTCTAATTATTTTCCTTGATCATTGCTATTTGTTCAAATAAATAATCTATTCCGATCACATAGTAAGTCTCCTAGCCATTTCTGGTTTGATTTGGTTATTTTTTTTCCTTTTTAGCAATTTCAGCAATGTCCATGGCTATGATCTATTCTCAAATTCAGAACTGCATTGTCTTTGGACAGCACCTATTCACATGTAAATTATAAACCGCACTCATTATGTTTTCTGGCTCAAAATCAGACTGCAATAAGAATTCAGGAATTAAAGATAGACATATGTAGTTTTGGAGAGGATGTGAAGAGCACTGACATTTCTTATTTAAGAAATCTCAAACTGTATTATGGTTTCTTTATAGACAGTCTAAATTTTGGACCTTGGAAAAAATCTTGTATTCTAATCAGTGATTCTCTGATCACAGTCAATATCCAAAATCCCTTAACACTGTTGAAACATACACCTGCAAGGAAAGTGGTATACTGTTCTTCCAGTGCAGGTATTATTTTGTAGGCAGTTACTGTCTCAATTTTTTTGTCTTCCTTATTGTGCAACATTAGGCTAATTTTATAAGATCATCTCTTTCGAATATGATAAAATCCTCATGTGTGGAGAAATAAAATTGGATGTTTCAAGTGCAGCTGATAGCAGTTACTTACTTCTCTACATTTTCAGCCCCACCACTACATAGACTACATCTTGGGAGTTCCACCCTGAAATGTTGTAGTAGAAGGCTGGTGAGCCTGCACTGCTTGCAATGATGACATAGCTCTATGCAAAGTGATACAGCGCCAGAGAAATGCATGGGTAAAAAGCAAAAGAAAGAAAGCACACATTCATTTGGCCTGCTTTCCTATAGTTAGGTGGGTTAAAGGTCTTGCATTTTCAAAAATCACTTAATATTATTTTGGTGTTATTTGAGAACACGTTGGTGTGCGTGGCAGATTGCAATGTAAGACTTATGGAGCAATATCACAGGCAACATAAAATGTGCTCAGGTACCAGAAACAATCTTGCCGTGACAGCAGAAGTTAAATGTAGGCCAAAGAACCATTTCAGGTGACAGAATGCCAAACTAAATTATGAGGATAGCATAGGCAAACACAGTGTCACTCATCTGGTTTGCGGAAGCACAGCCAGAACAGCCCTCAGAGCAGGCTGAAGAGTAATGTGAGGAGGTGGTTCAATGGAACTCAACTGGGTAATGCTACAGTCATATTGTTGGCTGCAATTAACTGCGTTTGTGCTTTAAACAAAGTCAGGAAAGCAAAAGCTTAAAGATGGCAATCAGTGACCCTAGTATTTGTATATCTTTAACTTTCACAGTGCACAAATTGTTTATGAAAATGATATTGTCCTCTAAGTTTTCTGTGTTCATTCAAAAACTCTAATCAGCAACATCAGCTCAGATACTGTCAATACAGGTGGTTATAGAAATGAAAAAAAAAAGTCTTTATGGAGAGAATAGCATTAAATATATGCTCAAATGAAACAAAGTGTTTAGTCTTGCTGTTATATTCACATTTTATTGACTTGGTCTTATTAAATGGAGATAGTCAGCATCCTTATACAAGACACTTCTCTTCAGTAAAGACTGCCAGTTGAAACTTTACTTCATGATTAAGTTCATTTTTGCTCATGACTACATGTAAATTTGCAAAACCAAGCTGATTTCTTGATTTGCTGAAATTATAAAGTAATATTCAAAATTTGTTTAGGGATGTTTAACAACAAATTTTAAAGGTTTGTCACAAAATGAAACTTATCTTTCCTAGAAAATAAATTCTGAGATAAAAGTTACTGCAAAAAACAAATAAACAAACAAACAAAAACCAAAACCACCAAACTAAAGAATCATGTTTTTTTCAGAATTTTACCATCTCGTTACAATTAAAAAAACTCCTAAATAGAAGTAACACTTATTAGCAACAAATATTTTAATAACTGCATTCATATTCTTTGATTAAAAAGTAAAAGTCTACAGTTTATACCTAAATCATTCTGGAAGTTGTTATATAATTTCACTCAAAGCAAAGCTTCTGCTTGTATATATTAGTATGCTAACAAGAGTTTAAAATTTTGGGATATATTTTCAGTGCTATATTTTTGCTGTTACTATTTCTATCCTTATTCTGACTGTAGGAGCTTATGTGTAGTAATCTCTGCTTAAAGTACAGTCTTAACAATAAATCAAGAAAAGTTAAACAGGAGAAAGAAATTGTGAAATTACGATCTCTATTTTGTTTCATGTGACATGTTAAAACTGAACCTACTGAATGTGTCTGGTGAGCTGGTACTTTAGTTTCTCATTCTTCTCAGTGATCGTTGACCTGTAAACGGACCATTTCTTTTTATAAGTTTGGGGTTTTAAGAAGTATGTTGTCATGCCAATGAATATAGGATCACCCAGTATGTGTACATGTCAAAACAACTCTGCAGAAACATAAAAACTTGTTCCAAATGGGAGGTTTGCCCAGAGGAGCACTTTACTTTGGATCCCTGAATAGAATTTGCTTCTGGGACTCATGTATTTTACATGAATAGGTAGTTTCAGGAACGATACATTAAATAAAGCCTATTCATTTTTTAGCACATATTCTTCTTCTGTTTCAGTTACACTAAGAAAGTGATTTGATGATTTTATGTTTTAAACATTATTTGCTCAGGAGTCATTTTGTATGGGCTGCAGAGCCTGAGAAGAAAGTGGAAATGATGGGATTCTCAAGAAAAGAAGTTTTGTGACCTAATTCAACATTTGTTTTCGTGCACTGGCACATTCTCATTTTTTCCATGGACAATAGATCTGCTGAACTGCCATTGGCATATTTTTCTTTTTTTATTTATTCACATATATTTGAATTGTCCTTATAAAGCACCTCAGAACAAAAGTGCAACTAAACAGTTATGATACAATACCCTAGCAGTTAAAAGAGAAGAATATTTAGGTTAGAATATTTAGGTTATGAATATGTTAGAGAAAATTGGGCAGGGATACTGTGAGAACATAGAAGGTGCTGCAAATTAAATTAAAATACACATATTTCTTTGTCAATGAAGCCCTGAAATATTGTCTCATGAAAACACTGACTTTTTATACCACAGAAGAAGTCTGATTTTTAGCCCATCATTTTTTAAACATTATGAACTATATACCTATGTATTGTAATATGCTCTATGCACACAGATTCAACATTATTGAAGTTGGTGGATGAGAGGATGAGATTTAAGTACATTCTGCAGTTGCTAAAAAATACCTCTACTTCCACTAACAAGCAACCTTTTATCCTTTTCCTGCAAGGTGTCTCAGGGCCTATTCACTTCAAGCACTAGCTCAAAACCCTTGGAGGGATATCTGATGGGACTGTTGCTGTGCCTAAGGGTAATTAATAGAAACTCTGTGTGTCACTGAATCTACAAACCAGGAAAATTAGTTGTGTTATATATTAGCTAGTGGAACTACACGTTTCCTCATGTTTTAAGAATAATTGTGTCAAATTAGCAACCTAAAAGTAGAAGCCTCCCTTCCAGTTTTGCTGGAGTAGATGAACTTTTTTTTCATTATGCAGTCTATAATCTATTGTCATGTAGAATTTTAGCAGATTAGCAAGCATTAAGAAATCTATTTTAAATTACGCAAGGGGAAAGACATAGCTGTGGAAGTTAGTGGCTTCCTCTACTTGTGTTAGTTCACACTTGTACTGCAGTAGGCACAGTGGATTATTTTCGCAGCCCACTTTTTGCTGTTCCACTTTTGTGGTGGTTCCACAACCCTTCTTACAAACGGTGACCTCTGCACAGTTATGCCTAGACAAGATATAAACAGGAATGCCTGGTCAGGTTGGTGCTTCCACAATGTGCTGATGAGCCAGGGACAAACTTTTGTTATGTGGCTAAACACGCCTGGTGGCAGAACATTTTGCTGCTACTTCTGTCAGATGACAGAGACTACAACATAGGTTGCCAAGCAATGGAATTGTGACTGAGAAGAATAGCAGTACATGACCTTCAAACTCCTTCAGGAGAAGCTGCATAGCATACCTCTCAAAAAGGTTTAGTGCCATAGGATATTCTTCACCTGCCATCCTAGGTGATCTGCAGTTTGCAGATGCAATTTTTTCGGCTGAGTTCCTCTGCCTGAAGATTCCATCCACTACCATTGTCTCCCCCACCTCCCTCTCCCACGTCCCCGCCAAGTCCTAAAGGGTTAAGGACTAATGAGAAGTAGGTGAATTGCTTCTGGTCACTGCTTATGCCAGGGTCATTTCAGCTCATCTCTTGTCATACTGGACTTACTGATCATGCATTATACAGCAGAGGTGCACAGCTAAATCCCTTTCCAGTCCCCAGAAAATTTATATTTGGCTGTCAGATGCCACCACCACAGCAATTTATCTATTCCCTTGATTCTCTTGAGCGTGTCTAAAAAAAAAAGGGCAGCTGAGAACAGGTTGCTTGATTTTTTTCTCTCTGTGCAACTAGCTGCAAAACCATACTCTTGTTATAAGGAGAAAATAATTGGGATATATCAGTGTACATATATAATAAACGCCATGCTTTAGAGACCCTTCAGTACACATGCAGAACAATTTTGCTGTTTGGACACTATAGATATATTGATGAGGAAGAGAACGATTGGGTCCTTCCCTGCTAATAAAAAGCTATGTAGAGTACCTAATAAGAAGCGTTAAGCAATACTGATATGCTGTACCACAACTAGCATTTCTGCAGGGAATTAAAATAGATAAAGCAAACAGTAATTATTTAAAACAAATACCAGATGAGAAACATAGGTTTCCCTACAATCTTGCACATAAGGACAAGATTCAATCGCCTCTTTTTGGTAGTTGCACTTGTTTTGGCTGAGATAATTTTTTTCACAGTGTCCGATGTAGGGCTGGATTTTGGATTTGTGCTGAACAAGCAGTGATAACACAGAGATGTTTCTGTTATTGCTGAGTAGCACTTACACAAAGCTAAGGTCTTTTATGCCTTTTGTACTGCATGCTGGCAAGGAGGCTGAGGGTGCATGGGAAGCTGGGAGGAGATACAGCTGGGACAGGTGACCTAAACTTACCAAAGGGATATTCCAGACCATATGACATCAGGGTCAGTATATAAACAGGGGGTAAGAAGGAGGAACGGGGGACTTTTGGAATGATGTAATTTGTCTTCCCGAGTAACCATTTCATGTAATAGGGCCCTGCTCTCCTGGAGGTGGCTGAACACCTGCCTGCCCATGGGAAGCAGTGAATTAATTCTTTGTTTTGCTTTGCTGGTGTGCACAACTTTTGCTTTAGCTATCAAACTGTCTTTATCTCAACTCATGAGTTTTCTAGCTTCTATCCTTCTGATTCTCTCTCCGATCCCACTGGTGGAGGAGTGACTGAGCAGCTGCGTGGTATTTGGTGTCTGGCTGGGTTTAAACCATGATAGCAGAGCATGATTAAAACATTCTAGAATTTATCAGTTTTAAAATTTGCTATACCTTGAAGCATTAATGATACAAATAGAAGAAAAATCATTAAGAATTCTTCTTTCATGCCTGTTAATGGCATAAATAAAGCTAAAAGATCTCTTGACACTACATTGAAAACAGGCAAAATCACTGCTGTTTTTGTCAGATGAATGGGAAAATACTCTGGTCTTTTCTAGGTTTTCATTGTGGCTTCACTACATTTTATAAAATATAATGCATCATATAATGCTATTTTAATGTAAGAATTCTGTTTTAGTATCTATGTTAACATAAGAATGGTTTACATTTGCTTGCCCAAAGCTTGCAAACATTTACTTGCATTTTTAACTGTACTGCTTACTAAAAGGGGACTGTGAATCACTACATCATGCTTTTATCCAGTGAATGATGCAAGAAAATTGAGAATTTAAGGTACGTTTTGTCCCATGTACTTGTGCATCTATCTCCACAATTTTACTATAAAGTATTTATATTGTAGAGTAAGGAAAACAAATTATGTGCATCCCACATAGAAAGAACAGAAGAGTATCTCAGTATTTTTTATATTTAAGATTTCTCTAGTTGGTCAATTTGCTATAACAATGATCCTGGACAGCATGGGAATACAGGTCTGCAGGGAAAGAAAGAAGCCAGATGAGGTCAGAAAAGCTATTTTCTGGTGAATCTCATATTTATTTCATTTTTTTTATCCATCCCCTTTAGTAAAGGTAATGCATCATGTTCCAGTCCTTTTCTAAAATGGCATTAAAAACATTTGTATGAGTTTGAAACTGTAAACATTTATTTTTACGTAAGTAATATGTTATTAAAAAAAATGTTCTGATCAGTTGTGCTCATAATTCCTCTTATGTTATGGAAACAACACAAGTTAATGCATATGAATTTTATACTATGGTAACCATGTTCAGAACATCTGTAGTGTAAAGGCCATGACATGCAGTTGAACTTTTGTAGTTGACTCGCTGGTTAAATGTGATTCTGTTTGCAGCAATGGCCATATCACAGTATCAAAATCATTAATAATAATTGTGTCATTAAGGGCAATAGATTCTTCTTTAGCAATGGTTTAAAAACTGTGTAGGGAATTATAGGTTTACCAACTACACTCAGGAAGAGAGAGACAAAGGTGAAAAAACTCACAAGGTTAAACCATCTTGTAAAATACAAGCTTGTGAAATCCTTACATAGTTTTGAAGATTTCTGTTGGCTTTCTAAAATGTCCCTCTGAGCAAGACCAGGCAATACATCCAAAGCAAACTGAAACTGGTGAAGTATGGTACCTTTTCAGGAGAAAAGGACCTGATCTCAGACTCTTACATTTTTCAGAGTGTCAGATTGGTCAAGACAAGGTCTTCCAGTTTAGACTATATCCACAGCATACACTTTTATGGTAACAGAAATTTATACCCTGAAGAAAAGAAACTCCAATGTAACTTTGTCTGATTCCTATCCTTAAAAAAGATGGTGTTTTCAGTTTGGAGAAGTCGCTTGCAGTGGGATTTCTCTCTTTGATTTATACTCTTCCTTCTCACCGTGTTGTATCTGTCTGCAAAAGATAGAAAGGTTGTAGGTATCTTCCTTCATCTTTATACACTGTCCCAGGCTAATAAGGAGCCTGAATCTTAACAGGTTTAGCCTACAGCTGTGTAAGATTTCTCACTGCTGGATTGTTTAACCAGATCTTTGATAAAGTCAGGCAAACTTTTGACTATTTGAAGTTTTGCCTGCCTTTGATGGAAAATTTTGTAAAGCACATTATAAGATAAACATGCTTTCTAATTTGTTTTAAAAAAGACAAAAAAAAGCAAAACCACTGATGTTCACTTATATCTCACTCTTTCAGTGAGTCAAAGACCGTCAAGGGAACAAACGTCCTCTTGATGTTAAGGACATCTCTTTGACTATTTTTAAGGAACATTAGGCAAGTTGGGTAAATTTTAAGGATCTGAAAGGTCTATCTTCACCTATCATCAGAAAGGACTTAAAGAATATGGCAATCAAATTCTCCAAGTAAGCCATTTGCAGTCTATGCCTGTAGGGTTGTGGTTATCAGCACAAAAGGCAGAAAAGTTGTCTTGGTAAAGAAAGCATTCTGTGTCTGGTACCCAGGCCCCATGGGTGACAAAGTAGTGAAATGAAAGATAGACCTGAGAGGGATGAGACACTGATAGAAACAAAGTGAAATTAGGCCTGAAAATTCTTATAAAAGAAGGAAGATGGTGGCATGAGTGATTCTGGCAGAGAGATCTGGATGTAAGATGAACACAGAGGAGCAGAATGGACTAAAAAGCAGTAGAGAGAGGAACCAGGTAACTAAGAAAAAGACATAGTGAAAAGAAGAAGGAGAAAGAGAACATTGAAGAACAGAAGTGTCTATTATTGCTGTCTCCCAAGCTCTCCTACAGTTTGGATTTATTCAATATTCCTGAGGAAAAAAGAGGTTTCTCCCTGAAGCCTCTGAATTACTCATCTCAGGATTTTGCTATACCTGTGCAGGCCTTACACAGCCAGCCACAATAAGTGCTGTGCAGTAGGAAATGAAGGGATGTCACTCACATTACACTACCACAGGTAAACACCAGATGGGAAAGATTTGTAATGAAGATCTTTGAAATTCCAGCCTTGCCGGTGTGATATCACTTGTTGCACCATTTTTAATACCCTTCTAATGCCCATGCTATTTTTATCTTAAAAGAGTATAAATGCTTTCAGAATTAATGTTTCAATCTTAATTTATTTTTTTAATATTATGGTCTGTATTAATAACTTACAAGAGAGCATCCTTAGATGCTCAAAGAGAAAATTAACAGAAAATATATAAAAAGGAGAGAAAACTACTAGGAGCTAGCGGAAAAAAAAAAAAGGACAGACCAAATGCAAGATTTCAAATTAAAAAATATATGAGTCACTGTGATTCCTAGAGTTACTTCTAACTGCAAATACTAAATCCAGAAAAAAAAAAATTGTGACACTGTGTATTCAGGAATAAGCCCTACAGGAGAAAAACCAATACTAATTAGAATGTTTTCAGGACTGTCTGACAAACAAATGCTTTATATGATTGTGTTTTTCCCTAAAGTGTTAATCATATTTATTTTATATTGTCTCCTCAGACTGCTGAAATGTGAAGTTCATTTTCCCATGGGAAGTTATACTTTTAATGTCAAATGTAATTATGTGTAAAGAAAAGAAGTCAAGTCTATTCAGAGATCTAGGACAGGCAGACCGCTACTTCTCTAAAACAAAAAAAGGTCCAATAAATACATACTTTGCTCAGCTGTGGAATACTGTCTGTATATGTGTGTTTAAAGACATGTTTCCTATATCTTTAATTAGTGAGGTTTTTTAGTAACCAGAAAACAGGCAGCAGTTATGTGCAAAAATGGCCATCCATTTTCATAAATAAAATCTACCTAAACAGTAATCCATGCCATAGTAATATCTAATTCTAATAATAGTTTGGGAGAATCATCCTGACATAGTTAAAACCAATGATTTTAAAATATATACTCTCCATAAAACAATTAATAATTACACTGTTGTCTTCATGGCTAAAACCTGGTATTTTTCTTCAAATGTCCAACTCTATATATCATGAAAATACCTGATATATGTCTTTTCACCAACAGTACAGATCTTGTTTTTTCTTTCAATACACATGATGATTTACTGAAGAAGTGAACAAAGAAGAATTTAAATGAAATATGATTAAGTAAAAGTCGATTTTAAGAAGTATGCCTAGTTGCATATGCATCCAAAAGACCAGTTTGGGAGACTAGCTTCTGATGAATAATACAACACTTGCAGAGACTTCCATGAAAGATTTACTTTAAGGAAACCACCAAGGAAATTAAATACTTTAAACTATGTTTAAGTACCATGAAGGAATCTGACATACTTTCAAAAAAAAAAAAAAAAAAAAGCCCAAATCCTTGAAAACACATAGTTAAGATTGTCCTTAACTAAATGTCCTGTTCATAGCAATGGGAGCTAGGACGTGTCTTCCTCAACATGAAACTCTGTAATTTTGTTAATTTATATCACATTCTTTCTGATGTTTACACAGAGTTTTGGGGTATGTAATATTTATATATGGACTCAATTCCCACATGCTCAGCAGTTTTCTGCAGCAGCTGAAGCACTGTCAAGCTTTTACCTCTGCGAATGTAGGCTTTACTTTGTTTTGAGGGCATGGTACTGTGAAATCTAAGTTTTCTGGGGCATTAAATTGATGTGCTATTTCATAATGCACATCCCTCTAATACATAATTTTGTTTCTGAATCAAATAGTGGAAATGGTCATGCTACTATAAAGTAGTAAGTTGAAACTATGCTAGAAGGTAGTACATGTGACAGGCTCCATTGCTAGAGAAAGCAAATATAATTTCAAAGGTCTTATTGGATGGACAAAAGATTGAACAGGCCCACATTTAACAATCCCCGAAGATGCCAATTAAGAGTATGGAGAGAGTTCAAGCTGTTTAGGCTAAGAGGTTTGCCTTTAGGACAGCTGACAAAGTGAAGAATATGTTCAACTGGAACATAGTAGTTAGTTCTTCAGAGACGTGAATATGCTCTACTCCAGATTTCAGTTTAGATCACTCGCCTTAATTGAGATAGTAAGATTAATTAATTAACTAATTAATTAATGATAGTCCATGGCACTAAGTTGTAGAAAACAGAACACAAAACCTTAGAGATGGAAATTCCTGTACCAGAGGTCTGGTTTTCCCATACCCAAGGTTTTTCTGGAGCATCACTGTAGCCACTGTTCTGCATTAACTTTGTCTCAGCATCTTCCTCCTTTTAAAAACTGTATTTCCACTCTGTATGCTTCGGTTCCATTTATAAGTATTGTAATAAGTGATTCCTGGATAATGTAAGAATCAGCCAAATAACTCTCACAGAGGAAATAGGTAGTTTGTAATAGTTCATTTTCTTGACTGACCTCTATTGTTACAGGGACTGAGAATCTTTACTTTTAATATATTTATGGTACCTCATATTATGGAATGTTTACTGTTATTCAGTCTTTTCCTGTACAAAGCCAACAAACAGATAACTGACTTCACAATTCTGCTGCTTGGCAGAGTCATAGCTATAACTGCTGAACCACTGACTCCCATTCAGCATTAGATATGATTCTGGGTTCATGAATTTACCCTTATTTCTGATTAGCCAGACAACTGAGTGTGGAGAAAAAAGCCATAGTAAAAATGCGAAAGGCAGCAACCTTCAAATGCCCACTACCTTACCTCAGAGTTCAGTAAAGGCAACTAACAGCACATATCACAGTCTGGGAGGAATGCCCAGCCTGAGCTATTGTGTGTGATCCATGCCACCTGTGGCTCAAAGATACAGATGCTTAGCTCTCAAGATATTGCCTCATGCAACAGGATCACTCATAGCACATATACACTTATTTGTAGCATGTGCCCAATCTTGCATATCTGGGTTCTGCACCAAGGGGAAGCAGCTTCTCTTTCGTATTCTGTAAGCCACTGTGAAATACCACACGAATTTCATCACTCTTGTTATCTGGTAAAAGTGGTCTGTTAGAGAGCATGGTCCTAGGACTTGTCAGCTAGCATTATTGTGTAAAGCTGCTTCCCAGATTGCTGGGGATGGCTGGCAGTCTCAACTACCCCTTGATGGCCTGGCTGATGAATTTGAGTGTGAGCATGACACTCTGGCTCATGAAGCCTCAAGTAGTGCCAGGTGTCCTTCAGCAACTGCCACAGCAGCTGCAGAGCAGGGGTTGACTGTGCTTCTGGTTGCCGACAGTCCTTTCCATAGGAACTGTATTTTCCTGACAAGGTTGCCATTTGCCTGTTGAATACTTTGTATTATTGAAAGAGCAGAAAACCAGACTTATCTGCATATTAGACAGATCATATCCATAAATCCCCGCATTTACATCTTCAAGGACTAAAGGCTTTATGTGGGAAGAAATATTAAGCAGGCCCTGGGCAGGCAGTGGATATAAAGAAAAAGGCTGAGGGCAAGCAAAATGGTAGTTACAGTGAGCTCTGTGCCACAGTGCTTGGATACTCTCTGCACTTGTGTCAGGCTGCACAGATGAGTCCAAAGCACTGCTTATTGTGCTGCATGAGAACAAGAATCTGGCATCTCAAAAATTCACAAATTGTTTTATTGAGTTATTCAGTTTTGTCACATCTTTCTCCATCTTTTTGACTGTTCAAGATAGTCCACCTTTGCTGTGAATATTCTTCCCTGATTCTGTCATCAGGAGTTTAGATAAAAGGGAAGATAACCTACCACTTCAATACTTTTATTCTTTGTCTACCTTTAATGTCATCATAAATTATTATTTGTACTTGTCGCCTACTGATGTCGTGTGTGGGGACTGTACTAAAAGGATAAGCCATTTTGTTTGGTTAGTCTGTTCATTAAAAACTGCCTACCTGATTATTGTTGCACTGTTCTTTTATAAAACTACTGCATCTGTGTCTGTGCATATTTTCTTAAGCTTGTGGTCATGTTGTATAGAAATTAAAATGGGCTGAATTTCATTGTTCTGATTAGTGAGCAAGGATGTGACAAAGAAGAAATTGCTTCAGTTGGCAGAAAGCACTGGAAAGTGAGAAGTGGTCTCTTTCCAGACAGCTTTTCCAACAGGTGAAGGAAAAAGAAAAATTTTGCTGGTGTTGAAAGAGGAGAAATCCCCACTAACGTGGTGTCCACTCCATGCCATTGTCTCCAGGTATTTTGATTAAGAAACAAATGAAGAAGGAAAGAAACAAGAAAACTCATCAACATTGTGACCCTCTGCCAAACGTATAGGCCAGGCGTGATCCCTTGTGTGGTCGTACGTCCTCCACCCCATCCTCCTCTGTCCTGCTCTAGGATCTCAGATGCTCCTGCTAAGCCTCAACCAAACCAGCTGAGCAATGAAGCACCTCTTTACTGTACCAATTGGTTGGTGAAGGATTCTTGATCATACCAGGAGCTCTTGTATGTTAAAGGTGAGAACAATTCTGGCTGCAACAGAAACATCAACTGCCTGACAGTGTGGAGCAAAGAATAAGGAGTTACATTTTTTAGCCAACTTGGATGATGGCCAGGATGGAAACTTACTGAAGACTAAAGCCAAGAATCTCATAACCCTGTAAATGGTAGTCCTAAATGAGACCCTTTGAGTTGTCCTGGACTGCAGCAGGCTGAACAAACACATCCTACTGAGTGGGATGCCTCTCAGACCTCACCAGCACTCAAGGTTTCAGTACACAGAGGACTTTCACTGATGATGAGTCCTAGACTGATACCTAGCTTCACTCACACACATAGTCTTTGAGGTGCAGCCCCTGCCCATTGAGAATCACTACAGGATTTTATGCGAGTAAGGGAATTTTTGGTAGGTACTTTTACATGCATAGATATAAATGCATACGTCTCTATGCTTGTGTGCATGCGAATTGATTACAGTATGAATGCTGTTATTGTGAATCTATAATACAGTCATTGTTATAATTGCAGCAAATCCTATTGAATCACTTCATAAATATTAAACTAGTCAGTGATTAAGTGCTGCTAAATCCTCTTGTATCCTTATCTTTCGTATCTGTATCCTTTGCACATTTACTCTTTTGTATTCCCCCTGTATGTGCAATTCATTCCAAATCAATTCTGATCTGATTTTTCTTGGTATGCTTCAACTATGTAGTAAGCAATTGAGTGAACCTTGCCATCAAACTCTGTTTAAGTCACACTTTCACAAATTCATACTGAAACCCGCTTTTTTCATTGTACTTTCTCCATATCCTGCCAAGGAGGGAAGTAGTCTTGATGGGCATGTGGCATCCAGCCAAGGTTAACCCACCACAGACAACAAGCTGAACAGTGATGTTGATATGCTAAAGGGAAGAGATGCCATCCAGAGGGATTTTGAAAGGCTAGATAAATGGACAGATATACATACTTCAAAAAGTTTGACAAAGTCAAGTTCAAAGCCCTGCACCTGGGGCAGGGCAATCAACAGTAGCATTAG
The DNA here is from genome assembly GCF_001715985.3 of Manacus vitellinus. NCBI lineage: Eukaryota > Metazoa > Chordata > Aves > Passeriformes > Pipridae > Manacus > Manacus vitellinus. The sequence goes on along the minus strand of NW_021939324.1, from coordinate 4,989,857 downwards.
AGACTGGGAGATGAACAACCCTGCAGAGATAAAATTGGGGATATTAGTAGATAAAAAATTAAATATATAAACCAGCAATATGCACTTGCACTCAGAAAGTCCTTTGTATTCTGGACTTCATCAAAAGAAGCATGGCCAGCAGGTTGAGGGAGGTCATTATGCCCCTCTGCTTCGCTCTGGTGAGACTCTGCCTGGAGTACTGGATCCAGCTCTGGTGTTCCCAGCACAAGACATGAATTAGTCATACAGTGCCCAAAAATATGATCAAAGGGCTGGAACACCTATCCTATGAAGAAAAGCTCGACAATTATGGTTATAGAAGAGAAGGCACTGGGAAGACCCTATTATGGCCTTTTAATATGTAAAGGAGCTTAGAAGAAGCTCTGGAGAATTATAATTAAGCCTGGGGAAGCTCTGGAATTTATAATTAGCCTGGGGAGAAGGAGGCTCAGGGGAGACCTTCTCACTCTCTATAACTACTTCAAAGGACGTTGTAGCTGGGGGGGTGGTCTCTCCACCTAGGTAACACGGATGAGAGGAAATGGTTTCAATTTGTACCACAGGAGGTTTAGATTGGATATTAGGGAAATTTTCTTCATCAAAAGGTTTATCAAGCACTGGACTAAACTATCGAGGGAGGTGGTGGAATCACTGTTCCTGGAGGTGTTCAGTAAACAACTGGACATGGCACTTAGTACTGTGGTCTTGACAAGGCAGTGATCTGTCAAGTGATCATCAAGTCTGTCTGGACTTGATGATCTTGGAGGTCTTTGCCAACCTTTATGATTCTGTGATTCTAAGAGAGATGGGGAAACATTTTTTACCAAGGCTTATGGTGACAGGACAGGGCAATGGCTTTAAACTGAAGGAGGGTGGCTTTAGATTAGATAGCAAGAAAGAAATTTATTACAGTGAGGGTAGTGTGAGACATGGGATTATCATATTAATTATTGGCTTGGACCAGCTCAGGGGGGGAGTGACAGGTCAAATTTCATGAAGGTGAGGTAGTTACCTATCCCATCCCCAAGCCCCTGTGAGTGCCCTGAAGCAATCCCATAGAAGCTGTCAGTCCCTGGACAGCATAAGCACTGTCCACACCATGCACCCTGGAGCCCCTAAACCAGCCTTAGACTGGCTGACACAGTGGGAACACCACCCCTCGCCCTGCCCTGGAGATGCAGATTGGCCAGGGGGCTGGACGTCCTGCCTGGGAGGGGTGGCCACAGGGGCTAGAGCAGATAAAACCAAAGATATGTGATCTCCACGTGTTTGAACCCTCCATTTTCTAGACTTGTGTAGCTGTACCTACACTGGATATAGGAATGGTAGCTATATTTCTTGTTTTCTTTCTCTTGCTTTTCTTCTTCTAATCCCCTTTCATAATATTTTGGGTAATTTAGGGCCAGATGGGTTACATTTTGCTAAATTGTATGAGTTAGCATATGCTAAGCCAATATTTTGTGAATGTTGTTTTTTTGGGAAATGATTTCTTTTGCCAAGTTCTCTTATTTCCTAAAGTTTACCAGTAAAAGTAGCCCATGAGAAAACGTGTGCAGCAACTCCTCCTTTGCACTCTCTCTTAAGGTGTTAAAAGAACCAAACACTCTTCTAATACATCCAGAGGGCTGATATTTTTTGAATCTTGTATATTTTTAAAGTAAAACCCTTTACTGAGCTCATAGCTTGAGACTTGGCATCTTACAGGTGTTGAGAGGCTAGAAAGGTTGCCCGGAGAAACTGTTCAAACAAGGTTGGAGGGGGAATCGAGCAACCTAATCTAGTGAAAGATGTTCCTGTCCATGGCAAGAGGCTTGGAACTAGTTCATCTTTAAAGGTCCCTTCCAATCCAAACTCTTCTGTGATTTTATAAGTTTATTTTTATCATCTTGATTGGCTGTGGGCCATATTCTTTCTGTCTGTATAGTGCATTATAACACCTATAAAACAGAACAACAATTTTTGAAGCAGTAGTATCTTTAGATGACTCCACACTTTGCACTAACACAAGTAATTAAGCACACCACCAGCTGCAATGGACCCATATCCTTACTACGTTAGATTAAAATCTCTTGCTAAAAGCTGGGGTTTTTTTGATTGTATAGTATTGATTGATTGATTGTATTGATGATGTCTCATGGACTTTCCCATTGCCATACAACATGTCTTGCAATAGGAAGGAATGTTAAATATTTTTTTTTTTTACCAATTACTTACTATCTGTTTTTTCTTTTTCAGTTTCGTTTTTCTTTTCAATGTTGTCTAGGTTTACCCTTCAAAATGGACCTTTTCTTCTATTAGCATCACTGTGCCTTAATGTATTTTTTTTAAATAAGCATTTAAAAATAGAACTGTTCTTATTCTGAAGCAAATTTTTAGGCAACTGTATTATAATTTGACACCCTTTTTTCTCCTAATTTTTTTCAGCTAGTTCTTTAAGTATTTCTTGTATGCTATGATAAGTAAGTTTTATAAGCAATGAGTGAGTCCCATCCTTTAGCATAACAACACTTCATAAAGGAAAAAGATTTTTTAGAAAGGTGTATCATGGAGAGTAAATGATATAAATCAGAATGAAAATATCTATGCCTAAGAAATTTATCCTAAGTTAACATTCAAGTGCTCATGCATTTGATAAAGAGTACAAGGATAGTACATCTTTCATTATGCAAAAGAAAAGATATTCTGGTGAATAAATTTACTGAAGAAACAATGTCAATGCAAAATATGTTTGTATGGACATGCAGTGTGTCTGGTTTTAGCTGCTTATGTAAGTTTGTGTTTCGACATTGAAGAATTCCTTTCGTACTGAAGTTTTTTCTACATCAGACAAAATAAGAAAGCCAAAATATTCTAATTTCTAATGTCATTTGCACTGTCTGCCAGCTGCTATACTCATTATTGCGTACAGGCCACAGCATTATATGCTAGACTAGTTTGCTATTTCATTACTAATTCCTTTATGCATCCTTTAGAACAGCAATTAAAAGGTGGGCCTTCAGCATGCAAGAGCCAACTATTTGAACCATAATCACAACATATTTTATCCTCTGTGCTGGAGGCTGTGCAGTGGTTTGGAAGTTAAATCCTTGTGCAATCTCTTAAGATTGCCTCAAAGGTAGGGGATACTAATTTGCAAGTATCGTTTTGCAGATATTTTTGGACATACAAAAAGAAAGAGAAGTAGGATAATCTTTAGTGTGTTATACTGCTAATTTTTCGTTATATTTGATATTTGGGGAAAAAAGAAAGAGAGCAAATAAAAATCTGTATTATCCTCTTTAAAAGTAGTAAAATCTTCTTAAGAGAGAGATTTTTGTTATGCACAGAACAGTCTATGAAGTTACCTTATCAAAGTTGTCAGTTTGCTCATGACAAACCTGTAGCAATTTTTACAAAAAAGGTGGTCTAATCAGTTGAACCCCCTTCTCTGTAAAGAATTCAACAAATGTTTTTGTTCTAGCCTAACAAAGTATGCATGAGATGAAGAAATGGTTGCTTAAAACATGTAGAATTTATGAGTTTTCTGGGAAATATCATTTCACATTTATTTTAAATGTTCATGGAATCATCAGGAGAAAAAGTTACCTCTCTCAATTATTTTATTTAGAACGAATGTTTTATAAAAATGTGAAAAACCTAAAGACATAATAATTTTTTTAAAAAAGTTATTTATTGAAGTATATAAAAAAAAAGCTTTAAAAACAAATCAACTTTATCTAGCACCACTTTTTATTCTGAATTTCTCTGTACAAGTTGTTACTTCATGCCCTGAAAAGAGAGAACTGAAGTGCATCAGAAACTTAGATTTTGCATAGTCCAAAAAGACCAAGTGTATAATTATTCATTCATCTAAAACTGCAAGAGAAGTGTAGGGAACAGAATAAAGGTCTTTATGTAACCTTTGTCGACCTCACCAAGGCTTTTGATACTGTGAGCAGAAAAGGTCTGTGGCAGACCTTGGAATGTTTAGGTTGTCCCCCCAAGTTCCTTAAAATGATCATCTCACTTCATGAGGATCAGCACGGCCAAGTCAGATATGGCAACACACTTTCTGAGCCCTTTTTAATTAAGAATGGTGTGAAACAAGGCTGCGTTCTCGCTCCTACCCTATTCACAGTCTTTTTTAGCATGATGCTCCAAAGGGCCATGGCAGACCTCGATGATCAGGACGGTATCTACATTCGATATCGTACTGATGGAAGTCTATTCAACCTAAGGTGACTGAAGGCCCACACCAAGACCTTAAACCATCTTGTCCAGGAGCTGCTTTATGCTGACGCTGCGACCCTTGTTGCCCACACAGAAGCAGCTCTGCAGCGTTTAACATCCTGCTTTGCAGATGCTGCTGGGCTCTTTGGGCTTAAAGTCAACCTAAAGAAGACAGAGGTCCTCCATCAACCTGCACCTCAGGAAGTCCCCCATCATCCCCACATCACCATTGGCCAATTAGAGCTCAAATCAGTCCAGCAGTTTAATTACCTAGGTAGCCTCATCTCCTCGGATGGTAAGATTGACGGAGGGATAGACAACAGGTTAGCAAAGGCATATAGTGCTTTTGGAAAACTCCACGAAAGAGTATGGCGTAATAAACACCTGAAGAAAAGTACAAAGATCAGTGTTTACAAAGCCATAGTGCTGTCTACTCTCTTATATGGATCTGAATCATGGGTCATCTACCGCCACCACCTGCATCTCCTAGAGTGCTTCCATCAACGCTGCCTCCGTACAGTCCTAAACATCCACTGGTCAGATTTTGTTCTAGAGCAAGCAGCAGTCACAAGTATAGAGGCCACGTTGCTGAGAACACAGCTGTGCTGGGCAGGACATGTCTCCAGGATGAAGGACCACCGCCTCCCTAAGATCCTGCTTTATGGTGAACTTGCCACCGGATGCCGCAAGAGAGGAGCCCCGAAGAAAAGATACAAGGACTCTCTGAAACAACATCTCAGCCTTGGCCATATTGATCATCACTGGTCTACTCTGGCCTCCAATCGGGAGGCCTGGAGACACACCATCTATAACGCTGCTGTCTCCTTTGAGAATGCACACAGGATCACTCTCGAGGAGAAAAGGCAACGCAGAAAGAACTGTGTCTTGCAGAATATACCACCTAAGGAGTCTTTCTGCTGTGCCTTTTGCAATCGGATATGTCTGTCTTGTATTGGCCTCATAAGCCACCAGCGTGCCTGTAACAAATGTGGATAGAGCCTTTCCAAATCTTTGTTTGCAAAGCCTAGCCATGTTAAAAACATCACTACCAAAAAAAAAAAAGTTAAACATCGGTATATATTTGTGCAGTATATACAGTTTTACACTTATTGGTCATTAATGAGAAGTTTTATGGCTAAATAAAGTATGTTAGGGAAATTCACATAATTATTCATTAACGTTTCATCACAGAAATTCCTCTATGGTAATTTTATGCATATTAGTATGTTGTGCACAATCAGAACTGAAGAAACCTTGCTTCAAATTAAATTCTACTTTGTGGAGTGTAAAATGGAAAATTATTCAGTTTGCTCAAACACTAAAATGAGTGCTAGTTTGATGTTTCAGTGGCAAACAGCAACCCATCACATGGTAAAAATATATAGCAAAAATTTGAACTAGGTCCCAGATCACTAACTGCCTTGACAGATCAAAGCTGCACCAAGAGAACTCTCAAGGAGATGAAACAATTTTCAGAGGATTATTAGATGGCTGCAGGTTCCTGAAAAGCATGAAGAAACAAAAATATTGTTGTTGGCAATCAGACCCTACTTGCCATAAATTTTATTCATATACAGGTCTCTGAGTCCTACAAAACCAATTACTATGTGATGGGTGCACTGCTGTGTCTTCTTTAACCTTCTCCATAACATAATCCCTCCTTTTTCCAGTTAAGGATCCCAATACCTTTGTCTATATACAGAACACAAACTTAATTATTCTATATTATGTGTTATATAACACATTCATTAACAAGTATTAAAATAAATTCTGACTTCCTTTTAAATCTCCTTACCTTACTGATAAGGAAGTTTATTCCCCCAATGTAAAATTTTAATGTACATGATCCTTCTCCATAACAAGATGCTGGACTGACAACTATGGATCTTTTGAATAAACCACCAGCAATAAAGAATTTCAGAATAGAGAACGCGCAGTATTGAAAATAAATTTTAAAAATTCATCTAATACATCAGCTTTTTTTCCACAGAGTGCCTGCGGTTTCGTCTCCTGGTCTTAGTGCAAATTCGTCTGTTACATCGTTTAGTTTAGCACTGTTCTTGTACTGCTTGGTCACTTGTATTTAGCATCACAGTACAATTCACATGAAGGTACTCTGCTTCTAGGTATGCGAGATTTTCACTCAGGGAATGCCCGTAGCCTGTAACAATATAGCCGGAGAAGGACAAGACTATGAAATGGATCTTACTTGGATACCTATAAAGATCAGCACTAGGTCAGAAATCTGCTCAGACTTTGGCCAGCGAATTCTTATTTCAGGCTCTCCAGTTGCCTGCCAATATGACAATACAATTCAGAACTGTTGAACATGACTAATAACAACAACCAACACTCCATCGGAAATGTTACATTCTATATGTGATTTGCATATGTTGACAAAAATTACAAAAATAAAAATGAACTATTATTTTTACAATAACGCATGACAAGAAATTACAATATTTCATAGTAAGTGAGCATTGCACCTCTTTTCTTGTTCTTTATCTAGAAGAAAGAATAATAAAAAGGAGTATGTATGATGTCTAAACTTCAAAGTGTTGCTGAAAATGTACCTCTATACCTCTGATTAACAGCTTGTTCCGGTACGTTTTCCTGTTGTAATTAAATGAAACCTTATGGAGCAAAAAACCTTATAACAGTGTATTAACATCAGTAAATAGCATATATTTTTATTCCACTCTTGAACCTCTGTAGTTTATACTCAGATCTATTTTAATAGTATTTACAAGGAGGAAAATAGAACTGTTAACGTCCCCATACTCTCTTATTATAATATGTCTGCCAATAGCAAATTCAGGAGGCTAAACAAACATACTGTAGGTAATTTATGCCCTTTCTTTCCTCCCTCATTAAGAAGGTAATTTGGGATTAACATAAGTACAATGGAAGTATTTTCTGCAAATCTCAGTATTAATATAAATGCTGATAATTGCTGAGAGTAATATGGTATGTAATCGGTTTTTTTTCATTTGTGCACTTAATTCTGAAAAAATTTGCACAATAGTATAATTTGAGTGCAATGAATATGTTGACAGGTGCAAACACAGGACCAAAGTTACTGTTAAGATAACTCTTCTGCTGAAAAAGTTTTTTAACCATTATCATGTGTGTCAGTGTTTAGAGGAATGGGTTAAGGAACAAAGTATTCAAATTCTGTGTTGCACATCCTCTTTTCTGTTCCAAAGTCTAGCAAAAAGGAACCAAACACTGAAATTTTGGTTTTACTATTTCAGTAATAAAAGCCTTTCTTCTCTCTACTTTCGTCTTCTCCAGGGAGTTTGTGTTTTATCAAAGTTTGGAACGGGAAACTGGACCAGAATAGCTATGCTAGAGATGGGGACCTAGTTTGACAGGACTTTTGAACACATAAATCAAAGCCTCTGTCCTTAACAAGCATGAATAGGCACAATTGGATCTGAAACACCTAAAATCTCTGTATTAAAGGTAGAAACCTACTAATTTATTTAGTTATAATAAGAACTAGTATGTACTCCTTTCAAAGATTTCTGTAATGGAAGTTTTTGAATAAAGTTCCTCTAGGAATGCAAACAGTGGAAGAGACAGAGGGAACTGACGACTAGTGAAAACTTCTGCATCAGGGGACAGTGAGACATTGCAGAGCCACAGCTATCTACATAAGAAAAAAAGCAGCAGCATTAAAAGTTTCAAGGTGATCACTGTTATTCCTTCAGATTCTGCCATGATCCTTAAGTGCAGCTTCAGCTGAAACTGATGACTACCAAATGGTCATTTTTATTCCCTCTATTTAACTAGACAATGAAAGGCTTTTTAAGTCTGGGAAACATTCCCTGCGTTTTGTTTTAGTGAAAAGTGCTACATAGGTGCACTGGGCATATGTGAACAAATACAGGAAAGCAGTTCTGGCTAATTGAAATGGTCTCAATTGACATGAAGATGGCAAATATGATGCCAATCTACAAGAAGGACCAGAAGGAAGATGAAGGGAACTACAGGTCTGTCAGTCTGAACTTGTTCTATGACAAGGAAGATAATGGAACAGATCATCCTAAATGTCATCATGTGAGACATGCAGAACAACCAGGGGATCAGGCCCAGCCAGCAGGGGTTTGTGAAAGGCAGGTCCTGCTTGATCAACATGATCTCCTTCTATGACACGGTGACTCACCTTATGGATGAGGGAAAAGCTGGATGTTGTCTATCTGGACTTTAGTAAAGCCTTTGACATTGTGTCCGACAGCAGTCTCTTGGAGAAGCTGGCTGTATATGGCTTGGACGGGTGTACTCTTTACTGGGTAAAAGTTGCCTTGATGGCCAGGCCCAGAGTGTGATGGTGAATGCAGGGGGCGGCAACAACCAGTGTTGTTCCCTAGGGCTCAGTACCACAGCCAGTTCAGTTCAGTGTCTTAATTTACTGGTGATCTGAACAAGGGAATTGAGTCCCCCCTCAGTCAGTTCGCAGGTGACACCAAGCTGATCAGGAGTGCTGATACATCGGAGGGTTGTGATGGTCTACAGAGGAATCTGGAGAGGCTGAATCAATGGATCAAGGCCAATTGTATGAAGCTGGAATCATAGAATCGTAGAATGGTTAGAGTTGGAAAAGACCTTAAAGAACATGTAGTTCTAACACCTCTACAGTGGGCAGGGACACCTTCCACTAGAGTAGCTTACTCAGAGTCCCATGCAACCTGAGTCTTGACTTCCAAGTATGGGGAGTTCACATCATCTCACAGCCTATTGCAGTACTCAACCATCCTCACAGTAAAGAATTTCTTCCAAAGATCTAATATAAATCTACTCTCCTTCAGCTTGAGGCCACTCACCCTTGTCCTATCACTACATGCTCTCGTGAAAAGTCCCTCTCCACCTTTTTTGTAGGCCCCTTGTAGGTACTGGAAGGCCTAGAAGGTCTCTCCAGAGTCTTTTGTTTTCCAGGCTGACCAGCCTTTCTTCATAGGAGAGGTGTTCCAGCTCTGTGATCATATCAGTGTCTCTCTTCTGGACTTTTTCCAACAGGTAACATCTTTCTTGTGTTGTAGGCTTCAGAACTGTACTCCAGGTGCAGTGCTCCAGGTGGGGTCTCCCAAGAGCATAGTAAAGAGGAGAATCACCTCCCTCAACTTGCCTCTTTTGATGCAGCTCAGGATGTATTTGGCTTTCTGGGATGTGAACACGCACTGTTGGCTCATGCTGACCTTCTGATCCACAAACACTCCACTATCCTTTTTCCCAGGGCTGGCCTTGATCCATTCTCTACCCAGACTGTATTTGTGTTTGGGATTGTCCTGACCTAGGCATAGGACCTTTCACTTGGCCTCCTTGAACTTCATGTTTGCACAGGTCCATCTCTCAAGCCTGTCAAGGTACCTCTGGATGGCATCCTTACCCTCCAGCATGTCAACCTCACCACAGCTTGGTGCCATTGGCAAACTTGCTGAGGGTGTGGTCAATCCCACTGTCCATGTCATGACAAAGATGTTAAAAAATGCTGGTCCCAATACTGACGCCTGAGGAACACCAATCATCACTTCTCTCCAACTGGACATCGAGCTGTTGTCTGCAACTCTTCAAATGTGACCATCCAGCCAATTTTTTATTCACCAAGCAGTCAATCTCTTGAATCCAGTTAAGAGACAAAGGTGATGTGCAGGACAGTGTCAAATGCTGGGGACTAGTCCAGATGGATGACTTCTGTTGCTCTTCTCTTGTCCACAATTGCTGTAACACCATCATAGAAGGCCACCAAATTTGTTAGGCATGATTTTCCTTTAGAGAAGCCATGTTGGTTCAATCACCTCCTTATTTACCATGTGCCTTAGCATAGTTTCCAGAAGGAGCTACTCCATGATCTTGCCAATTACTGAGGTGAGACTGACCAATCTGTAGTTCCATGGGTCTTCCTTATTTCCATTTTTAAAAGTGGAAGTTGTGTTTCACCTTTTCCAGTCAGTAAGAATTACACTGCACCACCGTGACTTCTCAAATATGGTGGATAGTGTCTTAGCCACTTCCTTGACCAGTTGCCTCAGGACCCGTAGATGTATCTCCTCAGGTCCCATGGACTTGTGAAACTTCAGGTTCTTAAATGGTCTCCAATTCAGCCTTCTCCTACAGTGGACAGTTCTTCAATCCCCCAATCCCTGCTTTCACCTTCTGCAACTTAAGTAGTGTGGTTGGAACATTTGCTGGTGAAGACAGGTGAAAAAGTTGTTGAGTGCCTCAAACTTCTCCACATCCAGGGTAACGAGTCCTCTCATACCATTCCTGAGAGAACTCACATTCAACAGATTAAACAAGACCAAGTGGTGGGTCCTTCCTTTAGGTCACAACAACCCCCAGTAGTGCTAAAGGCTTGGGCCAGTTTGTCTGGAAACTTGCCCGGTGGAAACGGGCATGTTGGTCAACTGTGGCTGAACACGAGCCAGCAGTGTGTCCAGGTGGGAAAGAAGGCCAAGGCTTGAATCAGAAATAGTGTGACCAGCAGGATTAGGGCAGTGATTGGCCCTCTGCACTTGGCACTGGTGAGGTTGCATCTCAAGAACTGTGTCCAGTTTTCTCACTACAAGAAATACATTGAGGTGCTGGACTGTGTCCAGAGAAGGGCAACAAAGCTGGTGAGGGGCCTGGAGCACAAATCCTGTGAGGAGCACCTGAGGTTGCTGGGGCTGCTTAGCCTGGAGAAAAGGAGCTTCAGAGGAAACCTTATTACTCTCTACAGCTACCTAAAGGGCATTGTAGAGAGGTGGGGATTGGCATCTTCTCACAAGTAACAAGTGATAGAGGAAATGGCCTCGAGTTGTGTCAGGGTAGGTTTAGATTGGATACTAAGAGAAATTTCTTCACAAAAAGGGTTGTCAAGCATTGAAACAGCTGTCCAGGGAATCAGTGGAGTCTTCATCCGTGAAGATGCATAAAAGACTTGTAGATGTGACACTGAGGGGCACATTTTATGGGTGGTGTTATGAGTGCTGGGTTAATAGTTGGACTACATGATCATGGAGGTCTTTTCAAACCTAAACTTTTCTATGATTCTATGATAGGCTTTAGAACATATGGGGCTGACTGAATACTAGCAAATAGCCCATACTTGCAATAAGTGCTGATTGTTTTGAGCTTGCTGTAGTTATACGGTGCTTAATCTTTGTTTTGGTTTTTTTTTTTGTTTGCTTGTGATGTGGTTCTTTTCTTTTTTGTCCTTCTCTCTTTTCTCTTTAAAAGGAAATTGGAAGAAAGATGTTGAAAGAAAATGTTATTCATTAGAAAAAGTTGTTGGTTTGAACAAAACATCATATCCTACTGGTTTTAATGCATTAACTTTGTTTTAATTTGACATCAAATTATTTCTGCTGCAAGTTTTTGACTTTGTCAATCCCAGAAAAATTAATGAACACAATTCCATGTCTTATAATATATGTACTACATAAAAGCTCAGAACAGTACTGACTCTAATGAAAGAGTAAGTAATGAAATATAACTCCTTGTTTTTTATGGAGCCAAAAGAAAAGAGAAGCTGAAAGACTGCTAGAAAGAGAAATGACCTTTGATTTTAAGAACATAATTCTGTTTGTTTTAAAAGAATACAAATGCATCATTTTTCACTTTTTGGGTATTTACCTTGCCCTTTAAAGGCCAGCTAGTGAGTGGAGCTAAAGTTCATGCCTAAAATGAAATCTTGAGTATCCGATATGAACCACACTTTCCCCTCGACATTGATTTTGAATAGGAATAGATTACGAAGCAGCGACAATAACAAAAAATCATATGTAACTATTCACGATACAAAGAGCTCACAGTATGTACACACACACACACACACACACACACACACACACACACGTATTTAATAGGCAGTAGATGTAGACCCCAGACTTCTTACTACTTTCTGATCACCACAGAGATAATTAGAAGAGTTTGTATTGGAATGGTCTACAGATAAAAAACAATATTGAAAAATTATCTAGTAGTTCCCGTCATCTGTCTAAGTGAATGTAGCGGAGAATGTAAAACCCCATATTTTTCTCCTTCTCCTCCTGCCATCCATCTTAAGACAGATCTGCCACAACAAACTAGTCTTTCAGGCAAGAGTAGCTTAAGAAATATGCCAATCCCAAGTTCTAGACAAAAAAATATTAACTTCTTTGTGTATACTCTACCAGATATAGATGTAGGTTAGTTAAAATATTATTAGTAAAATACAAGAATGTTTTTGAGGAAGACAGATAATTTCTCTTCTGAGTTCAGACTCCAGTCATATCTTGGCTTTCTACTTTCAAATATAAGAGGTTCATACATTTCTCAGTGTACTGTCTGAATAACAATACTTTAAAAACATGCTTTGAAGCAAAATTCCTGACAGTTTGGGAAAAAATATTCTTGGATATTTTTTAAATTTATTCTTCGAAATGCACTGAATTCTTATATTTCATTAAGTATTTTGAAATAATAGCAGCAGTAATAAGATGTTATGTTATCTAATCCTAGAAATAAATACTATGTTGATATAGTCCGAGATGGAAAATACCTGTCTGGAAACTGAGAGTAGTTAGTGCTGAATAATCAGAGAAACAATTCCTTTAGGAGATGAAATTGCTTTCTGCAGCTCAGTTATGTGACACAGTGTTGATATGAATTGCAAAATTTAATGAAAACTTGTGATAAATATTTTAATTCTGAAAAAGAATTATTTTTAAAAATTACATTATAATTTAAAAAATATATTGTTAGGTAGAAAGTATCATCCACATGCATATGAATAAGAAAATCCTATGCAATTTTAAAATTCCATCTAGTTTTACAAACTATTCAACTTTTGGACGCATGGGAAAAACTCCAAGTCCAAAAATTAGTTATACATCATTTAAGGCTATTACAGTTTCAGTGCTTATTTCATTTGGTACATGTACCAAATGCCAAGGATCATTTTAATGCAATGATAAGATATCATGTCTGCTGTGGTGTAGCATTTATTAAGCACTTGCACGGGGAACCTTTTCCCCTATAAGGACCGAACTGCCCAGACTGTCGCAATCAAGACACCTGCACCCACTTCACTCATCCTAATGTGATCGTAGCAGCACCAGGGAGCATGGGAACTGCACAGAAGCCAGCTCTCATCTAGAAGCAGTATGCCTCTGCTAGCAAGGCACAGTCTGTAAGCTAACAAGCTCTGGCACTTTTCAGAGCTCAATAGCTCAGGGGCAATGCTGCATGAACACGGTATTCTGCTTCTAGAGCCAAGCAAATTCACCCGTATGTCTCTGCACTGTGCCCCATGGACTTCCTGGTGGATGTTTCTGCCAGTGCAGGCATCTCTGGCACTGTGACCCACGGGACATAGTAAACATGCCAACATCTTTTTTGGGTTTCACTGTGAAATAATTGTCTGTTTATTTAAAGATGAATGACTTAACCTTTACCAAGAATGAGGTGTGTTTCATGATCATAACCACTGACATTCAAGGATTTTATTCATTCTCATCAACACTGGCATATATCTAAGATTCAGCTATTATAACTAAGTTTAAAGGACTATTTCTATGCCATCTATAACGCTGCTGCTTCCTTTGAGAACACACGCAGGATCACTCTCGAGGAGAAAAGGCAACGCAGAAAGAACCGTGTCTTGCAGAACATACCACCTAAGGAGTCTTTCTGCTGTACCTTTTGCAATCAGACATGTCTGTCTCGTATTGGCCTCATAAGCCACCAGCGTGCCTGTAACAAATGTGGATAGAGCCTTCCCAAATCTTTGTTCGCAAAGCCCAGCCATGATGATGAAAGGATTATTTCTACTGCCATCTTGTATCCTCTTTTCTAAAACAATGTGTGTGTGTGAGGTGGAATACCTGTGATGAAGTTGAGACATTCAATATAATTCTTATACATTCAAAGTAATTCTTTGAATTAAAGAATTAAGATATTGTTAATTAAAAATTAAGATATTGTTTTCTTAAACCCTTGTACTAAAGTTACTGAGAATTTGGAAGATTTGAATAAACTATTGTATGAAATTCTTACTGCTAAATGTTTTTAAAATAATACAAGATGTGGGAAGAAAACCATGAAGTATTGAACATGTCTTTTATGGAAGATATTTTACAGAAAATCCACTTGACATCCATGTTGAACTAAAAAAAATAAAAAGCGAGCCTATTCCACTGAGTTTAGAACTTATGTGTATAATTGTAAATTAGACACACATATTGCTCTCAGACATATTTTAATAAGTCTGATTGATTCAAACAATGCAGTATTCCTTTAACTTCAAGAAAGTCTTTCTGGCATACTAACATTAGTAATTATAGAATATAATTCAGAGCACAGGAAGTATTCCATTTGACAGGAAGATATGCACAATTTATAATGTAACACTACTGTAGATGTACTTCTACAAATTCTGTGTGGATGATAACCATATTAAGTCTGTACAGTCCTCCTTTTGGTAATATTAGAGTTGTGATTTTTTTAGGAATTGAGGGTTTGCTTTTGTTCACAAATGAATGACTGTCTTTCTTCTAAACATAGCTGAGAATTGCTCCCTTGTTTTCCATGGGCATTCACTTTCCTGTAAGTAGAAAGCCTTTAGCTGAAATGTAAAATCATAATGAGAGCCAGAGATAAGACTTGACAGTGATACTGTCTTGCTAATTTAAAGCCTAAAACAAAATAACTTGAGTCAAATATAATGAACTTAATGCCTAACCACTTTCCTACACAGACCAATGCATAACCTACATTTCAAAATGACTAGCAGAAACAAAGTGAAAAAGAAATTCTGTGTGCATCAGAAGAAAAATATTAGTCTTACTACCATTAAAGGAAGAAATATAGGGTTTTGGTGATAAGGATATGTGTGTGTTCTGAAATAGAGTAAGTAAAGAAAAGGTAGCAGAAAAAAAGGAAAGACATGGAAGGCATAGGTAATGACAGAAAAAAGCTGTTTGTAAATGTCTATTAAATCTGGTTCACTTTTTCTTCCTGTGGTTCATAATTCCAGCCACCATTCCCAAATATAATGCTAAACAGGATGCGGTCCTGAGTGGCTTCAGGAGAACAACCATGACATCATGAAATCACTGCTGCTTTGATTGTTTATTGTTGATTTACTACAAGGCTAATACCTCTGAGCCTCAAAGCCAAGCTGTGCAGCACAAGAGATGCAGAGGTTAGTGTGCCTCTGACCTCTCCTCACAAAGAGTTAAACCAAAGAGAGTGAGATCAATACAGCATAGCACCTCAAAATTCTAGTTAATTAATTCTGAAAGAATGCTAGATATGAGAGAATCAGCTGTCCTCCCTTTGTCCCTCTGGAGCCCAACAAACCCAATTCCTGAAGTTTCACACCAGCAGCCTGAATATCCCTTATCTTGTCATTAAGTCACAAAGAGTTTTATTGAAATCTGTCTTGAAACTGTGTTGGCTCCTCCCCTTCACTATTTGTGTGGCTGTTCCAGGATTTAACAGTTTTGGCAGTTAAAAAGGAAAATGCAAACACTAAAACAAACACCTACTAACTTTTGTTCTTTGAATTTGAACAGTTGATCTCTGCTTCATTTTATATCAAGTTTTTCCTAAGTGGTGTTGATCCCCTAGATGTATTTATAAAAAGTATATTTATTTAATGTATTTGTAATGTATTTATTAGCCTCTCAACCCTTATTTTAATAAGTTTAACAAGCCAGTACCTTTTAGACTATGCTGAAGAGAGAGAAGGTCTCCACTATCCTAATTGTGTTAGACTCTTTCATGTGTGTATCCACTTACTTTTTTTTTTAAGTCCACATATCTGTTTCATAATGGGTAAAAAATATTGATACAAAATTGCAGATTGAATGAAATTCTGACTTGTCTGATAAGTAATCATTATCCAAATAAAGGGACATGTTTGAGCTATCTTGCAGTAAGATACTTGAAAACGTGTTAGGGATGTAGTATGGGGTAGAGATTCACAAGATGAAATGGGACATTGGATTGCCAAATAGTGGATCCTAGTAGTGAATTTTTTTCAGTAAAAATCAACTGGCCCCCCATAGGAGCACTTCACACAATTTTTCGCACATTCAAAGTCGTGTAGCACTCTGACTGGAGTCTCTTCAAGACATGTTTTAGGGTTTAAATACTTTCTTGCTTCTTCTGAAAACATTTAACCTGATCCGTATTAGCAACTCATTGACCTTTTTGTGTTTACAGTACTTCAGAATACACACTATGAATGATCCTACATAACTTCCCACCCTGTTCTTCAATTAATTAGATGCCATGTCTTATTGTCCAGAACAAATATAAAACCTTAAAAACGGTGAGTAAGTCTTCTCTTGTTGCTTGGTTTCCTATTGTAGGGCTGACAACTCTGCTCTCCTACATCAAACAAGCACTCTTTAATGGTTATTAAGAAATATTTAGTGATGTACTGCTCTTGAATCACAGCTATCTTGCTTCAGTGAACATTTTATTTCACACAAAACTGGAACAAAGGGGTTACAGGAAGAAAAAAGAATGGAACTCTACATGAATAAATAGTAAAATGAGTATTAAAGATATTATTAAGCAGTCTAATAATTATCAGTTTGATAGCTGAGAAGAAGTCAGATGAACTAATATATGTGATTACAGTAGGATAAGAAAAAATATCCAGTAGCAGCATCCAACTAAGGGAAACAATAAGCTAAAACTTTAAGCATGTTATTAAGATATGCAGTGCCCACAGCAAGAGAACGGGACTTACAACATTAATTGATGGTGTCTAGACCATAATTTTCTTTTCAGTCCTCACAATTTTAATGCATCCAAAAAAGAAAATAGCATATTAATAGCAGGTTTAATAAAACTGGAATGGAACCAGTCCCAAACATGTTTAGATTCACAGCTTCAGCTAATTTTACCTCTTGTAAACAAAAAGGTAACATGGCAGTTTCATTTCCAACCACTGGAAACTGCGGATTCTGTTTTGTGATTAAATAGTCTGTGCTGATACAGCCCTTAAATGGAGTAAAAGTTCAGTTGGTACCCGTCTAAGGTATCCCCAGGTCTATTTTCATGCTTTTATCCAGTTAATAAATGGTAGAACTCAAATCAAGGTATTCACTGTGGTCAACGTTACACATTCCTACTTGAAGGAAAAATAGAGAAATTCTCATCCCACCGTGACTTCAATTCTACTTCTATACAAGTGGGAAGGATCCACGCTGAATTTAAATGTGCACAAGGAATACAATTGCTCCCTTGGCTGTATGATCACATGTTCAGAACTCAGTAATGAGAACAAAAACGGCTGAAGAAACAAGTTCTTGGTGCCTTTATGCAAACTTAGACATGAAGAGGTGTTAATTATGTAAATGATCATGCACAACAGGCAGTATAGTATAATGAGCTAATCAATAGCATAGGACAGTGCACAACTTGCCATTTGCTTTTGTTCTTGTGTACTTCTTTGTATTTCAATTGACTTAGTGGTCTTTTCGAACCAATTTTTAACACGATAAATCACAAGTCATGCCTTTTTAATACATCAGTATGAAGTTCTTTCCTTCTCAATTTCCAGTTGATAAAACAATCTCCTATGAGTTTGAAGGAAAGAGACAGATAACATCCCTCCTGTAGGATGGTGGTACAGTTTAGATGGTCGTTTTCAATATTGGATTTCCATTAACAGTCTAGGTGAAGACAGAGGGCATAAACTATTGTACATTTTGAGGTTTATAAAATTTTACTCTATTATTTAAAAACAATAATGGTAATTAGATTATCCTTACATTAGTAGTTGAAGAAGTATTTTTATAATTTCATTCTAGAACAGTCGAGTTAGTTCAAATTACAGATGATGTAAGAATTCTTCCAAAAGGCTCATAATTCCAATTTATTTTATACAGAAACATTTGCACTGCTTTTATCTGTAAAGGTAATGAATTTAGAAACTCCTGCAGATTTTTTATGTGGACTGTAAAGATATCCTTTGTCGGCTGTCTCAACCTTTTTTTTTTAGTAACTCCAAAAATAAGTTACTCACTCTGATCCAGTAGAATTAGAACAAGAAATTGTCTGAGTCGGACATACTTCTTACTCATCATCTCACAAATTATTCTGGTCATCTTCACATATGTCATCTTTATAAGCAAAAACATCCCTCACAGAGCTCTTGCTACTCCCTGAACACACTATATAAAATTAGAGAAACTATTTGAAGAATTTTTCCTCTTTGGTAACTGCTAGATAACCCACTGCTGTAATCTTGGGAGCCTAATCATTTCTCTAATAGATATTAAAAATTACATCTATGAACTTATTTAATTAAGTTCTTGATGTGAAAATAGTAAGTAAATAATATCAAATGATAAGACTGATTCTACTTTCTGAAATATCTTCTGACAATTTTATGTCCCAGTGAGTTATCTTACAACAAACCCTAACCTTTTCAAAACAATAATTTTTTTCAAGCCAAAAAGGGCATATGACTCACTGAGATGAAGAAGTCATTCCCATTTCCTTAATTGCTGTCCAGAGGTGTAATATGCTTTTAGCTGCAAATCTCCTAAATAGAGTTCCTGGGTGTATCTTTTCGAATAACAGTTTCATTTAATGGCTTTCTATTAAATTATAAAGTAAAAAAGATTTAATCTACAGGAAATAAGATCAGCTTTACTTTGTTGCTTATTCTATTAATACTTGTTAAAGACATAGTACAATCCTGAATAACACAGTTGTCTTGTGAATACTGTTAAAATAACATGGCGATAAATAATGATTTAAGTTATAGGAAGTTGGGATGGTGATTTCAATTCGAGTTTTCAGTGGTTTAGTTCATGTAGGTGACAACATTTTATTACACATGGTGGTTTTGTGTGATGCTATTATCAGTCAATTTATGGCTAAATAATCTTCCTGTTTCATTTCAGATTTAGTCTCAGATTTAGTCAGTGGTGGTAAAAGGAAGCTTGCCCTAAAAGTCCATAGGGCTCAGAAATCTGGCTATTTCTACAGAATCTTAACTCAAGAAATCACCAGAGAAGATTAGTCTTGTTCAGAAAACTACTGAATATTTTTCATAATTTATAATGTCTTCTCAAGATAGATAACTTAAAAGGATAGAAGAATTATATTTTTATGATTACATTTACTTTGACATCCTGGTAGCATATGTTTTATTTAACACTGAGTCTAAATGTTGATTTCAGCCAGATAGAGAATTCTTCCTATTGTACCTTCACATAATATTTTTTGCTCAGATTCAGGAAAGAGAAAGGCATCCTATAAACCTGCCAGTTTTTATAGGATCCATGACTCAATGCTTTAAGTGACCTCATTGCTACAGCAGAAGTCTGAACTGTTTCATGCATAGCAGGGAAATAAAAATACACTACTTAGGAAATCAAAAGTCCCCAAGACTTCACCCATCCTTTGTGAAGAAATTTAAGACATACTTTAGAAAGACTAACCATTTTTTGTCCTGAAGGATCCCAAGACAAATGACATCATAGGGATTATTCAAGGTTTTTTTGAAATACATAATTAAATAATGAGATTTCATCATACAAATATAGTTGGTTATAGATTAACTTTATTTTAGAAACTTTTAGTAAGTCTTCTGATTTAGAAATACCAGTACCTTTTCAGGATATATCGCTTGCTGTACCCTCTGCAGAGTTCAGGCTTTGAGTATTTCTCTCCCATTCAAATTTTTGTTATAATGTTCTTGTATAATAAAAGATTGCTACACTTTACAAATCTCAGTGTCCTTTGATCTCTGTAGTCAGATTCTTCCTACATAATATGCACTTTACTATAATTAAATAAATTACCTACTCTCAAGATGAACTACAAAGAAGAAATAACTACTTCTGGAATTAACAGAGGGCCCTGCAGAATAAATAGCAAGTTGGCCCACAGTTGTCATGACACTGAGTTTCTGTTTACTGCACTAATATAAGCATTGCTCAAAATTTGTTCAATAATGTTATTTAATTGGACTTAAAATGTAAAAAAATATTTGTAAATGTATTTCCCTTTAATATTAAGCTACAGACCATCTTTCACTGTGAATCTTGAACTTGTAAAAACATCTTGTCCTACATTGCCCTGCAGACTAATAGTCAGGCTTCTGTTACAGGCTATAAATGTTTCTAAGCAACCACAACCCACTTTAAATATGCTAGTCAATTAGCTCTAGACACCACCTTTCAGTGTTTGTCTCCATTATTTCTTTCTGACTTGAAACATAAAAGACAGAGAGATAGAGAGAATATTTTAAAGTAGTGCCTTATACTGATCAAGGGTGACGCTGCTAAATAGTACCTCTGCAGATAAAGACAGTCCTTGGACAGCCCCTGTCCAAGAGTAGGGTAGTGTGAGTGCTCATCAACCCCTTATCAACATACAGGCCAGAAAGAACAGAAACTTATCTGGCTAGTGCCAATATGGAAAATAAAGAATAAAAAGGAACATGGTGCTGGTGACTGTGGGAAACATAGTTTCTCTCATATTGTCCAGTGTTTTCATATTGCTATTTTTAATATTTGCTCCTTTCCACATTAAAAATAATGAAACAAAAAATCTCAAACAAATGAAAAAGTCTCCCAATAAAGTAAACCCAGTTCTTAAATACTTTTATTAGACAATACTTTAAAGAATAATTTTTCTATTCAAAAGTTAAATATCAGTGGAATTTTGAACAGAGAGGAATGTCTTAGTTAAGCAGCTTATTCCTGTTAATCTATAATTTTAAGTTTTTCTCTCTCATATTCATAAGTTCCATTTTTTCCTAGTTACAACAACCTCTCTTGATGTGGTCTGTTTTCTTTCTTACCTGTAATGTTTTCCCCACTGTACTATTGTCTGAAAACATCTTAGTGAGGAATATCTAAGAAAAAAATGCTGACATTTCTTTAAGTATCATATGGTTTAGCATAGCCCCTTCCATTGATGGCTGCACAAAACTGTACTTGCTATGATTATGCAACATGATTTACCTAAGCAAAGATGAATATTGTTGGAACTTCATACCGAACAGCAAGGTTTATAGAGTTCTGGTATTGCCACTCTCATTTAACAAAAGATTGAGAATGAAACAAATGATAAAATTACATAAAAACAGGGAAGCAAGAAAGAGGCTAAGGAATGTATCTGGTAGCTTATTTAAGTCACTAGTTATATTTTTATGTGTTGCTTTCCAATTGATAGCATATTCTATAAACTGTACCATAAAAGCAAGAAAGGCCAAAGATTTTTATAATACAATAGCTCCCCTGGGGTATCAAGTGGCTAATAATAGAATTTTGGGAAGTGTAAGAACAGCACAAATATATAGTGTTACTACCCCTGGGCATGTATCCACATGCCTGCTCCTTAGGGGGTTTCTGAGGCCAGAGGGAGTATCAATGTATTTACAGCTTAATGGAATTTTTCTTCCACTTTTTCATTTTTTCTAGTTTTCTGTTGAGTCTATGGTAAATATGAATCCCAAATAAGTTTTTGGAAGACCTTTTATATCTTTCCTATAAACTGTGTTTATTCTGAACTTTGTATTTGTTGTTTTCACTTTTCAGACTATAGTTTTTGTACTGGAATAAAGAATGAATGATAAGCTTTTTCTTTTGCTTTCTACACATCAGACATGATTTTATAAACCTCTGCATGATCTTGTCTTGTTTTATCTCTGTTCCGGGTTGAAGAATGCTAGATATATAGCTATTATATATATAAATAATGTATATATATATATATATACACTCACACACGTATATATATGCTCTCTCTCTATAGTACATATAGTGTGTATATATGTACTGTATATATAGTATGTGTAGTCTTGCATTAACTGACTTATTATTTTTGATCATCCTTTTTGTCCTGCTCCTCATCTTGCCCGATTTATTTGCTGTATATACTTTTACTTTATTTACTTTATATATTTACTTTATATATTTTCTTTATTTGCTTTATATATTTTGCTGTATTTACCTTTGAGATAAACTATCTAACTCTGGATGAAAATTAACCAATTTCAGAATATGAGAGCTTGTGATATTGGAACTGTTTTTCTCAGGGAGTACAACTTCACATGTCCTGCATGCTGAATTTCACCTGAAAGTTTATGATCCATTCACAGGATTATCTTAGGACTCTTCTACCTTTTTCAACAAATAATTCCATAATTTCACCTCTCTAAATAGCTTAATAACCCAAGGTAAACATGTGATATTATTTTCACCATGTTTTTCAGCTCTGCTATCAATGTTTTAAACTTAATAGCTTAATGTATGAAACTTGAAGGTTCCTCTTGAATGCAGAAATAATTTAGCTTTCACAATATGACCAACACCCTCAAATTTCTTATACATTATAATATATATATAATATGTAAAATGTATTCTAAATTACCAAACTGCCTGTACATATATAAAATAATCACAAATTTGCTTTACTAATCTTATTGCTTTACTAATCTTAAATTCTTTCTCACTATGGATTTATCTACTTCAATTAATACCCTGCCTTACTCATTAAAAATAGATTGGTCAGGTCACATGAGCCTGACCATCGTATTAACTTATACAAAGTACGTAGAAAGAGTACTAAAAGTTTGACACACCTTTTTCATACAGCTCTAGCTAGCAGTATACTTTCTTACAAGAATCAGTGTATTGCTTTCCAGTCTTACTCTGCCTTTATAGGTGAGTACTATTCATTGTACAGAGACCAGCGTGAGATGTCACATAAAAGAGAAGTCTGGAAGTGCTCAGTATCCTTTCTTGTCACTGTTGCTAATCATTAAACACATTGAGTAAATTTCTATTTAATTTGTAGCACAACTTAAGAATTACCCATTAGCAGTCAGATTTTATTTTTGTCTAAAATTGTGAAATCTGAACTATGATCTCACTTCTTCACCTTAGGATATATCTATGTATTTATTATACAATCTACTGATTCAAGGATTATACTCTGTTTCCAAACCAGAAGAAATCTGAATTTCAAAACGAATACATTTTACAAGATGCAATAAGTATTGTTAAGTAGAAAGAAGTTTGTGGTTTACAACACAAAATAAGCCATAAGAATTCATAGGCTTTTTAGAAATAGAAAATTAACACTTAGAAAATGAGTATATGTGAAATCTTACTTTGAATCTTTGTAGATTTTGCTGCTGTCCACTGAATTTCTCACCTAAGGAAAAAAGAAAGAAACAAAATAAAACTTTGTGAAATGAATTATAAATTATTTAGTTAAAGAATTTATGTTACAAATTGTCACAAGCAAGATTCATTTTTACTTTTCAATTCTGAATCCAAGTGAAGAGAGCATCCTGTGTATTGAATACTTAATACTTAACAGTAAAAAAGTTCTATACAATTTAAAATACACATGCTTTCTCAGGCTTCAGTCTATGTAACAGTATATCCATATAATACAAAAGGCAAAAAATTGTCCGTCAAATTATAAAAATGTAAAAACTCAATCTTCTTCAGTGCATTGAAATGGATATTAATTTTCATTGTGGGAAAAGAAATAATTTTAAAAGATTTGATGCTTAGAACATATTTGCACTATATTTGTTTTTTTGCATGCAATCAATAAATATTTTCAAATTGAGAAAATGCAAACATAAGAACCCAATTCAATACTCAGCTAACTTACACAGACTCCCTCTATGAGTTCTAAAGGCAACTCTAAAGAGGAATTTACTTTTAAAAGGTGCTGCACTTTTCTATTAAGCAGAAATATTTTCTTCCAGGGGATCTAACAATGACAAAGGATTTATCAGGTTCAAGACATAGAGACAAAATATCTTCAGTTTGAATTTGTGTTCTGAACCGCAGTTGAAGATTTTAAAATTAGCATTCTTTTTTTATTTAATTGAAAGACAATCACAGAGCTATTCTCCACAATTTCTGACAGAGAAATAGAAGTAGTACTTTTGTGTGGGTGTTGTGGTTTAGGAATATACTCCCCAATTCAGTGGCCCCACCAAGACTCTCCCAAACCAGATACTTTCTTGCTCCCTGCCCCACCCTCTGCCTTCCCACTGTGGCGGGATGGAGTTGAGAATTGGAGACAAAAAAGGTGAAGATCACAGGTTGAGATAAGAACAATTTACTAGAAACAGCAATGAGATGAGAAAACAAACAGTAGAAGCAACAGTATTAAAAACAAAAGTATACAAAAGAAACGATGATTCACATGCAAAAATGCTCACTTCAGACCCCCAGACAATGAAAAATGGCAGACAATGCCACCATATTTTTCGACTGTAAGCCACACCCTTCTTCTTGGAAGCCAGAGAGTCCCTTCCCCTCAACAATGATGTGAGGTGGTATAGAATAACCTCCAAGTCCTGGCCAAAACTAGGGCAGTGGGTTTGCAAGTAGCACAGGCAGATTCTTATATTACTTGGAAATCTCTCCTAGATTATATTTTTCACAGGAAAAGGTTCACTTATCCTCAATTTTCTATCAAAACTTTTAGTGTTTTCTTAGTCAAAATAACCTGGGTGGAGAGGAGAGCTGCTACTTTAATACTGCTGTTCCTGAACACAGTTCTGGAGCAATCATATACCTTGACTGAACAACTCTACTTCATACATGTTTCAAAAAAACAGGTAGACAGTTACAGTTTTCCTTAGCAAACATCAACACATTTCAGATTCTAACAATTAAAGTCACGTTATAGGAACCTGGTCAGTGTATATTAAAGCCTGTGCAGAGAAGTGAAACTTTTGTTACTGCAGAAGGCCTCTAATACCTGTATGTTTATGTCCAACATGGGTCAAGGAAGTCTTCCTGCCTTCCCTGTTTCCACTTTCCTGTCTTACAGGAGTGGAGGATGGAGGATGGGCTGGCTTAGGTACACCACATCCTCCAGGACCTTGGGCTGGAACCTTGCCCATAGTTGGGAAACAGTGGGTAGATCTTATGTGCACCATGCTGACTTCTCCCATATTCTCCCTACACTGCTGGCCAAAGAAGAAGAATGAACAGAAGAGATATGGCTAAAGCCAATTTTTATTCAGTTTATGGGACTGTGGCAGCAGACACAAAAATGAAAGGAAGGTAATCCAAATCCAAGCATCTGTTCTCTGTGCAGCAGATGCCTCAGGGCCCAAGAAGAGACACTACAACAATCAACACATTTTTCTGGTGTGGTTTTTTTTTGTTTGTTTGTTTTTGGTTTTTTTTTTTGGTTTGTTGTTTTTTTTGGTTTTTTTTTGTTTTTTTTTTAGTTTTTTTTTAGTTTTTTTTTGTACTGTTATTTTTGATGGAGATTTCTGTGCCAGGCTAAGCTAAACAGAACAGCTCTATTGCTGGTTCATTTTAATCTGCCTTTGAATCTTGCTCTACTTTTATGTCTCCACAGTAGTTTTACTGTATTTTTGGAGATATCTAAGGGAACAATATTCTAAACTGGTTCTAACAGTTTATCATGAAATATTTTGTCAGGTTTCTTATATTTGGTTTTGGGTTTTTTGATGGAAAATCATTAGGAGGTGCATGAAATCCTTAAAGACAGAAAGTTGTTTTTCACAGAAATGCGTTGATGCTTGCCAGAGAAAACAACTTTTGGTCATGGTGAAACTGTGAATTCATGTAAAAGAGAAGAGTCAAAAAGTTAACACCATACCGGTGTAATTTTTTTTTTTTTGTTGTATACTATCTATTCAGGAAGTATGTCACCATGGCTCTAGATTTCATTACAGTTCCCACCCTCTTGCCACCTGCTTCCAGTTGCTTTAGCAAAGTGTGCAATAAAGAGTAGCTTCCATTTATAAAGATAAAAAATTAGATTAATAAGTGGGTTTTACTCTAGCTCCTTTCACCTGTAATTTCAACAAAAGACACAAAAAAGTCAACTTCCCAAATACCTCCTTCCCCCTAAACTAAAGGGAAGATTTTGAAAATACTTAAATGAATGAGTAATTTTTCACATGTGAATAGTCAAAGTGAAGCTCTACTGACAGGGTAAGAGACATAAATTATACATGATTTAGCTCCTTCAGTAAGCATTGAATGCAAGTGACCAACTGAGTGTTAAATATATTGAGCAAAGGAATGTCACTATGCTCTAAGGCAATTTAGGACATTTATTTCCAAAAACATAACAATAAATAATACAAGTGTATTTAAAAAATAGTTCAAAGGAAAGGTATATTTTTAGAAAGTAAATTACATATTCTGTCATTCCATAAATAAAGTATCTAATGGGCAATTTTTATTATACTTGGGAGCTTAAGTGTAATTAAGATAAATGAAGAATTGTCTCTCTGCTACTGGAGAATTTTCTGTTCTGTTTGTCAAAATAGTTTAAAACCATCAGTTCAATTTTTCTTGAGGACATCCACTGCTGAAGAGACACGGTTAAAATTTGCCTTTTGGATGTTAACTTTTTATGAAGTTCTCCCAGTAAAATGATATAATGAGTTCTGTTTATTATTCATCAGTCTTTGCTGTCTCTTGATCTCAAATTTGAATAATTTTTTCCCTCTCTCTAGTCAGGGGAACTACCACTTAAAAATTCTTAGTTGGCTTTGGAGCAGGTTGGTGTTTCCACTACTTTCCTTTTTTTTTTTTTTCTAGGCAGACACTGTCTTCAGCATCCAGTCACCTGGCCCTCTTCAGCAGACCTCCTAACCCACTTTTTTTTCCTCTGGCTTTCAGTGGCAATCTTCCACATAAAAACTGATACTCTAAAATTTTCCATCAATCTTTGTTATTTTTATTTATTACTGAAAAAGCCTAAATATGCAGTTTCTCTTCAAGGAATAACTTACTCAGAAGCACTGCAGCAAAGTAGTGACAATCCTGCTAATTTAAATGCTATTGTATCTTTTGCACCTTTTACATGTGGGTCCATTCACCATCAGTAAAATGTATTCTCTGAGTCAAAAGTAAGGACTATAGGATCATATCTTTAATTTTCATGGTATGTACTAATTAGGGAATCAAGTAACTGACTTTTTTTACTATTTCTGCAGAACAAACAAAATTTACCATTACAGTGAGGGCTAGTACAAGATAAATGCACCACACATTTAGCACACAATCTTTCTCAACAGTGATATTATGAAACATTTATGAACACTGAAGTCTATACACATCAACAAGCCTGATAAAATTGAGAAGAGCTCCTTACTTATGCAAAAATAAGCAGATGCTTAAGTGTTTGCAGGAGCAAGTTTTAGTTTCTCTCCATGTGTATTGGACAGATCCTCTGCACAGGAATGAACTTCAGTCAATAAAATGATTAACAACAGCAACACACACTGCAATAAAGTGTATCCACTCCAGAAAAATTAATTTAAGTAATATTAGTTGTGGTCTTACTGGTGACATGTGAAACCTTAAATCTCTTAAGATATATTACAGTATAGAACAATGTTTGCAAGTATTTTACATCAACCAGTTGTTTTCCTATCTTGTGTCGGACATGTCAAGACTTTTCCACTTAGTTAAAGTTTATTATTTTGATTAATTTCCCCTCCAAAAATGTATTGCCCATGTTTTCCATTTAAAAATATATTTTCAGTCATGTGTAAGTTTTAAATATTTTTGCATTTCCTATTGTGTTATTTTTTCTGACTAATTTCCAGTGTTTTGATCTTCCCCAAGTCCAGCTATAATAAATAAGAAATCTCAGAACTACTTTTGAATACTCTCTTCAAATTTGCAAAATTATTTATAACTGACGATACATACATAAGTAAATCTCTGTATTCTGATTTAATAGTCTATCTTGACATCATCATATTCATGATGCTAGAATTTCAGTATTCATCTTTCCTTTGCAAACTCATTAACTGCTTTTTAAAATATCAATTACAATATTCAGCATTTTTCTGTTATCATAGAGAAGTCATAGGAGTGGTTCAAAAATTTACTGAATGCAATGAATATTTTTTCCTGGGCCTCAAGATGGGATTTGAATCAGGTCCTTAATTAGCATCAGAAATTAATCTTAAAAGAATTTTTTATTTTACACCCATACCAGAAATTTCTGTCTGAATAGTAGTTCTCAGATCATTCCATTATCAAAGCCTAAACCCATTGTACATGTTTTTCTCAAAGTAAATAAATTGTTAATTCATCCAATAAAATTTTTTCTTTTTTTCTTCAAAGATAAGTTAATGAAAATAAATTTTTAATGTGGTGTCTTACTCATTTCTGTAGGTGATACTTGAACTTCTCTGCCATTTTGCAGCACTTGTATCTTTGTCTAACTCTTTTGATAAATTCCCATTTATTTGTGTCTTAACCAGTCTTTATAGCCAGAGAAGGGCTGACACATTATCATTTGCTCATTTCTCTTTAAAAAGTTGATATGCAAATTTGCAGTTTTGGTATTCTGAAGGTAAATTCAATGTGAAGGGCTTACAAAAAGAACACAGGTAGTAGTAGGTTCCATGGTAATAATATATATTAAATTCTGACTTCAATTTCTTCATGAAGAATTCCTGATGTCAGATTTCACAATATATTGACTTGTTCTCCCTATTATCTAAAGATTGTAAACCTGAGAATATATTAGTATGTGTGCATGTTTTTTTGTGCTTTTATGCAAAGATATACTTGCAGGTTCATCTGAAAAATGTGACTTCCTGTGAGAACATGACTTTAGGACATAATCAGGTATATTAACACCATATACATATACAGAACTACCATACCAGAAATCACATTCTTGTCTGATGCGCTAACAGAATTTTCATACCTCAAAAAGAATAGAATACAAAACGGACACAAGTAACTCAAGGATGATAATATTGCTAATTGATAATTTATTTCACTACATTTTGTCGTACATTTTCTTATTCAAACAAATGTGCTATTTTCAATTAAGAGACATTTTTAGGTTTTAAGTTGTTTAGGGTTTTTGTTGCTGTTTTAATGTGCTATGAGGCTATTTTATGATCAAGAGGACCTTGTTTTTAATAAGCTGCAATTGAGTTTAGTTAAGTGGAAATACACTGTGGGAAGTGGAGAAATTTTGAAACATGCCCATGATAACAATAAGCAATGTCCTCTGTGTCTAGTTGCTGATGCAGAAAGGATATGTAGAAAAGACTGCATATACACTTTTACAATGTGTATATTATATAAAAGAAAATAATTTGTAGGTAAGATTTGGATCAGATCAGTGCTTCATGATGAGATAAGATGAATAATATTGCTTAGCTTGTGGGCAAGTCCTAAGACATAGAATTCAAGACTGGTCTGCAAAACACTTTGAAAAGTTACTGTGTTTGTGAGTCAGATTACTTATATTCCTACAAACACAAGCTTCCTCTGAGCATGTAAAATTATTTTTTTTTGCTTAAAAAACCCCATATGGACACTAGTAAGGCTGTGTAAACAAAACTCAGCACTAAAAATTGAAAATAGGACAAAGTTCATATCCAAGGCAGACCATTAAACTGTGGGCAGGGCGGAAGGAAGGGAGGAAAAGAGAGAGAGAGATGGTTTGTTATTGCAATGGAATAAGGAAACAGGTAGTAACGACCAGAAAACCAGAAGACACAAACAGAACTAGCAAGCTCTGTAATCATTCACATTGCTTTACTTTTCTGCTTTCTTTTTCTCATTTGAATTCTATGGTATACACAAAGATGTTTTTACACAATGTAGGTTATCCTCCTTAAGAATGAAATGTGGGATCATATTTCTTTAAATATTCAAATATGGAGTCCAGAAGGCTCTTTAAACAGAAAAAATGAAATTGAATAATCCCTATATATTGAGGTAGTTGTAGAAAATGAAATTTATACAATATGCTAACACACAGAGGAGCCACTGCTAGATAATAATCCACCACAAGATATGCCACACTACAGAAATATTACTCTAATCGAATGACAAATAAAGGGGATATTTTTCATAATAGACTGTGTATGATTTTAGCTGATACTTCTGTACCAATGGATAAGTAAATGGGATACATATGAATGAGAATAAAATAGCAGTGCAGACTTTCTACTCCCTTCAGGGTCAAAGTATTTTCTCTTCAAAGATTCCAGTCAAAGAATATGCAGGCCTTTATTTTCAAAACTATATAAAATCTTGCTGAGGCAGGATACAAGAAGTTTGATGGATGAACACAATGATTTTTGTACATGTATAGTACTAATAAAAGTTTCTGAAATAGCAGCTGCATACAAGCATGTAAACAGAAGTAGAAGAATAACATTAAATTACAGTTCTACCATCTTAATTTTCATAACTCTCAAGCCGCGACATACTGCATAGATCTAGAGCACTACTATGCAATATTGATTTCTGCCATTTATCTGAAACGAGGAATAAGTGAAACACTGAATATCATTAAAGTTAATAAGGGAATCATCTTAGTTGTTCTCAAGAGGTAATTTTAAACAGAAAAAAACTCAAAACTGAGTTTATATTCAGAGTTGCTAGGGAATTAAATGAGACTGTTGCCAAGGTGAAATAATACCTGAAAATTCCTGACATACATCATCCAAAGGTTTCTGTAGTCTGATCTTCCATTTTGACTCAGTGTTACCAGTGGTCTGAATAAACACTTACTGTTGCTAAGGACTGATGTTGTTGCCAGGTGAAAATGGCCTATATTAACCTGCCACAAATATCTAAATATGTTGATAGAAGTATGCTGATAAAGAATAGGAGAAACATGTCTTGGAAAATTGGATGATCTCTTATTTCTTGTCCACAATGTAACAGTAAAGTGACTTTTCTTAGTCACTGTGCACATGAACTCTAACCCATAAAAGTGTCAATAAAGTACCTGACAATAATGATGGTAGTCTTAAATGAATGTTGTGTTCTATAGGATATAAATCTTAATCATGCATTCAGTATAACCTATAAAATTGTTACTGAGGGGAGCTAACTGAAGTCAGACAGCCCTTTGTGTAATTCAGATTAGTAAAGACATATGATCACTACTCCTTTATCTTTCAAATGGATTCTGTCACGCTGTCCTATAACGTTATGAAATTTGAGTACCATTATCTCAAAAGCAACTAAGAATATGCTTCAAGTAAAACAATGAAATAGATACTTTCAATGTAAATGAGCAGGTTCTTTAATTGCTGTGTGTCAGCACACGTATGTAACAGGCATCTTTCTTAGATGTTGGTTAAATTGCAGTCTAATGCCTTTTTGAAAATTTGCATAGTATTGCCAATAATACTTTATAGTATAATCTTGCTTGTAAAACCTTGTCATTCTTAGTCATTTCAGGAAGTAGCTCCTTTTTTATAAATCAAAAAGAGATAAGAGACCAGCAGAAACCATTAGACAAAAATATTCACACAGAAGAGCTTGAAAAACAGTTGCAGTATCCTTTCTTGATAAAAACTATTACAGCACACTACATGCATATAGTTCTTGCTTTCATTTGTCAGTATTAAGTACAAAGCACTGACCTGTCCTATGCTACAGAAAAATCTATTATAATGGACGAAATTATACATTTAGAGAAAATTAGTTTACACAATGGAATGGAACGGTGAAGTTACAGTGTTCAGCAGCAAAGTTTTCACCCTCTTTAGAACCCTTCCTAGAAGCTGTTTAACCATCTTTTACATCTTACAAGGCAGCTTTGTTCTTGGTTTTGCTGGGCTTTAAAGAGACTTGTAAAAAGTCACTAAAGAGTGTGATCTCTACAAAACATCTGTCTGCTGTTCTACCCAAACTCAGAACTCTTGATGTCACAAAGGTTAAGAAAGCACGAATGCTCTTGTGTTGTGGAAGCTTATGTCTCTATGCTTAGCTTTGACTGACACATCATTTCTTCTCTGGACCCCAATCTATTTTCTGCCTCACTAAACTTACAAAACTCTGCATAAATTTTCCTTCTCAGCTTGTTCTGTAATCCTATGAACACACTGTCTTCCTGTTCATTCCTTCAGTCAGTAAGTGCCAGCTGTTGGGTCCTGGAAACAGTTTTATTTATGTGAAGTAAAAAAGTGCAGAAAAAAAAAAAGTAGTTGATCAGAAAGCTGTGAGAATAACAAAAACTTTGTGATTGCACTGAAATATTGAATCAGAATGTTTAAGTCAAGTAAAAGAAAATTATGGTTTCCATCAATCAACATATAAATGAACTTAGACTAGATACATTTTCCATGGAAAGATAAAACTCTGGGTGATTTCAGTCTATAAACTAATCCCTTTTTGATTGTTCTGTTATGCATGAAACAGAGGTCATGCTGTGAAATGAAAAAAAAACTGGAATGAACATAAATTAATTATCCTAATATATTCTGCCATATTGCATCTGTCAAAAATGTCCTCATTTTTAATGGGAAACATGCAACACCCCATGCATACCCTATCCATATTTTTACAAGTTATAAAACATTTGCATTTTCAATATCCAGAATGGAAGTATTTATAATATTGTAGCTGAAGCTAATTAATATGTGCATGTATAATTAAACATAAGTAACTCTTTGCATGAATTACAATGGTTTCCAGGAGGCACTGCCTCCAGAGTGACAGAGGAAGCTGCCTTCCTCTGAAGGTGCAATGGGACAGAGGTACAGCTTCACATGGATCTGCAGTCCCTGCTGTAGAACTTGAAGGTACATGAATACCTACAGTCTGGAAGGGAGTGACAATACTTGGTAGCAATACATTAATGTCCTGCCTTGCTGATGAGGCACATACTCCTTGCCCTTCCCTGGAAGAAAGAGAAAGACAGCAAGTCTCACCAACATACACAGCAGCTGTGGTATCTCCTTATCAAAAGTCTTTGCATTTGCAGAGTTTGCATAGGTCAAGAAAGTATCAGAAATGACAGCTTCTTAGAGAGTCTATCATATTGTACCTGTTTTGGTAAGAAACAATATTTTTATAGTGCTCTCTTGTACAAAAGGTGTCACCTTTCTCATTCAAGATAGACTGGTTTTCCCGTGTGACAACTCTGAAGTGGCTAAGAGTGGTCTACACCTCACCTCACCATGAGTTGTCCAGCCCCTGCTATCTGCTGATTGGAGTAAAGAAAACCTGCTTGCCTTTTTTAGGCATAGGATATGAAATCTCAGAGTTCACCCCTGTCATGATTTGTGTTTGACCTGTCACTATTTATCAGGACCAGAGACTTGAAGCTGATTTGATAAGGCTCAAAGGATAGCTTTATTCTTGAAAAGACCGATCCACTTTTTCCTCACTAGTTTTCTTGGGAACAGCTAATGCTTGAGCAAAGAACAGAAGTGATGCATGTAGCTAAGCAGACAGAAGAATCCAGAAAGACTTTTGAATTGCTAGGAGGTCGTGTGTACTTGTTTTGGAGACCTAGGCATTTACACATGTCCGAACAGAAGGCACATTTTCTGTGCCATAAGGCAAGAGTTCCCCAGTTCCAGTAAACTGGACCACTTCAGGTAACACCTTGAAATTCTTGTAATATTTGGAGTTGAGAGATATGTGATTGTTATTTTATTTTCCAATCCATAAAGTCTAGTGGTAACTCCCTACTTATTTCTCTTGCTCTCAGAAATGATGAGGGAAAAACAGTTGGGAAGAATAACACAGGCCTTCTGTGTTGGCTTTTAGAGATCAATGGGAGAGAGAAGTGCTGGTTTAAACTCAAGATAGCTGTGGCTTACCGTGAGAAAAATAAGCAAACTTAGAGCATTCCTGCTGTGTCCCTCTGTCTTTAATCTGTGTGCCGTTATACATTATGCCTTTGTGATATGTAAAAGAATAGGAGGCTTAATTCAATTTAAATGTACTGCAGTGATTAGTTGTTGTGGTTGTTTATAGTGCTAATAGTAACACTACAATATAGGAGCTCTGAATAAAAATATTACAATGAATTCACGAGTCTGATAAGTACCAGAGATCCTAACAGATACAATATAATGATAAAATGCCTGGAATAATATTATGTTATGGATAATTTTAGTATTTCTGTGAAAAATAGAAGAATTTACTATGGTGTACATATATTAGTATTCATAAGTAAATTTTAGTGTAATTTTAGAATTTGCTGATTAGAGGAACAAACAGAAGTACTATTTACTGAAAAAATTGCTAAGCAAGAGCCACTAATGAAACAAACACCTTTGCATCTGTTTTGTTTGCTTACTGGTGAGGCTTGGGTAATGGGATACAAAAAGATAGTAAAGTCTACTTCTTTCAGTCTCTGACCTATGCGAAGACCTAAGAAGGCTCTTGCAAGTAGTCAGAATAAATATGTAATGCCACAAGTGCTGAGCTAATTAGGAAAGCTCGTGATTTCTTATAGGAGTTAATCAGTTCTTCTACATGGGCCAATAATTTTTTCCATGTTTTCTGGAACTATGAACCTTAGCTGAATCTCTGAAATGCATGTGGAAATATGGAAACTTCCTTTTTTTGGTACTTGCTTCTCCGCACAGCTGCTTTTCAAGCTTCTTGCTCTATTCTTTGGAAATCCTTTGAAAATAATCATCTCAACAAACTTAAAGAAAGACTGATAAACTTGGTAAATCAGTACTGCACCAAATAACATTCTGAAATGTTAATATACTCTGAGATAACTGGATACTACATATCATCCTATGAAGAAAGAGGCAAATCACATGTAAATCCTAAGATCTTCACCTTCTATTACTCATAATTTCCTGATAAAAAATCATGTAGCACACTGCATTTGCAATGAAGATTCAGAGAAATTGCTCCATTCTTACAAATCTTTTACGTAGAGTATGGAAATAAGATAGAGTCATGATGTTTATATGAGAAGTCTTAGGGGAAAGATGATGCATCATCACAGAAAATGGTTTTCCAGCTATGTCCTCCATCTTCAAAATATAAAATTTTACTCTCCTCCCTCCCTCCCTTTTATCTGTCTTCCCACTTTCAAGGTAATGGTGGAGGAGCTCTGTTATACTCTAGAAAGATAACAAGGGGATATTATAGAGAGAATGATGGAGAGGTTTGTTGTATTCTTTTCTGAAAACGCTATGTTAGTACACATATGGTCCTTTCTTCATTCTTCTGTCTCAGAGTAAACTATTAAGTTCTGACAACACATATGCATATCTAATGCATTTCCATGAACATAAAAAATATGTATTTATGATCAAATAAATCAACAGTCTTATGGAATGATAAATATTCCTTAGTAGGTGGAGATGGAGTTCAGAGAGATCTCATTATAACCAGAACAAAGTCACACCAAAACAAAGTTTCCAGCCCCAAGGGAAACAACGAAAATGAGCAAGAAATTTGAAAGACATAAAGTGAAGAAACTTCTGATTTTATGAAATAAGTCCTGAGTATAATACAGTAATTAAATATACGTATTTACAATACACAACCAGAATTGTTACACAAACATACAGCATTTGGCAGATCATGAGGCTTTTGAAGTGTTGGTTTTAATTTATTATATCAAATATCATGTCTAAAAATGTAACTGGCTTTCCAAGAAAACCTTTTTATAGGTTTATAGGCAATATCTATGTAATAAAACCCCCCTAACACTGTATTTTACTTTAATTCACTGAATAGTTTTTCATGAAAACAGTCAAAAATGTACTTTTGCAGCAGGAATTAATGAAATTGGCTCAGTCACAGCAATGACATAAGCAGCAACTATTGTTTTCTGATTTCCATAAGAGTAGTGAAAAAGCCATAACAGAAGAATTCTAAACGACTGCTTTTCCCTTTCTGATTTTAAAACCTAGTGTCATCTAGAACTGCTGTGTCCCTCTGCTCAAATTTATGTAAATGATTCCTTCTTGTAAGGAGAAAAATGTTTCTATGTTGAACTTCCAGACAACCATCCTCATTTTCTCTTATTTCCTTTCCTACCACAGAATTTTACACTCAATTTATCAGGCAATTAAAACTCAAATCAACAGTCACATAGCAATTATGCTATAAGGGGAATATATTGCAAACAAAGGTTTGATTAACTCCTCAACATGGCAGTAAAAACTGTAGCTGGAGTCTGTGTATCAACCCAATAACAAAACAAAGCACTTTAACTGCTCTCTCTGAGGAACAGAGTAAAGGATGGGATGTAATGGGAGTAATGATAAAATATGGGATAGGTAATAGGTAACCAATTTCAAACTTTGTGACTAAAAACAACTGCTGCCTTGTATCTGGTTGGGGTTTTTTAATTCACCATAAAATTATTTGATCTTACATAGCTTCTTAAGAAGAGTTTCGTACATTACAGATTCACCACTGACACTGGCAGATATTTTCTGTTCATAGTTTCAAAGAAGTGCATAAGGTAAAGGAAGCTTTAACTTCTAGAGAGGATTCCGGTTCAGACTAATTTCTTAGACAAAATATTTGTGCTCTTCTTCTGGATAGACATATTCAGGAAGTTCCACCTAAATATGAGGATGAACTTTATTGCGCAGATGATTGCACACCAAAATAGATTGCTCAGAGAGGTTGTGGTATCTCCTTCACTGGATACATTCTAGAACCATCTGGTCACAATCCTGTGCCATGTGCTCTAGAATGACCCTGCTTGAGCAGGGGAGTTGGACCAGATAACCTACAGCTGTCCCTTTCAACCTGACCCACCCTGTGAGTCTGGGATACTGAAAATTTGATATCCAGGTTGGTAGTTTGGCTTTTCTTATGATGACCTCATCACTCTGAAAATTAGCACCAGCCTTCAAAGTACTGCATATCTCACTGAATAGAATATGGCCCTCTATGAATTTCTCATATAACTTTTATTTCATAATTCCTTTCGAGATGCTTTCCTGGCTAGGAACCCAAAAACCCACATCTAGATTTTGTGGATTTTGCCTCGTGTGGAACAGGTGTTCAGAAAAAATGGGAGAGGATCTAATCTAAGCATTGTTTTTTGACACAAGTTGTGCAAGTATGTCCGAAAACTGAATATCAATGTTTAGTCTGATTACTCAGCAAATTATTTGAATATCAGGAACTTTAGGTCTATTGTGACTGAAACGATAATGAAACTTCTTATTTACAAGTACAAATCTATGCAGTTCATACTTCTAAAATTTTTTCTTTACAAAGCAACTCTGTTCTATGACTAGGAACGAATCATGAGTTGTCAAAAGAACTCTTGAACAAAGCTGAATGGTGTCTGCTCTCCCCTTTAAACAAATAA
This sequence comes from Manacus vitellinus, assembly GCF_001715985.3. Lineage (NCBI taxonomy): Eukaryota > Metazoa > Chordata > Aves > Passeriformes > Pipridae > Manacus > Manacus vitellinus. Next base: position 4,952,585 of record NW_021939324.1, on the reverse strand, counting down.
CTTTACCCTTCATAGATTAGCATTTTCTGGAAGAAATAAGGCCCTAACCAAACTCATGATTGGAAATGAAGATCGTTGCTTGACTTCAGAGTTTTACATAAATCTTCAGAGATCAACAAATACCAGGAAATAAATTTTGTATGAAGGAAGAGAACAGAGATTGAATGCACATAGAGGAGGGAAGAAGCAAGAATAAAACTAAAGGCATGTGAAGAGAAGTCAGAAAGTGGGAAGAAGGAAAACATATTTACAGAGAGAAACTGAATAAAAAAGAGAGGCACTTGGAAAGACAAAGGAAAAAGAGAAAAGGAAAAAAATGAAAGAAAGAGAAAAAAATAACTAGAAACATGGAAGAAACTGAAGAAAGATAAAGCAATAAAACATTCTTAAAATGTATGACTCCTTTACATATACACTGGATAAATTTGAAACAAGGAAAAAAGATCAAGAGAAAGATAAGAAAGAGAAAGAACACTTTGAACTGAAAAAAGAGGAAAGAATAGAAAATTAAAATTCAACTGAAGATGAACTTTAATAACAAAAATATTACAGAGAATCTGTGCATTTTTTGATTTTGGAAATGGAGATAGTTGTTTCAAATTAAATAAAATGAAAGCACAAATGCAGTCAAATAACTAATACTTAAATCTATCGGAGTTATTTAGCAAGCTATGTCTCACATAGCACAACACATCTATTAAATAAGAATTTGTGCTCAATGAGTAAAAGGTTTCCTGGATTACAAAGAGAAAATATTTCCTATTGTACTATTAGTCTCTAATACTAGCCTCCACCCCTAGCACCTAATAGAGATTCCCCCTTCCCTCATGTCAAATGCTGTTTGTTTTCCAAAGTCTTTTTTTTGTCCTACTTCTTCAAAAACAAGGTATTACAGGGGTTTATCCTGGTACCTGACCTGCTCTACATCTCTGTCAGTGACCTGGAGCAGGAGATGGAGGGCACATGCATCAAGACTGCAGAATGACCAGTCAACAGAATATTATGCTCAAGGTACCATATCTCACTATCTCTCTCTGCTTTTCTATGAAGTTATTGCTTTATGATTCATAGGCTGTTTCTCAATTTTATCTTCATAAACTTTTGTTGTGTTTGTATATTATAGGTAGAATTCTCATTTGGAAGAGTTTATTAAGTTAATGACTGTTCAGTAAAGGCCTTGACAAGTGAGCAGTATATTTCACATCAGTCCATTTTGATATTCCAGTTTATCAGTGTGGCTTTCAGTATTTTATTTTTTCACAATTAAATCTCTGTCTGAATTAGCAGGGTTATTTCTTTGCTTCAGCTGATTAGTAAGATTTATACAAAAATTGAAAAAGTAATTTTCTTAATTCAGAGATGCCAGCTTGTCAGAACCTAAATCAAGGTGTTTCTTTTAAAGCTCATCTTTTATCAGGAAGTTCTCTGTTTTACTGTTTATTTACTCTTCCCTTTTCCCCAGAAGTATGGTAATACACAATTATGATTAAGTAACAAAAACTTCGCTCTCTTATCCTTACTTTAAGTTGTGAGTTTGGTTTTTGTTGTTGTTGCTGTTGTTGTTTGTTTGTTTGTTCTTTTAATTTTCCCATTTTCTCCACTTAAAAATAAATAACCTCTCAAGTCACATTATGAGTCCAGGAGTTTCTAAGATTTCAAATGAATTCCTGTGGTTTTTTTCATTATTACCGTAGCCAAATTCATAAGGGCCTAGAAATAAATTCAAAATATATTCACTTTCCATCAAAGGAAAATTAAGCAACAGCAGATTTTTTTGTAGCATTTTACAGATGCTTTTGTCCCTTTAAGACTAAAGATTGAGAAATTATACATCTGCAGTGTAAAAATCCATAAACTGTATTCTAAATGAAACAATTAAGAAGTCTGTAATACTAGATCTGAAAGTGAATGGTTAGTTGAAATAAAGCCTTGTCTTTCACATTCATACAGAAATTAGAGCCTGAAAACTGTCATTTTGTCATTAATCCCTGAAATCAACAACTGTGTCCAAAGGACTGAAACCTAGTTTCAAATAAATCAACTAGAAAGTACTTAACACCTAAAACTCCCAGTGGCATCTATGACAGCATGATTCTACCTTGAAATTATAATATATATATATATCCTTATCCCTATTCTGTCACTGTGTTTGTATTAAAGAAATTTTCCCAAACATACTCAAGCAAGTGTCTAAAATGAGTTCCATGAATCCTCATTTACTGCTGCTTAAGTAGTCAAAAACGGACCATTTGCATGTATATTGCTACAGTTTTAGGAAAATCTATAATTGAAAATCTAGGTGAAGCCTTCTCTTGACACTGAAACTCAGTCTAGTTATACGCTGCTGAAGAACAGAGTATTAAGTTCCTGAAAACAGGTGTTTAAGTTCACTTTGTTAGTTTTCACAATGATTGAGTCAGTGAAAGCAGAACAGATTTCCTAGAATTTCTTTGGAAATTCTATATAATGGTTTGAGACCTTAAAAAGTACCTATTCACCTCCTTAACGGGATACCCATAACTTTGTGATGGAAGACCAAGCACAAAGGTTTATGGAAGTGGGAGCAAGGCTGCACACCAAGTGAAATGCAAAAAAACAAAAAGAAAGATCTCCTTATTTAAATACTGGATTAAGAAAAGGAAAGGAAGTATAAAGGAGGTCTTAAGAAGCAGAAAACGGGCACAAATTAATTAGTTGTGGGAATCTAGATACAGAAAGTTTAAAACATACAGTTTTCAAAAACATATTCAAAAAGAGATTCAAGAACTGTGCAATGGTGAACATCCAGCAAATTAATACCAAGCCAGCAACAATTTTTTTCTCTCCTCATGTATGTAATTGGTATGAGAATTGATGAATGTGAAATAGCAATCAAACTGTTTCTTTCAGTTTCAAAGTATGAAACATTTTCTCAATATTTGTTCCTTTACCTCTACAAATTCTGATGTCAACCATAATCCAACAACTGCCACGTAAAACCCAGTATTCCTAGTATTTAGCTCTGAATGGTCATATCAGCCACTTCTCAATGTTTACCTTGCACATTCAAATCCCAAGCCTTGGAAATACAAGATATTAGAGCTGAACCTCTCTGATGGCCTTAGGTAATGAAACTTTGTAAAATAGAGTGAGGATTCCTGCATTATTGGAATTTTTCCAAAATGGATGTGAAAATAACACCCTTGCTCAGTATGCAGTAAGGCTGCATGAGTCCTTTTAGTCGGGGCAAAGAATATGCAGCTATCATCTTGGTTTGAAAGTAAAGAGAACCTTTGAAACTACTTTTCTAGCCTGAATTTTGCAGTTTTTCAAGTTTATATTCCTATAGTAGCTTTCCATATCTCACTCTGTATCATGCTTTTATTTCAAATGGTTGGGATGCAGCATGCTCAAAAATCAGTCATTTTTTGTAGTTACTCCTCTGCTCTTTCCTTCTGTATTGCCATCTTTTTCCTCAGAACCCCAGATGATAAAATGGGAGATGTGAAAAGACTAGATGAAAAGCCTTTCTATGCTCCATTTAGTCAAGTGGGAGAGTGAAGAAAAAAAGGAATGTACATGACTGTGGGTTTTTGAGGGATTTTTTTTTTCTTTTCTTCATGAATAGCACTAAGTTGCCCGATCAGATCTGAGAGACAAAGAAATCCCATTTGAATAATTTGGTTAAATTATTTGGTTATGTGCTTGAAATGACCTGAAGAAATCAACGAGTTTAGAAATTCAAATGTCATCAATTAGCTTTTGGATTTATCATTAAATCTAATCAGAGATGTTACGGATCTATGTAAACATATCTTCCTACAAATGTCTAGTTATAGGAATTAGAAAATTCACAAGAATGAATCTGAATAAAGGTTTTCTTTACCTTTATTTTACTTTATGTGATATGCAAATTTCAACTTGGTTTTAAGAATGGAACTGACACTTTCATAATAAAGAAATGTTCACAATGCCTATATATTCACATTTCAATACTACAACATGTTGTATTGCTGTAATGTTTTACCTTGTAAGCATTAATAATCATCTCTCAGAGTGTTGCCAGAGGCAGATAATATAAATATCCCTAGTGTTTAAAGGAGAAATGGCATAGTCTTTTATCAAAACCTGTCTGATAAGGTAGAATTTGGTGAGGGGTGAAAGTGGTATTGAATATTTTATGGCAGCAATAATTTTAAATATTTTTCAGAAACACAAAGATCTAATGCAGTAATTTACACTTTAAGATGTAGTTGCTTCTTTAAAAAAAAACAACCCAGAGAGTAAAAACGACTTCTTAGCTACCTGGAGGCACAACTCTTTGTTGCAGAAAGAATTAATTCTTTTCCCAATATTTTAGACTTAATTTTTTTCTATTAATTGAAAAGTAATGTCCTCATTGTAAATTGCATTTTAATATGAACCAAATACATTCACAAAAAAATGCTGCAGTTGAATGAGATCAGCAACATTTGGCATTTAGTCCTGGCATATTTTTTCTCTATAATTACCTGTTTGTCTCACAAACAAAACAAGGTAATTCCAAATTCAGTCTTTTTTTCACTTTTAAAAAGCTGCATACATTTTTCGGTATTTGAAGACATAGAGGACCAGTTCTTTTTACTGTATGGAAATTACTACTTTTTCTAAATGAAAAGTTATATACTGCTCATGGCAAAGTTACCCATAATGAGATTTCTCATTGCTGAATTGCTAGACTCAGCCAACATACTGCTGGCTTTCCAGGAGATGCTATTGTGTTTTGGGCAGCTGGAAAACTCATGAATTATCTTCTGCCATTCTACTAAATCAGGAGAAAAAAAATTCAAAGTGTGTTGATAAGAAAAACTATTCAAAGATGCAGGGTTACAGAGAAATTAGGGCTTCTTCCCCCCCAAAATATTGGTGGGATCAGTACACCAACTGAAGTTCATCTACATCAATGTATTCTGCGTGAGCAACGAGCATGAGAAGCTGAAGCCATTGTGCAGTATGAGTACTATGACATAGTGCCGGGGTTTGGAAGTTGTTAACTCACTCGTCTACCATTGGTTTCTGTGTTGCCATAGTTATTATATTGTCTCCTTACATTGGCTAGCCAAATGGCCAATCCCCTCTTTGGCCCAGCAGCCCTTATAAGCTGCAGGAAATTTGAATAAAGGCTCTTCTTCGCTGCTGGATTCCCTGTGTGGTCTCTGTCTCCTGGCTTAAGTACCTCCACCACCTGTCCCTGCCACGAGGGACGGGCAGCGGAGAGGTGATTCCAGCTCTGAAAACCTTCACAGAGCGGCCAGCAGTGACCCCCCAGAAACCCCTCAAACTGCAACAACATAGTTGTCATCGTGGAAACATGGTGGAATGACTCCCAAAACCACAGTGTTGCAGTGGATGGCTATAAACACTTCAGAAGGGATAGGCAAAGAAAGAGAGGTGGTGGAGTAGCTCAGTATGTTAGGAAGTGTTTTAGTTTTCTACATCTTAATTATAATCATGATGATAAGATCAAGTGCTTATGGGCAAGAATCAGGAGGAAGGCCAGTGAGGCAGATACCATTGGGGGAGAGTTATAGAGTCAGAATGTAAAGTCAGACAAACTGTTTTATAAGCCGCTGGAAGAAGGAAACAGTCTCAAGTCCTGTCAGGGAAGGTTTAAACTGGATAATAGGAGAAATCTTAACTGAAAAGGGTTGTCAACATTGGAATAGGCTGCCCAGGGAAGTGATTGAGTTGCTGTCCTGTGAAGTTTAAAAGATGTTTAAATGTGGCATTTAGGAACATGGTTTAGGACTTCATGGTGCTCAGTTAACAGCTGAAATCAATGATCTCAGAGGTCTTTTACAACCTAGACAATTATGTAAAATATATATAAAAAATACATTATGCCTTCTGGAAAGAAATAAAATAAAATAAGCAAGCCAAATCTTGAATTTTGCTCTTACTATTGTAACTGAGACAAAAAACAACTAAGCAATCAAACAGCAAATTCCCCATTTTCTGATAACAAACAACTTGCCTTCCATTGTGGAGTTCCTGCTTTTCCTGGAGAAATTCTATCAAATATGCAGTATACGTGTGATACCTAGATTATACTCTGTCCAATGGCTTTTGCATACGAGAGTTTTTATTATAAGCAGAAACAAATTGCATTGCGGAAATAAAACTCTGATGTTGCTATATAAAATACTCTGGCTTTCAGTGTATCACTATGTACAAGCAAAATGATGCAGATTTTGACAAGCAATAGTTACCTACTCCTAATAATCCTGCAACTGCACCTTTTTGTGCTACCAGTGCTGTGGGCCCTTGGACAGAACTGTTGAGAAAACAATTCCCAACTAGACAAAAAATAGTTAATGTCTCTTTAAACAAGTGTAGAACCCCTCTATCAGAGGGCTAGATTTAGCTGTTGTAGGAAACATGTTTCGCCAGACTACTTTTGCATGTAGCTGGTGATGCTGAATGAAGCCTCAAACCATATGTTTCAGTACAACTGTTTCATACTCTATCCTATGTACACAGCCAGAGGCTCAAGTAAGGTCTTCAACCTGGAGCTTGGCTTTGTTTGTTCTCCCAAAATACAACTCTTTTAACAAATTTCGTCATGTAATGAATTCCCTGTTCTCCTGCTTACGTATTTGTGAAAGTGGATGAGCATCTCTGGGAAATTTGTAGGGGTTTTTCCACTAAATGGTGCCTCAGTAGCTGTACCGGTCTCAGCATCAAGATTTTACAGCAAAACCTGATCTGAATCTTGCTTGGATATGCATATTCCTTCTGTAGAATCCATGGATGTGATTCCTATTTATCTAATGATGTAGCTTATAGTTAAGTTCACATTCAGTTCAGTTCACGTTTCAGTTCATGTAAGGTTCAAATAACTTCTTTGTGTTGTATGGTGATAATAATGATGATATTCCTAAATTACCAAAAGTCGCTAAGACCACAGACACTTTTTGATATATAAATAATATTCCTAATCTGATAATAATTACATAGTTAAATATAGTTAAATAGTTAATATAGTTAGGGATAGTTAAAAAGTATAATTTTAAATACTTAGCTAGCTAGACGTGATTACACATATGATTGCTGTCATATGTGCCAAATACTATGTCAGGTAATGAGAATTTCAATGTTACTGGTGTTTTAGTTCATAAACAAAGATAAGCAATCAAATCCAGGAAAACGTGAAAAAGAGACAATTTTAGTTTTGCTCTGGAACTTTGCAAGCTGTGTTCTGGTAGACCACAAAAGAAAGCAAAACATGTGACTTGGTACTGAAGACTGTATCATACTCTTTTCCACATACGTTTGTCATGTGTACTGAGGTTGGGATGAAATCCAAAGTGAGCTCTTGCAATTCATGATGATTTTTGCTCAGAAAAACTGAACTTAGAATGTAGCTTTCACAGGCAGCTGCTTCTTTCATGAATTAAAGCTGATTTTCACTGCTCTATGTTATAAGGGTATCACTAGAAGTGGGATGGATCTAGAGATTGTCCTGTGCTAAGTCATTAGCCTTCTTACAAGTGCTTCCTATGAGTGTTCCTTGCTGTCCTGCAAGGGGGTGGGTATACTTACCTGACTTCTTATGTTAATCAAAATTTGCTGACTAATTCTAAATTTAATTGCAAAGCTTTTTTCCTTGTGTTGTGGATGAACCTCTAAACAGTAGTTTAAATCCATTTAATTGATTCTATCACTTCCAATTGTGGCTTGATCTTACCTTAGACAAACAGTCTTAGATAAAGCTAATTTTTAAAAGAAAACAATTCAATAATAACCTGTCTGATTATACTCATAATCAGATTTGATTTTAAAGTATTAAGAAACTTCTTTGTAGCTGAATTCCTTCTGAACATCATCAAATCTCATTAATTGAAACCACCATTTCCTCAAAGGTAGCATATTTTCAGGGAGCATTTACAGAGTAATATTTGCATATCAAGACTTATTTCTGTAGTTATTTCTGAGGTGTGTTTTCCACAATAAGAGTGTCCAATTTTAAACAACAGCAGAAGTTCTACTAGAATTGCATTTTGGAAAATGAAGGCAAGATTTAACATTTTGTGATGCACAATGTCTATGGATAGAAGTAGGTAAGCACCATTTATCTCATTGAATGGACAAACTGAGATCAAACACACTGGTCTTAATCGATTAGATCTGGAGATGGTAGCATTTGTGAGTCAGAAAACACTGCAAAAAATAATGAACCATGTTTTAGAAAATGAAATTTTATTTTGGCCTTGTGTTAGACAGAAATTGGGAATACCCACGTGCATAAGTTCATCAGGAAATCACCGACGGTAGTTTCCTCTTCCCTACCAGGAACAACCTCTAGAATTAATTGAGTCAGCTGGTCTAGTGAGCAGATGTCCAATTATGTCATGGAACATGGGTCGCAATGTCTCTTCTTAAGCAAAACTGGTAAATATTCAAAATACAACATGGTGCTGATGTGAAGCTTACATATTCACACTTAACATCTGTTTAGGAAATCACTTTAAAAAGTAGATATGAAAATGTGGCTATTAGACAGTATTATTTCTAGGGACAAATACAATTCTGCAAACACTCAGCAAATGTTTTGAAATCTGGCAACTACTCTACGCAGAGGGGGATCTCTCTTTACTTGAGAGTGTATCCCTAGGTGGTGAGTAAAGAGGGATGCTTGGCTTGCTATCGTATCTCTAAACACATCAGATAACTATGCCCACCAGCCTACTTGGACACAGCAGTGGGTTTGACCATCTGCTCCCAAATATGACTATAACTGAATTTTGGCACTAGAATTCATGAGAAAAAGCAAGGGGTACTAAGAAACACTGGGTTCAGACAGGTGCCTTGGAAATTTACCCTTGGTAACATGTGTTGTTGTAACAGTGATATGCATTCATTTCCACGGCTCTATGAAAGTGCACAATTTGTGTTGGCATGGGACAGCAGAAGGTTGTCACTTCTGGTTAGTACTGCTTTCTCTAGAAACTACTGTTCATATACTATATACTTTAGATTCAAAGGTAACAGAGAAATTCTACTAAACACAAAAAAAATACACCCCACTGCATAATGCTGCATATCATGTAAAAGATTACTTAGGAGTCAAATTTTCATTTGCTGCTAACTTCTAGAAAAGGGCTAAGTGGATACAAGGCTCAGCTGTGACCCCTCCTCCATTCATTTAACTAATCAAGAACGCTTTACAGAGATTTTGCAAAAAAGTGGGTAGAGCCCACTAGTTATGAAGCAGTCAAACAAAAGTGACATAATAGTCAGCTGTTGCTGTGTTTTCTTTCCTTCAAGAACCACTCTGGAGAATTCTTTTGCTTTTCTGGCCTTCTAGTAGGCACTTTCCTGCCTGTGAGAATGGAGTAGAGTAGTATTCTTAAAGCTGATTTTATAAACCATTCTCAAAATAAGAAAATTAAGGCTGAACATTATAAGGAAGCAACCAAGTGTACCCTAATAAAGGAGGGAAGGTTATGAGGACTGATTTAGACTGTTTCTCCTCTAAGTTTTTTTCTCTCCCAAAATGGCTGAATGTGTCCTTGTCCTGGTGACCAGTGACATATCATGTGGCCTATTGTGGAAAATTCTTTTTGTTTTCTTCCAGCTTCTCATGGAACAAGTTTAATTCTACTCCAGTGAATAAAGCAAACCCCAAATTTCAAAAAACTTGGCCCAGATTTCTGAAATGTGAACAAAACTTAGAAAATATAAATACTTGCCTGGAGAGGTTAGACTCCTCAATATGCATTTTAGAAACTCTGAACTTAAAAATTCTGTGTAAAGAATTTAGTCCATCCTAATTGCTTTTTTACTAATTGTTACCACCATCAGAGAGCAAAAATATCTGCATTTTCTCAGAAGAGTGAAAAAGAAAAAATATGCTCTTTGAGACAGAGAAAACTGAAATGGAAGTTAATTTATTTTCTGTTAGTCCAGATTGCTTTATTTTAAGGTGACCAGATTTTAATGACAGAAGAGGCTGAGACCAAATAAGCTTAAGAACAAACACTTTCAGAAAAGTTCAGAAATATATTGTGATGGACTAAGCAAATCAGAAGACCAGATAATTAGATAGTTGTCTAGAAAAAAAGATAAAGTGTGAAAGTGTTTCCAGCTCAGATGATTTTGTTACCATCCCCTATACTAAAATGAGAAATATGGAAAGAAAAACCAGTTACTAAATTTGTGTTTTCCCAGTCGTATAAAAGGTGAGAAAATTAAGAAAATGAAGAAGGTGGAATACACAGAACCAAAGTAAAAAGTCATGATAACCCACTGCAAGTATTTGTCTGTGCTTCCAAGTACTGCTATGAGTGAACTACATGAAACACTGAACATCTAATGACTACAGCAAACTACGCCTTTAACCTCTCCATTCCAGACCAATTTTGTGGGTTTTTATTTATTTAACAAATTTTTGTATTTGCTTTCAAATATTAAAGTAAGGACCTCATGTAACTAAGTCAATATTTTTATTTAAATTTGTGAATAAAAGTCTTCTTTTACACAAAGAATATTTTTAATCAGTTGAAACACACACATTTACGGGAGTGGAGATGTGCAGAATAAGAAAAATAAAAGCCTTGCTATCCAAATCTCATACCAAAGAAAGTTCTCTTTCTTCAAGTTTTCTTCATCTGACTCAAAATATAGAACAAATCCCTAGAAAAAATATAATGAAATAACAGAATCCAGACAAAATCCTATTCAATCAGGAACCTCAGGAATGATTGCAAGGGTCTGGCAATCATTACTGGGTGAGGCTTGGACCTGTTCCATCACTGTGTAATACATAATGTTCCCTTGTGGAAAATGCTCCAATGAGAAAACAACACATCAACTTCAACTAGAAAATGATTGAAGATTCAGAATATTGTGCAGTGTGATTTCATGCCTTTCATTTAATGCATTTTGCTTCATTTCCTCACTTTTTAAAAATAGTATTTTTTTTTCACCTTTTTAAGCACTGTGCATTTTTTTTTGTTTAACAACAAGTAATTCCAAACTCATTTTATTTGCTAGCATAGGCAATATATTTGATACTATGTTTCAAGGGATAAAAATCATTCCATTTTTGTTCCCTAAAGGAATTATATTAATTAAACTTCCTGGCTAAATTCCCCTGAAATAATGAGTGAGGCACTTGTTACCATGTTGAATCTCCAATGAAACAGAGAACAGATTTTTGAAAAGGAGGCATCCTGGTCTATCTAAGAATTTCAGCGCAGAGCCCTCCACCAGCACAGTGGGCTGCTCTGGAAATTGAAATGCTGCCTAGATCTTCTAGGGGACTGTGGTCTGTGGCCAGATCTCAGAATGCCCATATGCCGTACTTTCTCAAGAAGACCTTAGGAGGCAATCCTAAACTCATTTCCTCCCTGTCATTTGCTGAGACATTATGAGGGCAGCTATTAAAATCTCTTACAAAGGAGCAAATGTGACATTCTTCCACAAATTTCCTCTTTTAGAATCGTGAATTCTTTTTAAGTAGTCATTTTCTCTCTTAGACCGATAAACAGGATCTGATTGCTCTTCTCAGTGCTCTTCTCAGTGCTCTTCATCTCTGTACTTTGTGAGTTCTCTGACATTGAGATACATACATGCATACAGAAATGAAACATTTCTTTTTCTTTATGAACTTGTATGTAAAATCACCCACTGGATGGATATCTTTGATAGAATAAGCAGTATCCTCTATATCACCTTCTCCATAGTCTTTTTTGAAAGTCTAAACTTTGTGTCCAGTATGGAATCACATCTCTGGTAAACTTACCTACTGTTCGAGATAGGCATAGAGAAGGTAAAGATCCTGCCTGGTGTGCTGTGTTGGAGTCCCCATAATAAGAAAGATGTGCACCTACTGGAGTGAGTCCAGAGAAGAAACACAAAGATGTACAGAGGTCTGGAGCACCTCTCTTATGAATGCAGGCTGAGAGATCTGAGATTGTTCAGCCTGAAGAAGCAAAGCCTCCAGGGAGATCTTGGAGCAACTTCCAGTACCTGAAGGAGGCTAAAGAAAGCTATAGAGGGACTTATTACTAGGACTTGCAGTGGCAGGACAAGGGGGAATTGCTTTAAACTGAAAAAGCGTATGTTTATATTAGATACTAGGAAGAAATTCTTTGCTGAGGGTGTGGTGAGGAGCAGATTGCCCAGACAAGTAGTGGATGCCCCATCCCTGGAGGTATTCAAGTCCAGGTTAGACCGGGCTCTGAGCAGCCTGGTCCAGCAGAAGGTTCTCTGCCCATGGCAAGGAGATTGGAATTATATGATCTTTAAGGTCCCTTCTAACCCAAACCATTCTATGAGTCTGTGATCTGTCATGCATTCAGTTAAATATCTTGTGTTAAAAGTATGGTTTTCTCTTTTGTCTTTGTAGAACTACTCAGGAGTGGGTTTTGTCTTGGATGTGGGACAGACAATATATTTTCACTTTTCCTGTATTTTTTAAGTTATTTTTAACTGTGTAAGTAACATCTAAAAACTGAAAATTTATTATTCTCCATATTGTAGGGAAGTGTCCTTGCCAAAGGAGAAGCCAAGTCAGAAGACATTCAAGCACTGTGGCTGTGAAGGACAGTATTCTAACCTACAGAGGATTTCTGCAACTATGGTATGTGCAAAGCAATAGTGAATAAAACTCCAAGATTTCCAGGCTTCCCAGAGGTTATAGAAGACAATTATGATTTAATGATCAAAAATGCAAGACTATCAGGATTTACAATCATGCATTTTGACTATGACTATAGAAAGTATTTGTCCTCTGGTTCATTTCACAGAAATGTGTTTTACAAGTATCTCTTATCAAATAAGAATGAAAACCAGCTGAGGTATTACTGCTCTGAAACCTGTCCTCTAAGAGTATTAACATTCTTATGCTATTAATTTTGTGTGTGACAAAAAAAAACAATGTATTAAAGTGTTCTTACTGGAAAACCAGTGGAGCTACTAATACAATAAAACTGTGGGGGAAAAAAAGTTCTTCTATGCTTTCACATCTTCCATTGTCTGCCTTCACACGATTTTCCTCCTCTTAGGAGGAACTTCTGCAAGGAAAGTAAAGAAAAACTACTTTGATGGTCCTTTAGATTACAATGTGTAATACGTGACTGAAATTATTGTTCTTAATAATTTCTAACAGTAAAGTAAGAGTACATTTACATCAGATTTAATTATTAACTTATTGAATTCCTTTTTTCTGGTCAATCTGTCAGTTATAGTCTTTTGTAACTCTCACAACATCATAAAAGAATATAATTAGGCCAAATCAGAATTCCCCTTGCCACAAAACAAGGTATTTTGCATGATGTTCAGGGAGAGAGGGTTAAGTGTATAAAAGGAAACAGATATACATAGAAAGCATTCAGTGGAGTACCAGTTTAGCTACTCAAGTCAGCTAGTAGAAATGAAATTCATGCAATTCAGAGCTAATATTTCTATATCAATTGTGATCCTGAGAACTGAGTTACACTTTTTCATCACACTTGATTCTTAAAGTAACAAATTAATTATATGTAAGTGGGCTATATTTCCAGGAAATCTTAAGACCAGATTCATTGCTTATTGCAGACAAATCAGTTCTCCTGGTAGAAGTTGTCATGACAGCAGCAGTATTGGCAGACTAGGATAAGCTATTTGTCCCACACTGGGATAAGAAAGTCCTATATGACTCTATTCTACCTTCTGGTACAAAGATATTATCATAGTATCTTAGTATTTAGGCCAACTTATTCTACAAAAAGGAGCTATACCAGGTAGCACTTGAATAAGGCAAGTACCACTACAAATTAAACCAACTTGAGAGTCTTCCTAAATGTAGCATTGAGCAGAAACTCAGCATATCTCATTGCATCGTGCATAAGCCAGATTCATTTGCCTCAGCTTCCCTCTGCCTCAGTGGAATATTTTACTCACTGTTATGGACAGAAAGGATTTCCTTGTCAAAAGCAGATTGTTTTAAACAGTCAGGTCATAAAGGAAAATCTGTCCCAGAGTCTTATGACATGTCCTCTTGGCATATACTTCTGACAGTGAAGTGTGATAATCACAGACAAGAATAAAATTGTTGTCTTGTCCTAGAGGTAATTACATTTTATTTCTTATATTAATTTTATACAATCAGTATTGTTTTTCACAAGTTGTTTTATTTCAAAATTATTTAGCATATTTTCAGACTTTCTATTTGTTTCCATTCAAACAAATAGAATATTCAGGCAATTTGAAACATTTTGGAGCTGTTTTTAAGTTTCCTCCAAGTGAAACACATCTGTTAGAATATGCTTAAATTTAGATTTTCCTTAGCACTGTCAAAATTTTACCTAATGTTGAGTAGGAAGTTAGTATCAGCAATTTTGTCTAAATATACTAATAACCTAGGGAATCAAAGCATAGGGGAGATATGAATACAGCAAAATTATCTCTCTGTTTTTTGGTATTTCAGCAAATGGAGAAACTTGTATGTATTTCATCTAAATCCAAATAGAGTCATCTAATACAAATTTAATCACATTTTCTTCCATAACAAATGATTGATTGTATAGGGTATTAAGAATTCATTTTTCATCTTTCTCCAGTTTCAAGCTTCTAACATTAAGCAGCTTTAGAGTTGAGGGGTTTTTGTGAGGCTTTGAAAACACAAAGGTGAAAAATTCTTCCTTGGATAAAACAGCTCATTGAGGAAAACAATTCTAATGAAATTCTGTACTAACATACTAAAAAGTATGGAGTTCCCTGAGTATGTTTTCTGAGGTGTCAGGATAGTGCAATATATACACTGAAATACAACTGTCTGCCAGATTTGAGAAGAGTGGGTCAATGATGCTCAGATGGTCTTTTGCATTTCCTGTTTCTCTGGTACGTGAGATTTACTTGTAAAAAAGATAAAGAGGTACACATATGCAATTAATATTCTTACACAAGGGAAGAGGCATAGTAACTTTTACAAAACACCCTATGCTGAGCAAGAACAAAGTCATGAGAGATAACTCCCAATACTGAACTTTCATATTTGCCTCCAAACCCACACATAACACAATTAAGCCCATGCTTGCATTTAAACAACACTAAATGGATTCTACCTGTTACTGTTCTTGTATGGTATTACAAATATTTTGCTACAATGTTGTGAATGAAGGCAGATTACATATTATTAAGTATAAATCAATAAAAAATTCTATTAAAAATATGCATATGCCAGATTTAGGTACTGCTGTTGTAGTAGTTGCTTGGACTGTTGTTCTGGTGCTGACAAACAGGCTAAACACAGAGGTAGTATGGTAACAATGCTGCCAAATTCCTATGCCCTGCTCTTGACCTGTGTACACTGTCAGATTTTAACTTTTAAAGTAATATGTTTTCAATTAATTTTTTTTTACTTACTAGTTCCATACTTCACTCTATTGGTTTTACTATAAATAAGAGTGTCTGTTTACTATTAGAAGTAAATATATGAAAAGAACAGTGAAAAATTCACATGGTTTTTTCTCCTTGCTTTTAAACAATATATATCATTGATGTGATGTAAGAAAATATGTAAGTACGTTATCCCTTTTTTAGTAGAATGGAAAATGGAATAACTACGATCCTTGTAACAGTCCTGTAGCTTAAATGCTGCATCTTGTTTAGCTCATTATTCCCTCAAAAGACCCATCCCCTGTTCATAAGACCAGCCCCTTTCTCTGTTTCCTGCAACCACAAACTTCAGGTCAAATTCAGATTCTTTCTGACTAACTTCCGGCAAAGGTGACACAGGTACTAGTCACATGTGACATACCTGCCATTGATCTTTCTTGGCATGAGATGTGGTTGGTGTTGCATCTGCTAGAGAGCTGTTTACACTGATGTTTATAAGTTTCTTCGCTTCAGTGAATGTCATATTCCTACACAGCTTCTTCAGTGTAGTTGTAGGTACTATTTAGACTACTACTTTCCCTGCCATACCAGTACTAGGCTGCTATTCTTGGAAAAGTATCTCTTTTTACCTTACCTTTACTGATTTTAAGGAGTCTGATATTTCATATTACATATGTTGCTGCTGTTACCTAACCAGATTGTCTGCAGCTTCTTTTCACTGTTCAAGACAAAGAAAAGTGAAAACATAAGCTAAAGACTCCCTTCTGCAAGCATTTACCATTACGAGGAGCCATGTTGGAAACAACATTTACTCACATTGGAAGTGTTATGACCAGTTTCAGAGGTCTGAAAGATAGTACTCTAACATGTACAGAAAATCATCTTGCTTAAATTCTAGAGACCCAAATAATGATGAATACTTACAATAAGAAAAATCCTTCAAAGTGTGGAATATTTAAGTCCTCACTAAACCTCAGTGAAATGACCAGTGCTAAATAGATACCAGTAACTTTGTTACACTGTAGATACAAATGACATTTTGTAGGTTTTTAACTGACATCACAGCTAAATTGTGTCACACCTAATGATTTCAAACAATAAACTGAGAGATCAGCAGAATAAAAGGTTGAGTGCTCACTTAAAGACGTTAAAGATGTTAAGATTTTTATGCAAAATCTGATTATATTGTACAGGAACTCTACCTCAAACATTCTGTATTGCATTGGCATGGCAAGATTTTGGTAGTGGTGGATTCTGTGAGAAGCTACTAGAAGCTAGAAGCTTTACCCATACTCAATAAAGTCAATACCAGCTGGATCCAAGATGGACCTGCTGTTGGCCATGGCTGACCCCATAGTTGCAGTAGTAGCACTGTGGGGACAGAGGATCTGAAAAGGGAAAAAACATTGCAAACAAAGGAGTGAGAATTTGAGAGAAACAGCTCTGAAGATGCCAAGGTCACTGGAGAAGGAGGGGGAGAGGTGCTCCAGACTTTGAAGCAGAGATTCCCTTGAAGCATGTGGTGAAGACCATGGTGAGGCAGGGTGGGTCCCTTCAGCCCATAGAGTTCCACGGGGCAGCAGATAACCACCTGCATCCTGTGGAGGACCCTATACTAGAGCAGGTTGGATGCCTGAAAGAGGTGGCAACCCCCTGGGAAGCCCACGCTGGATCAGGCTCCTGACAGGGTCTGTGATAACTGTAGAGACAGGAGCCCATGCTAGAGCAGTCCTCCCATGGGGGACCCACACAGGAGCAGCCAGTTCCTGAAAAACTGCACCCTGTGGAAGTGACCCACACTGAAGCAGTTCAAGGAAAACTGCAGCCCCTGGAAAGGGGAAGTTCATGGAGGACTGTCTCTCACTGGAGGAACCCTATGCTAGACCAGGGTAAGAGTATGTGGAGGAAGGAGTGGCATAGACAATATGTGATGAACTGACAACCCCCATTCTCCATTCCCCTCTGCCACTGGGGGAAGGAGGTGGAGAATTTGGGAGTGACGTTGAGCCCATGAACAAGAGGGAGGTGCGGGAAAGGTATTTTCAAGATTTAGTTTTATTTCTCATTATCCTTCTCTGATTTGATTGATAAAAACTCAACTAATTTCTCCAAGTTGAGTTTGATTTGCCCCTGGTGGCAATTGGTGTATGATCTCTCTCTCTACTTGCCCACATGCCTCTCATTGTACTTTCTCTCCTCTGAAGAAGGAAATCATACTTTGGTGGACACCTGGCATCTAGCAAGGTTCAACCCACCACACATTAAAACAGTCACTCGCAGAAGTGAATGGTCAGCTAGCAGCTAGCTGTCTATCCTTCTAATACGTGTCTTAAAAAGGGTCCCATACAGTTACATGGCCATGACACAAATAGTTTGTAAGTATGACTTATCATACCAGTCTTTTCACAGAAATAAATATTTCACAAAACTGAGAAATAAAAACAGAAAGAGCAGTGACTTCCTAACTTTAGTACCACTGCTTTTCAACTGAGTTTTATAATATTAGTGTTTTTATGATGTATGAAGTTACACACTTTTCCATTTTGCTCCACATAAACTAAAGGGTAGAGATTGCATCTGTCTTTTTTGGACTACTAAATTTTGCATATGTCAAATACAGATTTTGACAGTTTTCTATGTCTTTCAGTTGGGTTGCTTATGTTTAATTAAATAAAATTGGAAAATGAGGTATTTGAAGCAGTAAACACTGACATTGCCATGGTTGCAGTGTTCACGTTACTTATATAGCATATAGCTCTGCACAAGCACAGGATCTCTTATCTTTCCGTGATGTTCTCTTTTTCAGAATCAGTGAAAAGGTGCTTTGATTCTGCTTAATCTGTTACAAGAAGTTATCATTGAATTGCACTGGAGACTAAAATTTCTCCCTTCCAGTCTTCTTCCAATCTATTAGTTTGTGTTTTGGGTTGGGTAGTTGAGAGACTCCTTTCAGTAGGAAAATTTCAAAGGAACAGTTTGCATTCAAATACTGCCTGTTTACATTTTGGTACATACTGACTGTCTGGTGTATAAATTCATTTAGATCAGGATAGTAATCTGTTCTAGCAGTTTTCATCCTCACATGCTACCTTACTGCCAATCCACCTCATACTTTCCTTTCTCCTCCCCTCTTACGATGTCTTGCTGGAAAAGGGTGTATGCACAAAAAAAGCATTTTCTGATGGCATCTGGGCATGTAGAAGGGGCCCATTTGGGAGACGCAAGAATCTTTTCTAATCCAGCATCTTAAAAAAAATGTGCCTGGATTTATAGATCTGGAGTTTCAGAGACATATCTCCTGGAACAAGGCCCAGCCTGAGAACACGAATGGTGGGAAAAATGCATGTTAAAAAAAAAGAGTCAGATCTTGTGATAGCCTCCAAATGCATTAACCCACAGTCTGTGTTTTGGGTAGTTCATTTCACCATCACCCTGACAACAACACCTGGAACAACCCAGGACTAAGGTTTCTACAGCACAAGACCTGGAGATCAAAGGAGCAGACATGTTGTGTCAATTTAACAGGAAAGGTCTGCTGCCTGTTATGTTGATGCTCCATGTTTTCATAGATTAAAAACAGAAGTGTGAATTTCTTGTAGCAAAATCAGGGACGAGTAAACTATGAAAATATAAATTTGGAATTTTTACTGCTAAAAGACTGGATTATATGAGCTTTTATATATGTGCTGACTATTGGAGGGTTGTTAAAAAAATGTCCCAATGACCTATCGTCCACAAGAGAAGTAAAGAACTTAATCACTGCTAACTAAGTAGATGAAGTGCATTTTCTAAAGGTTAGAGTTTACTTTTGTGTATTTTAGGTAGTGCTTCTTTCCACAGCACCACAGAAAAATCTTCCTATTAGCAGGAAAATAGGAAAGAATTATAATTATTTGTTAAAAGACATAAATGTGCTTCAGCTGGACCTGCGAGTCAATAAGCCATCAGACTATTAAATCTTATGCAGAACCTATGCGAATGCATTTTACAAAGCATAGTTACGTTGTGGTGATTACCTGGTTCTGAAAAATAATATGTAGCCCTAAGATTCATAAAAGCTTCTGGAGAGTCTGTAGATTCTGTCTCACTACCACTAATAATATTAATAATAATAACCAAGTTTAAAGTTCTACTGTTTTGCTCAGAACAAAGATCTTCTTTTATTAGTTCAGTGATATATCTGAAATATGACCTGTAAATAACAATATGCATAGAATAAGTGCATCTATGATGACAAAGACCTTTGAATCACTGAGAAAAAGTGATTTGTGTATTATATTTCCTCTCTCTTTTTTTTTTCCTTTCTACAGTGGATTATTTTAGGTGCAACTAATAATCCACATTACTGAAAAGTTTATTTTTTAAATCAGATTAAAATTTCTCTTTGTGTCATAGTGAACTTTAGAAATTAAAATTTAAAAAAATTGAAAATTGATATAAAAGAAATTTGATTTCTGATATTTATTTGTATATTTTTACCTGCACAGTGTAAACTGCTGCAATGAAATTGTATGTCTCTGTATGTTAGTATATGTAAATAAACTAAGTTAAAGATTGGTGCTACCATAGTGGCAATAGTAAGTCTGATCATACTGCTGATTTTCTGCAAACTTGAAATGCAGTATGCTTCTAAAACCTCTAACTTAGATTAAGTAATTTTCATTTCAGCTTCTGCAAGCTGCATCTAATTCTTATGATTACAAAACACTGTAGTATAAAAAAGTCTAAATTTAAGTTGGTAGACTATTGTGTTGGAAGGCAATGCTATACAGCATGTTGAAAAATATTCTCAACAACCTCCTTTTATTTTAGTGTCACTATCTAAATGTAGACAGTTTGGGGTGAACTTGAATTAATAGAAAGATTTCTTCCAATTTCTGTGGGAGCAAAACTCTGCAAGTTAAAGTCAAAATTTTGAAGATCAGGAGATATGCATCAAAATGTCATAAAGCTAACTTAAAAAAACTACTTATGAGACTTTTTGAAATGTATCATCTTAGATTATTTTTTCTTGCTTTCTGATGTTAGTGTATGTATTTATAAGTGTCATTATTACTTTTTAGCTTTTATTGTATTCTAATACCCACATATATATATATACAGGGGAAAAAAAAGAAAGATATGAAAAACCCTGGTTCCTCTGTGATTCTAGCATCTGGGGCTTTCAGAAAAGGAGCTAGTTTCTGAAATGCCTATAATATAACTTCCCAGCTGTATTGGGCCTGATTATGACAAAGTCCATTTTCCATTTTTTTCAAAGCATCTCTTATGTATTAGAATTTTTAACCTAATCAATACTGATAACACACTATTTTCTAGCTTTTACTGAACAGTATTTGCACAGCACCAAGGGTTTCTCTATTTCTTTCTGTGTCCCAACAGATGGTGATTCAGGGTGCACAATAGTTCAGAAGGGGACACAACTGAGAAGATGACCCAAACCATATAATGTCATGGTCAGCAATGAAAGGGAAAAGAGAGGATTTTAGCAAGGCTAGACACCTTTTGCTCAGAAAATGACTGAGCATCAGTCTATGCATGGGAGTTTGGAGTGTGTTTTGTGTTTTTCTTTTTTTTCCCCCTCTTCTTTCATTTATGCTTCACTTATTAGAGAAATAATATTATTAAAAATATTTATTAACATTAATTATTATTATTAATCTTGATCCCTAAGTTTTCTTGCTTTTATTTCTCCCTTCCTCTGTCCTTGTCCCACTGGAGATGGGGGGGGAGCCTGAGTGAGTGTGTGTGTGCTGCTCAGCTGCCCACTGGGTTCAAACCGCAACAGCTCACCTACATAAGCACATTCTCCCTCTCCTTTCTCAGTGCACCAATTCTGCTATTCTTCCCAGCTAATTTTATGTTCCACCACAAATATTGTTCTAGTGAAAGAGTGAACTGTAGCCAGTAACAGTACTCATTAATCAATATAGAAGATCCTAGAGAGCCTCTACATGCCATAAAATAAACCCACATAAATATAAGCAAAGAGACATTCTTTTCATTATGTAGTAAAATGCCCAATCAGGAAAAAAGAATTTGACTTATTGTTAGTCACTCTCATAACAAAATTTTTACTGGAACACATTTGCTGCCTTTGTTTTTTCACAGACCGGAAAAGGGCAGGGCAAAACTTTCCAAGCCCTAGTTAATGATTCTCTACAGACCTCAATGTGGTCACTTAATTCCTACTTAATGGAAAAAACAAATTTAGACAAGGATTGAAAAAACTTTGGTGACGAAAGACTGATAACATACCCAAAATATAGACAATTTTTTCAGTTGGAAATAAAGTAGAGAATCAAAGAGCCATTACCGTTATTATTTTGCTAAAATACGCAAATGTATTTAATACATTTAATACATGCTAAAGCGTGCTGTATCTGAAGCTTATATACTAAGAATTACCCTGCTTCACTTCCTATTTAACTGTTTCTCACAGAAATTAATGAAGGAAGATAAAAAAGCACATAATCTTGCACTTAATGAACTCTGGAATAGTCTTCTACTACCTTTTGGTTCCTTCCTAGCCACGTATTTACATTTCAGACTGTCTTTTAATAGAACCCATGCACAGAGAATTTAAACAGGTATTTCCCCATTATAATTAATTGGAATTAACCCTGAAAATAGTCTGCACTTCTGGTAAGAGACTGGTAAGTTTTTGTTATCCCCCATTCCATTTTATTGACAAGAGCCATGAAATATTTAAAGATGCAGTCTTGCTTTGTTAACACAGATTCCCTAATGACAGATAAAGATTATTGACAGCTTTTTCTTAGACAGAGAAAGACATAAAACTAACACAAACTTTGTCATTTACAAATCTGACCCAACATTTTTACTCTTTCAGGTCTAAATGACACTTCGATTTACCATTCTTGCTGTACCCAAGGCTTAATTAGCAAGTCTCCTGGGGCTAGTCTTTTAATGTGAATAGCTTTTCTGTAAATGGGAAGGCATATGAAGAGAAAAGCTTTATCATTTGTGTGGTTGAAAGTCTTTCTTGTGAAATTATAGAGCATCTTATCGTAAGTGTTAAAGGGACAGGTGCAAAAAGCCAACTTTTGGAAGTTCAAATTGAAGAAAAATAGCTTTTGTTCAACATAAGTGCTCTGTGCCTGTGTAGGCTTTAATAAATGAAAGTAGTAGCCTTCAGATTTAATACATTAGTGTTAAATTAGTATTAGTGTTTTACACAGTGTTAGACTAAGAATTCCTTGAAGAGCTGCCCTTAGAAGTCTGGAAGATGTATTATTAAATACATCCTTCTTTGTATGTATTAGTCTGTCACGGTTCATCTGTATTATTCCATGGAGGAAATATTCAAGTTCAAATGCACCAATTTAGCACAGAAGGCCTAGGGCACCCAGGCAACCCTGAAATCTGAATCTGGCCATTAGCAATAGAAACATACAGGAACCTGCTCTCAAAAAGCAACCCCATCTAGAATGTTTATTTGCTTATTTTTAATGTTAGTTTATTGGAATTCTTTTTATGGTACTATCATCAGTGTTTCCCCATATTGCCTATAATTTATATAGGCTGCAGCTTGCATATGGCTGATCACATTTTTTACTTCCTTTTCTTTGAGAAAAAAATCTCTTTTGAGAGATTTTGTTTTTCTTCCTATGGTGTGATTCTGCCTGTGATTCTAATTTAAGAAAAGGCTATTTAAAGAAAAAAATGCAAAAAAATAACAGAAATTGCCTTAAATTTGAAGACAGATATTTGTTTTACCTTTAACTGAGTAGTTTTGAATTTGTTGGTTTGTTGATTTTTCAGTTACATAGACGACACGACTATAATATGGTACTCGTGAGTTAACACAGTCCTTTATTTTTTCTTACAATGCTCATTAGAGTAAAGATTGATAACATCAGTGGGTTTCATGGGCATTTGAGATGAGAAAATTTATGATAAAATTATTTTTAATAAATAAAAATTAAAAAAAGAAATAGACCCACTTTTAAAAATTTTCATATAAACAAGACCTATCTATTTGCTTATAATAGGGCTTGTGAGAGTGTATAAAATAGATGAAAATAAGTATTAAATAATTTTTTTCTGACTTTCAAGTTGTACTATTTATTGGTAGATTTAGCTGGACTTCATTTTTATTTAGATGGCAGAAAAAGATGAAAATCTTACTTGCATTGTATAGTTGTACTGTACTGTGAATGTCAGTCTATGGTGGTTGTGTAATGTTAGTTATAATTTGTTGTTTGGTTTTTGGTTTTGGGGTTTTTTTCACTGTGGTGAAGTAACTGCAGTAGAATTTCTACTTTCAAAACTAAGGATAGTTATGAATTGCTGCCAGATGTTGCTTCTACTGTTGTGGGATATTCAGTGAGGAGGAAAGAAAAAAGAAAAGAAAGGAAAAAGAGAAAAGCTGCTTTTTTTTTAGTAATCTTTCTAGGTGTTTTTTCTTATCTTGGGCATAAGAGAATTTGATTATATACAAAGAAGAATTCCCATAAAAGTAACAATATTTGTTATTTGTCCCTAAAAATTAAATGTTTTTTTCCTAAAAATTCTCAAATAATAAATTTGTTTTCACTGATAATGCAATCACATATTTTCAGTTAAAGGTAGTCTTTGCCAGAAGTCTCATACAGTTGTCTCTTTCTTATTTTTTCAATACTCAATTCAATTCAATTTATAATATTGGACCAGATCCTTCATGCAAACAATTCAAAACCAGAAACTTGAATGCTGATATACAGAGACTCATGAGACCCTGACTTGAGAGAAATGATATTTGAAAACCTTAATTTGTAAATTTAACAAAAATTGCAGTACTTCTGGAAGTACTTCTAATTCGCTATTTGAATCTGTCTAGGTTCATGTGTCCAGTGTGGTCACAAGGAACAAATTATTTTTGAATTGTTGTTTGTTCATGAATTTGCACGCTTGAAGGCATAGTCAACTAGATCCCACATAGATCATTATTTGGAACATTATCTTAGTTGCTACTTAAAAATAATAAAAAAAAAAAATATAAGTTTCTACTAATTGTCATAAACTGGTTCTTAACCAACCACTGTGCAAGAGAGTATATTTTCTTTTCAATATGAAACACAGTCTGTAATATATTATATAAAGGTATTAGAAAGACTTCATGTTCAATTTTAAAAATTTCAGGTTCATAGTTTTATACGGAATATGTGAAACTGTATACACAGAGAAAATGGGGCAAGTTTCTCTGGTGTACAAATACACTATTGGAAATTGTGAAAGATAGATGCAAATATATATATATATATATATATATATATATACATAAAATACCTGATACAAAAATCTAACCTATCATATGTTAACTCAAAGCTTTAAATGCTTCCCAACTCCTTAAAAAGTTTAGTGGGTTGCAATAATCCATCTGAACGGATATTGCAGTATATTGCCATAGTTATTTGGAAAAAAAAAAGAAAAAAAAAAGAAAAACCACCGGCAATTATTTGAAGTCATTACAAACTCTGGGCCAAAGCGGAAGGTTCTTTCTGGTATCTCTCACTTAGCCCTAGCTACCTGAAGCACTTTTATGCTTTTATGCTTTTGTAATAATTTTTTCCAGGTACTCAAGCTGCAGTAACAGCTATCTAAAATTGCTTTGCTGAGAATTACAAAGAATTCAGGGATCTTTATCAACCAAGAATTTTATAAATTATGAGTAGTGGAGCCTGTAATGTAGCACCAGAGCATTTCCAAAGACAGAAGACAGATAGTTAATTTCAGAGGAGCTACGCAATGAGGAAAATATCTGTGTATGGATGCGAACATACCCTCACAAAATAAGACTACTGGTTATATTTTGTGTGTGATGTGATTACTGCTACTAGTGTTATTTGGCCTTCTCAGGATCCTATCATAAAAGCTCAGCCTGATAATGTTGCAGGTATTTCAGGTAATGGTCATTCAGGTGGGAGAGACCTGGAACAAAAAAATTTTCCCTGGGACAATGGAAATTAAAAAACCTTGATATTGTCATATATCGAATAGGTTCAGACTAGAAAATGTACAGAGTACTCTTACAGAGACCAATTTCTTTTTTATTTCTAAAAACTTTCAGAATATTTAATTTAAATCCAAGGCAGGGAGCAAACATTCAAAAACAAATCAGAATTACCATTCTCCAGTTCACTTTTCTGTTCTTTCAGTCATGAAGAAAATCGTGGGGCTAGAGCATCTTTTTAGAGAGTCTTTCCCCATTGACTTCACAGGACAATGTCTTTCAAAATATTCAGTGACTGATGACAGTGAATAGATTCAAGGCAGTAGTCAGAATACTAATGAATATCCTGATTATGTGGAATATGGGCTAAAAGGTTTTGCATCCGAGTCTTCCGTTTAAGAGTTACATTGCTGACCATTGACTTTTTTCCTCTTGGTGTGCTAAATAACTCTCAGAAAGGTGTCTAAGTTAGATTTCTTTTGCCTGCATACAATGCAAGTAGTTTTACTAGATATTTCTCAATGATTTGTACATCAACCTTTGTATAGAAGTGAAAGAATTCAAGGCAAAAAAAAATTTCTTTGGATAGATTGCTAAAATATTTTTCTGTCAAACAAGGTAACATTAAGATAAAAAAGACCTTAAAATCAAGAAACTATTACGACATTTAATAAAATTAATACATTTAATCTACAGAGAATTTGGGGAGCTTCTAGAATTTAGCAACTTTTACAAAAAGCTTAGAATATTTAACAAAAAGCTTTACATTTATATGACTGGAAATTATGTACATAAATCTTTAAAAATGAAGTGTTTAAGCTTTGAGGTATCATATATCTTTGCAGAACTTGTGGCAGAAATAAAGGATGACCTTTCTACTGAAAGTGTATGGTAAATGACTGTGAAAACAGGAAATTAAATTTATAAAGAAAATTGGCTTTTTCAGACATAACTGATTCAGATAATTTCGAAAATCCCAGCTTAGTTTAAGAGTACACTTTTCCATTATGTACTGTTAAAATCTGTTTGATGTTTTATTACAGACTAACTGTAAGATATTTTTAAAACCCAAAAACCATTGATTTTTCATCAGTTTCTCATATAAAGTTAATCTTCATGATGTGCTAAATCCTCTCTGTATTAACAAAAACCAAACAATATCAGAAAGGAAACAGAGCCCTGATTCTCTAGTTTAATTACTGAAATGTTTGATTTTGAATGCCTCAGTGCTTTTTCTTTGTACTTAACCAAATGTAAGATTAGCGCTTCATGTATTGCAGAATTTAAATTCTACATTTATTTTCCCCCTGAGGGAAAAAGACGATACTTGGAAATCAGGATTGCTGCCACCATCCTTAGATATTTGTTTTCATCTTAGCATACCATTAATAAAATATATTCAAGTAGCAAACCATTTACTAGTTGAAGGAACAGTTTTACATATTGTCTAATAAATATTTTGTCCTTGTGTATGTGTAGGCTACAATAATAAACTTGAACTGTAACAAACTAATTGCTTTTAACACAGGAAGATGTTTTCATCAACTGGTTTTCCTATTACTATTTTAAAATAATTCAAGACAAAAATATTTGGTAAAGTTATTTGGTTTTTTTGGGACCACACAAAAAATGTGGTGTGCTCCCTCTTTTTGCCTTTCTGTGCTGCAGTTGACAAATAAGCAAAAGACATCCTTTGATTTGCATAACCAACTCTGCAAATGTCAAGCTGTTG
Organism: Manacus vitellinus; assembly: GCF_001715985.3. NCBI lineage: Eukaryota > Metazoa > Chordata > Aves > Passeriformes > Pipridae > Manacus > Manacus vitellinus. The sequence continues at coordinate 4,925,556 of NW_021939324.1, read as the reverse complement.
ATCAGAAATGTTTTTGTATAATAAGGCCTTCTGTGCACCAGGAAATAGAAATGTGCATTGTTGTCAAATAAACCAGCAGTGTCAATTTTAGGACTATTCAAAAAACAAAGGAAGATTAATGCTTGCCAAATAGAAAAGTCTAAAATTGGCAGACTTGGATGAGGTGGGGGATGCTTTTTTCCAAGCTTTTGAGAAGGTAGCATAAGCAACAGTGAATAAACAAGAATTAAAAACTGCAGAAAATGTTTGAGAACATCCTTTAAAAGGCCTTTAAAATCCTCATGATTTAGACCTTGATCTGACTGATAACTGAGATTATAGTAATCATGTTTATTCCTTGTGAATAATCTGTACTATTTTTTTCTAACTGGAACAAAAAAGAATAAAGCCAGAAACTGAGATGGACATTCTGAGTTTAACTTGATACTATTTTCCGAAGTGGAACTTAACATTCTTGCTGTCTGTTGGTGGTCCTCAGCAGAAAAAAACCATAAACCCAGATCCCACTAAAGGCCGAAAGGTATGACTGGCTATGCATTTTCTAGATCTAACAGCTAAAACAAGAACACAGAATTATTGTAATGTTGTATTAGAGACTATAATCTGACTGTCATATCAAAAGAAGGCATTGCTAAAGAGCATTAACTAAAAAAAGTCAGACAGTCTGTTTTCCAGTCCCTTCAGGAATAAGCTAGTCAAGAGTTTTTATAGGCATGGGACAAAAGAGCTTTTCTGTGTTTTAACCTATTTAAAACTCTCTAAAATAAAGCATTCCTCTTATCTTTCTCATATTTCTTCTGTTACATGAGGGATTAAAAGGGATATATTGTGAGTGGTGACATTACAGTGTGTTTTACAAAGACTGGGAAGGGAGACAAAGGATACTAGTCGTATAGAAAAATTATGGGGGGGGAGGGGAAAAGAATGGGGGGAGGGTGCTTTCCCCTCTGAAAATATATAATAAGGCCCCTGCTATTTAACTGGAGACCTGAATTTGATGTGGGAGTATTTTTTGGCATGAATGCAAACTGCTGTGGGTAATATTTTCAGGTTTGAAAAACTATTTTCTTTTTTTTTAATGCATGCAAGGAAAATAGATTTCTTTCTCCCTCTTTCTCTGCTCCTCTGTGAAGCTGAGAAACACAACATTTCCTTTCTTGCATGTAAATGAAACATTAGTATTAATCCCCTGGTGTTTTGATGCCTGGAGGCATATTTTCAGATTTCACTACTTCATCTAGTGTTGTATTGTAAGTAATTGACTGTGGCAAGAAGTCAATGCTCATATGGCAGAAAGAGGCAGTGGCACCATTGTTGCAAATGTTTTGCCTTTCAGATTAATTGTTTTATATTTGATTAAAATAACATTGTAATAAGAAAAAAGAGGAAAAAATAGCTTTTTATTGTAATATCTACAGTCAGAAAACTATATATAGGTTACCAAAATATTTTCCATCCATTTATTATGTGTTCAGGAGATCAATACACGATTTCATGTACTGTCCTAGTCTGAGCAACAGCCCTGCCTTAAGGCTGTACAAGAGAAAGGTAAGTCTGAATTCAATCTCAAGGTGACTGAGTCAAGTAACCCACAAGATGAAGGAGATTGGACTCTTGTCTCTGCTTGAGGCAGAAGGAAGAACTTTCACCCTTCCCTTAAGTGCCCCTGCATAAGATACATTACTGAGTTTGGAGAACGAAGACCATGTGAATAACAGACAAGATCCAGGAAAAGAAGACAATACAAATTTACTCCAACCACACACTCGTATAAGAACCAGTGCCACCATGACAGTTCATAAGTTATTAGTACTTGGAGATTCCTTAGTGAGAGGCCCTAGAGAACCCATTTTCTACCCAGACAATTTCTCTAGAGAAATTTGTTGCCTTTCAGGGCCTTGCATTAGTGATGTCACAGACATGCTGTCAAGTCCGGTGAATCCTACATGTTTATCACCTGTTCTTACACACAGACACACAGACACACACACAGACTGTTCCATGTAGTGTATAATCATAACTGTAACCAGTCAATTTAGAAATATCAAAAAATGTGTGATCCCTTGAAGCAAAGCTAAAAAGGTCAGAAGCATGGGTAGTGTTCTCCTCTTTTCCCCCAGTCAGAGCAAGGAGTTCAAGCAGGAAGAGAAAAACTGAGTACACAGATGCCCTGCTGAGTGACTGGTTATATACTTAAAGTTTTTCTTCTATGATCAGGAATTTAACTTCGAGAAGAAGGGCCTGCTGGGAGTGGATGGGACTCACTTGACCAAGTGGAAATAGAGGGTCTTCCCTGACAAGCTTGCTAGAGTTACAGGGAGAAGTTTAAACTGGATTTTGTGAGGGAAAAGAATTAGGTTTTCAGTAACAAAGAGTTCAGGAGCCACTCATATCTTTGAAACTAGCAAAGAAACACCTGTAAAATACCTCAGAGAAACTAGAGCTTGTTCCTCTAAAAAGGTGACATAGTTGATAGGACAACTGAAGTGCTTCTTTACCTATGCACATATCATGGGTAACAAGAGGGAGGAGCTGGAAATAATTTTACCTCTAGAAAGCTATGATCAAAACTCTATCCCTGAAATGTTCTGGGATGAATCACATGACTGAAGTACTGCTATAAACTGCTTAGAAGGGACAGGCAAGGAAGGAAGTGTGAAGAGGCTTGCTCTCTATATAAAAGGCAGAGAGCTATCTTTGAAAAACAGTAATGAATGGGTTGAGATCTAATGGGTAAAAATTAAGGGCCAAGCCAACAAAGGAAACCTCACAGCTGATGTGTACTACAGACTATGCTCAACAGGAGAATGTTGATGAAGTGTTCTTAATTCAGCTACAGAAAGTATCACATATGCAGTCTCAAATCCTGCTGGGGGCCCTCAATCATCGTGACATCTGCTGGAAAAGTGGCACGGAAAATTGTCACAGAAAAGTGTAAGTAACTCAGAACATTCTTGGAGTCCTTTGAGGATAGTTTCTTGATCAAGGAGATAGAGAGTCCAACCAGAGGAGAAGTTTATCAACCTGAGTGGAAAAATTAGAGATGTCAAGATTAGGAGCCCAGCCTGCAGTGATCACCAGGTGGAATTCAAAATCTTGAGAGATATGGGCCAGAGAACAGTAAAGTCTAGACTTTCAGTTTTAGAAATGTGAATTTTAGGAGAGTGAATTTAGAAAATTATGTACAGACCCTGGAGAAACTGTCCTCAGGGATAAAGGAGCAGAACAGATCCAGAAGCTCATTAAGGACTTTTTTCTTAGAGCACAAAAGACCTTGATTGTGTGAGCAAGCAGGCAAGGAGTGCAGGAGATCAGAACGGCTGAGTAAGAACCTCCTGGTCAAACTGAAGCACAAGAAGGAAATGCACAAGGAGTGGAACCAGGGACATAGGAAGAATATGGAGACTTTTAGGGATGGGATGAGGAAAGGAACGGCACAGTCAGAGATGAATATGGCAGGGGATGTGAAGAATAATCAGAAGAGTTTCAAGAGGTTTGTTTATCAGAAAAGGAAGACTAATGAAAATGTACACACACCAAACTATCCTTGACAAATAAGGGGAAGTAGTGAGAACCATCACGGATTAGGGTGAGGTTCTCGTAAGGGTCTTTTGCTTCAGTTATTGTCACTAGTAATCACCCTTCCCACATCTCTCAAGCCTCTGAACCTCAAGGCAAGGACTGGCAGAGTGAAGTCCCTGCCACTGTAAGAGCAGATCAGTTTTGAGGCCACCTGAGGAATCTGAGTCCGTAGGATCCAACAAGATGCATCCCAGAATCCTGGTGGAACTCTCAGATGTAGTTGATAAACCACTGTACATCATATTTCAGAAGTCCAGTCTGTTGGGTGAAGTGCCCAGCAAGTGATGAAAAGGAATATTGCACTCATTTTCAAAAAGAGTAAAAAGGAAGAGCCTAGGAATTACTGATTAGTCTGCTTCATCTCCATGCCTGGCAAGATCATGGAGCAAGACTTCCGGAAAGCATGTTGAAACATATGGAAGATATGAAGATTACTAGACACAGCTGATACCTTCACGAACAGCAAATTATGCCTGACTATGCTAGTGGTTTTCTATGATGGACTGACTGTGTCAGTGAACAAGGCAAGGGCAACTAATGTCATAGAATAGCTTGGGTCGAAGTGGGACATTAAAGATCATCTAATTCCAATTCCCCTGCCATGGGCGGGGAACCTGCCACTAGACTAAGTTTTTCCAAGCCCTGTCCAACCTGGCCTTGAACACTTTCAGGGATGGGGCATTCACAACTTCTCTGGGCAACCTGTACCCCACCACTCTCACAGTAAAGAATATCTTCCCAGTATCTAATTTAATTAGGTCACTCCCAATGCCTTCTCTTTTCCACACTGAACAGTCCCAGTTCTCTCAGACTTTCCTCATAGGAGATGTGCTCCATCCCTCTAATCATCTTCATGGTCCTCATCTGCACTTGTTCCAAGAGGTCAATGTCCTTCCTGTACTGGGGACCCCAGAGCTGGATGAAGTATTCCAGGCAGGGTGTCATGTTGTCTTCCTGGACTTCCGCAAAGCTTTTGATTTGGCTCCCTCCAACTTTCTCACCATTAATTTGGAGATATATGCATTTGATGGATGGATTATTAGATGGATAAGGAACTGGCAGGATTGTTGCATTCAGAGTTCCAGTCAACAGCAGCATGTTTATGAGTTTTATGAGTTAAGGATTATGAGAAAACATTGCAGAATCAGAGCTGAAGAGTGGACATTAACTACAGGGGAGACTGTGTTGAGACTGCCAGTGAACAGAGCTTCCTGTGAGTCTGTCCTTGCTGAGGGATGAGCAGAACATATTTTCCTCAAAACTAGTAGTTTTCTGAGACTGAACCAACCTTAGACGAATGTGAGCATTTTGGATTTTAGTGTTGTGTCAACATCCTAAAACATTCTCAATTCAGATAAGGTACACAGAAATTTTGTTATCAAGTACCTTTGATTCTGCAATACAAGTGGAAAATATAGATTTTCAGAAGCTGGAGGAGATCAACAAACAGAGGAAGTAGAAAAATCAGTTACAATTCCTTCATATCTCCCTGCCACATATCAAGTTTCTATTTCAAACCTCAGAGGTGCCAAAAATTCTCAAAGAAATTTTGAATTTTGAAACATTTTACACACATTGAAAAATTCAACTTTTTTTCTTAGACTTGCTTTAGGAAGAGGTAGTCCTTTTTGTTTATTTGCTTAAAAGTAGTTAGTTTTTAATTTGACTTGCAGAAGATAATAATCAAACATTCAGGATAGTTAATATGTTAGAGTTAGCACAATAATGAAGACTAACATCTTAAAATGAGGTAATCTCAGTTATATCTAACTAATTCAAGTTGGTTTAATCTATCATATCCTCTTGTAATTAACACAGTTTAGGTAATAGACTCAAACCATGTATCTTGACACTTTCTGGAATTTCCCATGCATTTTATGGGCTCCAAAGAAAAAGTAGTTCATTAAAATGAATCAAAAGAGCAAGAGAGATTTAACTCTCTTGTTATACAATAACATTCTACAGGTCGTGCAACCTTTTCTGAGCTAAGCAAATATAACTGTCTTAATGAATGGAATGTGCTTTGCAAAAAGCCACAAAAACAGCACACCGTATTCCTAGAAATGTCACCTCTGTAACTGTACATGAAGACTACAGATTAAGCAAAACTTTGGTACTTCCTCCTCCTCTAGATAAAAATCTTTTGAATTGTATTGCTGACAATTAGTCCTACCACGCTTTCCACTATATTTTTAGTTACATGCTCTGTGTTTTCTCTTAATATTCATATTTCCCAGTATTTTCTACACAGAATAGAAAATGTGTAGAAATTTCAGTGTCTTTAGAAAATTCATTTTCTCAGGATAAAATTTAATTTTCTTGCTTCTGTTACAAATTAAATATCTGTCACTTATGTCTGTTTTCTGTCCTGACTCATATTCACAACTCATTCCAAACTAATAGTGATTTTTAACAGTGTCTCTTCACTTGCGTGCAAAGATAATTTAAGATTTTAAACAGAGTTAATCTTGAAATCAAGTCTTCAGTTTCTTTTACATCTTCCAATCTTTAGTTCAAATCTTCTAGTTCCTTCCAATAATTTAAAAAATCTACTATTTCAGTCTATGGTCACTGTAATTCTATATTGGTCTGACCTGTGGTATGAGTGAAATACTTTGTGAATTCAGGTTATTTTAAACAGAGAATCCTGGCAAAACCCCCATTTCCCATAGAAAAACTATTTCAACATTTTATCTCCAGGACAGTAGACAAAGCTGACAAAGCTGACAAAGCCAGACTGCTTTGAAGAATTCAGATGATTTTGCTTTATTAAAGAGGGAATGAGGTTTTTCTGGTTTACTTTTTTTTTTTTTTAATCAAATGTCTACTGCCTAAGGGCATCTAACTTCAGAAAACCAAGAAGAAACCACAGAAGAAATCACAACAAAGACAGCATGGACAGAATGACTGGAGAAGCGATTTTCAGAGACAGCTAATACACTAATCATTGTAAGCAAAAGCAAACAGCAGGTATGCCTAATGAATTAAAGTAAAATGTGTGTATGTGGTCAACGATGAAACTAATGTTTGTTTAAGTGTGCCTGATATCACAGTTTTTTCATTAATAAACTTGTTGGAACAATAAAATTGCTTTCCTTACAGCATTATCACATTAGTATTTTTTCACAAAAATCTGATGGATCTTCCAATGCAAGATCATTTGCCTTTGCCTTCTCTGCTCCCTCATAATTACACTATCAGGATAGCGTAATTAGTGATCCTCCTGTTAGTGAAGATAAAATATTTAAAAGCAGCTGTTGGTCTGTTGGCTACCCTTCTCTTGATAGTCTTTTACAGTACAAATGGCTTCTGTAGAATATGATGTATCATGTAGGGAGCAAATGTATTACTCTTCTAGCCTAATGAAACACTTTTGATGGAAGTTGAATTCAATACGTATTTCTATTTCTAAGTCAGAGATGTCAGAAAATATTCCATTCGTGCAGGCTAGCAAGGTGTCTATGATGATAAAGTAACCTGGAAGACCTCTTTTCTCTCTAAGAGGCTAGAGTGGCTCTGTGAGGCATAGAGCAAAAAAATGGTGAACCTTTTTCTTTTTCTGTACTCATTCTTACCTCTGACATGTCCTGACAAAAGCACGGGTAGACATGGCTTCCCTGATTTTGCTAACAGAGAGCAGCAAAAGAGAAAATGCAATTAAAACCACAATCCCAAACATTATAAAAGTAGATGTCATGGTGGTTCAGCGCTCCAGCTTTTCTCCACTAGTAATTTGTGTTGACATTTGTACTGGGTCACACATGCAGTGAGTTTAGTTCTTAATTTAACCTTCAGTGAACATTTGTCTATATCACAAAATCAGAATGCATTTTTGCTTGACTGATAATCAGCGCTCAACAAGAGTCCTAGGACCAGAAAAACAAGGCTTCACAGGTCAGAAAGGGAATACTGTGGTAGAGCTGTGCAAGGAAGCTTGTCTTGCACACATGGTATTGTGCCTACCATTTCTGTTCTATGATTATTTGAGGATCAAATCCAGACTATAGTACTGCTACCTCTCAGGCTTCTTTGATCAGGAAACCGCTGTATACATAGGTCTGCTAATTTGTATTTTCTATAATTACATCTCTGCTAATGGCTTTCATTACGAGTGTTTCTCTATCTGAAGAGATTCTTTGGAGTCTGGATGAAGTAGTATCTGTTTCCCGAGACACCCCTTATGTCTTCAGAAAAAGTATTCACAATTGGTTCTTTATTAGCACTGCCATCAGTGAAGTGACGTGAATAACATTCAGTCAGTTTTGACCTTTGAATCAGACTTTCAGTACAAAAGAAGACAAACATGGATATTCAATTGTGGGTAGATGACGAAATAAAAATAGACCCAGAAAACATTTTTTTTTAAAGTGATTAATATTAGTGAATGTCAAGTATCATAATCTGAGTGGTAATCCTAGGTTTGTTATTTACTATACTTTATTGGTATTTTTCTTTTTCAGGCATATTACAAATAATAAGATTGCATTTCATAATATTTTTAGTGTGTCTTTGCATGCAAACTTTGTATCTTTTGCACTGAATAGTGGCAAGTCATGCTCAGAATCCAGTGGAAAGTTGTTACCTGAACTTATCTAGTTTAAAAAATTTTTGAGGGGAAAAAAACTATTTCCCAGTGTATATTGCATGTGTTGTGCAGATGAAAAAAAGATAAACCACAGCAATTTTTATATTGCATTTATTATAAATGCTTTTTAACAGCCTTCACTAGCTACCTAATCTAGAAAAGTATTTCCCACGTTTTTGGCCATAGCTTTTCTTTGTCTTAAAACTGCCAGCATTGTTCTATAGGCATCAATAATGTGGCCAGTTCTTCCATGAGGACTCTGATACCACTATGTTCCATATCAAATTTGGACAAATTAATTTTGAAACTAGCTCCTCCTCATTGCAGACTCAGAATATGTCAACATAGGAAACTGTTAAACAAAGTGATGTGATGGAAAAGGGAATGTTTCACCAAGACAGATTTTTATTTCTGTTGCTTCTGTTATGTGACAAAACCACAAGTTGATATGCAATCTACAATGATTTACAAAGCATCTCATAATACTTTAGAATTGTATAAATTGTGCTGGGGTGTGTCACAATGATTTACTGCAATTTGTCACATTTTGAAAGTCTTCCAAAGTAGACTGGTGACATATACTAAAGAGCTTTCAATGAAATCTGAAATGATTCATTTGTTATGTCGACTGGAAGGCATTAAGTGATATCTGAAAATCATTTTAAGATTTATTGATGTGATTTAAAATATCCCTAATGGTAATTTGGCACACTGCATAGGCAACATTGTCATTAAGCAAGATAAGAAAATCGTTTCATCATATTTTAAAATTATTCATATCTTTCCGTAGTTGCAATAACACTGCTAGTGAAATCTATCACTTTAAAAATACAATTGCAGTGGAGCAAAGGAATGCTCTCAACATCAACACTGCTGAGCAATAAACTGAAAGGGATGGATATTACATATACATACTTTAATAATGCTGAAAAGGTACAGTTCAAAGCAAATTATATTTTAGAAATTACAACTAATGATAACTTTCCAAAATCACTTTTAAAAAAAAGTGCAACTACCTTTAAAGCCAAGTATCTTGCCTTTCAACAGTGGAGATGTTACTGATCTATTAGTAATTCACACAATGTCTTGTTGCACAATAAAAATTAGTAACTCTCATCAATATGCTATCTGAAAGCTAAAAAAATTGTAAAAATCGCTTCTTTTCTTCGGCATGGAATGTACAGTTGGCAGTCAATTCACAGGTATTTTTTTTCAGCTGATAAGGATAATATTTCATCCTCTAACCATTTTTAGGAGCACATTTGAGTTACAGGTTTTCATTGTATCATAAGTACAGAAAGAATACATGTGCAAGTGCACACGCTCACACATGCCTGTATCCTTATATTGTGCATCCAACCACATGGGGCTGTTTACAAACATAGTGTTATCTAGTTGAATACACTGCACTGACCAACGTGTTTCTAAAAGTATAAAAAAGAATGCTTTTAACACATAAAATCATGTACTAATGCAAACTGAAAAAATTTGAAGTCACTCACAGATTTATTGCAATGCAATGAAAAGGAATTAGGTCTTCAAGTCAGCGTTAGACTTGATGAGTAATTTTAAAAATTTTATTATAAAATTATATAATTCAATATATTTTTATGAAATTTTGGATAAAATGCTTTCCTGTATTAAAAATATCCCCTCCCCACTCCCTAAAACACTGTAAATATTAGTGGGCATGGATTATTTTTAGACAATTTTCAGTTGGTAAAAATTCACCATTTTGATAAGTAGAATATATGTGCAGGTACAAAGAAGTATCGAGCTGTCTTTTCAGTAGTGACAAGAAAACACAACCAGGCAGTTTTTGTGGGAGAAGAATGTTACATAGGCACACAGGTAATATTTTCACATCTCCCGTAAGTAACTGAACCCTGCTGAACAGATTAGAGGACTCTTTTATGAAAGATTCTCTTTTGTTAAATTCTATGTTACCTAGAAGCTGATGACTGATACACATAAATACAGTGGCATATTTTACTGTTTTTACTAGAAAGTGATGTTAGAAATCTTTTTTCAATGAAAGAGCCTGCTTCAGAAACCAGAGGGTATTATAAATAAAATGGGATTCTTATTAAAACAATGCTGCTTTTTTAAACATATGAAGTGTAGTGTCTCCTTTAAAACTAAGAGCTATTCAGTTGTCAGCACTGTTTCTACAAGAATGGTTTGGAGCCATGTAAGATTTTGTCTTTATAGGAACAAATGCACTGCAATGAATTTGAAGAAAGGTCATTGTTGTCATGCTTTGCACTTTTGTGAAGCCTTATGTGGATAAAGAAGTGTCTAAATTCATCTTATCAGTGCCATATCTTAGTTAACTTATTTTTTATAATAATACAAAATTGTTTTTATCACAAAATGCATACTTTCTATATTTAAGACAGAACAATATTTGGAAAAAAAAGTCTCTTTTCCTTTAATACCTAAGATTCCTTTTGTTGCTGAATATTTCTTTTATAAACCTTTGTCCTTTTAACTTTCCATAGAAAATTGAGAATTCCTTTCCTACTGTGTATTATTTAACATATTTTAATATTCTCACACTACAACAGGTCTCAATTTTGATTTCTTCCCTGTACAGAAAACATGCTGTGAATAGGTAAACAATATGTGTACATAAACTATATATCTAGGGCACTTTCTGAAGCATGCAGAGTCATGTCTTTCTTACCACTCCCCTCCAAAAAATGCTCCTTTTTTTTTCATTTTCTTATTATTTTTTGTCCCCCAGTAATGTGACAGAATATTGTAAGCAAAGCATACTAAATTTCCAATGTGATCAGTATCCAAAAGGTGCATGTAAGGGTAAAATGGGACCTTGGTCCATGTCATGACAAACGTTTTCATATCGAGGAGGAAGAACTTTATGCATGGTAACTTTTCTTACTCTTTTTTGCTTGTGAAAAAGTCCTCTGTAAACTGTGTCAGGTTTACTTTCCGGATAGTGCTTCCTACGTGTGTACTTTCAGGTTTTCTTACATCATGACACTGTTAAACTACAATCATTTACAATTTTTTTATACCTGGATATCACAGAATGGATTCAGAATACTCATGTTTTCATGAATTTTGCAGGTTTTTTTGTTTTAACATCTAAGATCCAAATAGTGAATTACCCTTAATGCTGTAGCAGGTTAATGTCTCAAACTAAGCCATTATTCATCTATGAGAGCTTCTAAGATATGTTAGTGACTGGTAAAATATTACTTGCTAACTTATGTAGATGGTTACTCAGTAGGAGCAATTTAAAGAGAACCAAGAAATATCTAGAAAGATATTTTTATAATTTCTATTAGGACTTCTGGAGATTAGCATGTACAAAATGCTATTAATTTCACAAGCATTTCACCTCTTCGGTGAATATCCCACGTCTATATTCCTTTCAATAATGCTCACTGATTCTTCAGTGATGGTAGAGGCTCTTTCACTGACCTGACCCTTTTCAGATAGGTAAAAACCTGATATCCTTACCATTTTCTAAGAATCATTAAAAGGACAGGAATATATTTTTGTAAAAAACCCAACAACAACAAAAAGGAAATTGCATATGATTTCTTTAAATTAATTCTGTGATTTTAATTGCTACGATATTTTTTACTTGCATTGCAAAAATGTGTGACTGTGATGTTAAAACAACTGCTCAATTTCATGTGTAGATGATACTTTATGTGCTATCACACCGTGGTCCTTCAGGATAAAAAGAAAACACTATATGAGTGATATTTGTGATCCAAAAACAGTACTAGAAGCCAGAGCTAAGCTTATGCAGTGCAAGACAAGTTCTGTCACTCTAAAGTAAAATTTTATTGAGATGAACAGACTCTCTGGCATTTTTAAGTTCCTTACTAATAAATGTACTCTCTTACACGGATCTGAATCATGGGTCATCTACCACCACCTCCTGCATCTCCTAGAACGCTTCCATCAACGCTGTCTCCGTTCAGTCCTAAACATCCACTAGTCAGATTATGTGACCAATACATCTGTTCTAGAACAGGCAGCAGTTACCAGTATAGAGGCCATGTTGCTGAGAACACAGCTGCGTTGGGCAGGGCACGTCTCCAGGATGAAGGACCACCGCCTCCCTAAGATCCTGCTTTATGGTGAACTTGCTACCGGTTGCACAAGAGAGGAGCCCCAAAGAGAAGATACAAGGACTCCCTGAAACAACCTCTCAGCCTTGGCCATATTGATCATCATCACTGGTCTACTCTGGCCTCCAATTGGGAGGCCTGGAGGCACACCATCTATAACTCTGCTGATGCTTTTGAGAAAGCACGCAGGATCACCCTTGAGGAGAAAAGAAAACGCAGAAAGAATCGTGTCTTGCGGAATATACCATCTAAGGAGTCTTTCTGCTGTGCCTTTTGCAACAGGACATGCCTATCTCATATTGACCTTTTTAGCCACCAATGTGCTTGCAACAAATTTGGGTAGAGCCCTTCTCAAATCTTTGTTCGCAAAGCCTAGCCATGATGATGACTAATAAATGACACAGCCTTTGGACAGGCATGTGTTACTTCCATGATAGTGGTATCATTATGTTGTTAGTTTAAAGGGAAGAGAGAAAGAGCAAAGAAGAAGCCACAGGAAGGAAACTCATTTTGCTAAGGACACCATGAATCACGTTCAGCTTGTGCACTCTGCTATTATATGACCATTAAAATATCATAGAATTTTATTACTATATTTATTCTAAAGAAAAAAAATGAAAAAAGAACTATACTGAGCTGCAGATAGCATAGTTTGAGGTTCTTCATGTTAAAACACTGAAGGCATCCTTAGTAATTACAGTAGTCTCAGCATGCCTTGCTATTGCATAATCATCCACAGAAGCGGATGTATGCATGAATTATTTCCTCTACATTTTAATATAGAGAAATACATAGAAAAATAAAGGATTTTATACATAACTAGGATTTGTACCTTTCACTAGATATAATTTGATCAGAATTTAACCAATCTGCAATGATGGACATTCATCAGATTGGCAGTTTTGCAGCCCTAAAGTAGTGTTTGAGTGTATGTAACTGTGAAAAGAACTGCTGATTAGTTTGTGGGGCTTTTTTTCTTCTGTTTCATTACAATTAGTTGCATACTTTACACATAGCTTTGTGTCCAGAGGACACAAAGTTTTCACAAAAGCAATTATTTGGTTGCATAAGAGATCCAGCCATGCATAGTGTCAAAGGTCTTCAACACTCAAGTGCAGGGTGGGAATGATGTAGCACCAGGACTGCAAGGATTAAGAACTCACCAAGACTGAATCCTCTTTCAAGAAGAGTTTAGGAATACCCCAGGCACAGATCTTCAAGTTAGGCACCATAGACATTCAGTTAACAGGATTTAAGCTTCATAACTTGCGAAAAGTGTCAAAGGTTACTTTCTGTTACCCTTATCTGAAGGGTAATATTCTGAAGAACCTGTAGCAATATATTTGAAGTGGAAGTACTGTTGGGGTACACAAGCACACTGTTTATCACTGTTTGTGATAAATGCATAATTGAACACGTAAACATAAATGTAAATTAAAATAATTGCTGAAATAACTTTAGTTTTGAAATATAATACAAAAACTTTTTCAAGATTTCTTATGCTTCCAAGTTTAGGAAAAAAATCTGAAGGGAAAAAGGTATCAGTAATTTCATATGTAACCTTTTATTGTATTGTCCCCTTTTTTTTTATAAATTAAAATATATCCAAGTCCCTTCAGTTTTCCTCCTCAAAAACACTGCCAAATTCCAATCCAATTAGTTAAGATTTTTCTTTCCAATTTGCATGAATAGGTCACTTGGTGTAATATTGAATGTAATAACATTGGTACAATCGTTTCTGTCTAATGGTCAGATATTACCTGAGAAAGTTTTCTGATTTTCACAGGAACCTCATATGCCTGCAAAACCTTTTTGTGCGTAAAATTGAGGAAAAAGTCCCATGAGTTTTTTTATTGTGGAAATATGAATACAAACCCACAGGTGATGTTTTCTCCCCTTCTTTAGTTGCTTGTTGGAGGCAAACATTCTCCCTCTTTTCCTGTTCTTCTGGTCAAGTTATCTTCCTCATATCCTCCTTCCACATTTGTGTTTTAATTAGGAAAATGCTGAAACACTTTTATTTTTATTTTTTTTTGATTTTATTGTTTGTTGAGATATCACTGTTGACATCCTTGGAACTATCATTCATGCACATGGTCTAAGCAAATCTTAAAAGATATACAGAAAATAGACCAGAAAAAAAAGTTATAACTCCGAAATTCAAATGTGTTTTTCTTAAGTGCTTGAGAAAAATGTAATGTTCTTACTGCAAAGCAGGTATCTATGGTACTTTCTCTGCGAAAATTATTATCGACTCTCAAAATCTCTATAAAGAAATAAAATTCACCAAAGTATCTGTATGTAAAATCTCTTTGTGTTTTTCTCTACTTTTTTTTTTTTTTTTTTTTTTTTTTGTGACTCCTCTCAGCTATTCAGCAATCTCTCAGATTTTCCCCACCAAGGGGTTGTTTATGCTAGGTCACGTTTTCTACACAGAAATCTTAATTTTTTTTTATCATTGGAAAAGAATAGTTGTTAATTCCCATTCAATAACTACTGTACTAATTCTCTATTCAATAACTATTGTATTATCTAGTCTCCTAAGTTAGTGTTAGTTTTATGAATGCCATTGAAAAGAAGAAATAAAATTAAATTAATTATTAGGAAACCAAATTCCTGAAAGGTATGGTCTATTTGTACCCTTGTGTATTTTCAAAATACTTCTGAAAATTAAGACAAGAAGTAGAAGACCTTTGCTAGAATTAAATGTTTTCTTAGGAATAAGTGATCATACAACTTAATAGAGATAGCTTTAATCCACATTTTTTATTTTCTTTACAGGTGAGAGAACACAACTAATTGTATTTCTGGCCCATTATTTCCACTGAGATTTACATTTCGTAAAGTTTTTCAGTGTGCAGATGAAAGTGTTTGACTTAGATGTTTCATTGTTAACAATGCCTTTTTAAAGGCAAAGCCATAGTAGAGAGACATCAAAATATAAAATTAATTGAAAAAACGTACCTAGGAGATTCAGCTTCTAGTTCAGCAGTGGAAATTATCTGCCTCATATTGCTTTCCTTGCAGTATCAAGTGTGCCACAGGATGAATGTCTAAGGACATCTGTAGTAAGATCACTATTTATTTTACATTTCAAGTATTCTCTGTATTTTTTGAAAAACACTGCATGATAATGGATCTGAAAGTGCTAATGTATTTTAATACCTTTAATAAGGTATTAAAACTAGTGAGAGAATGATTTATTAAAAAACATCATTGAAAATATGTACTTGAAAATATAGGCTCTTGAGATAAGCATATACAGCAGCTGTTGAGCCAGCTGCAACATAGCACTATTTTCTCCAAGCTCTTCACAGAAGCCTAACCATACAATCATAATTTTAACAAAACCTATTCAGAAATGTGTATACAGTAAAATCCCTGATTTGATGGAATGGTCTCAAGACTCAACAGGAGTAAAAGACTGTTTTAAAGCACGTTTGTATATGCAACAGTCTCTTTGATAACAGTACCACCATATTTGACATAACGGTGTTCTTGGATTTATATTGTGAGATGGTCTTCATTTCTAAAAAGCAACTCTGATTAGCCTTACAAAGCATTAGCATGTTAAAAGTGAGTGAGCCAGAGTCTATTCCTGTCTAGGTATTGCCAACAGAATTGTTTATTGAATTCCAATTATAATGTCAGTCAGTTATGGTGTGTAATTTCTTCTGCTTGTCTCCCCCCAGGAGAAAATGAGAGGTGTCATCAGAGCTTAAGCTGAAGACAGAAATGCATCACTAATAGCATATATGTCCTGAAAATCCTTCCCTACAGATTACTGCAGTTCTAATGAAAGAATTCAAAATGAGATTTGGATTCACTGAAAAAACAAAACAAAGCAAAACAAAACAAAAAAAATCAACCCAAAACAAAACAGTTAAATTCATTTTAATCATATACCACACATATCTAAGAAGTCAATAAGGCACAATAAATGGAATTCCACATTTTTCTGAGTCAATATTTGAAGGAGAATTCCACTGAGAGGAGATAATATTTGCTGCGAAAGCTGAGCACATTTATTGTGTAATAGAGTGAGGTGTTCTGGATGTCTATTGTTCAGAATTGAGAATAAAATAGGAACTAAAGAGGAGCTTTTCTGAAAATAATAATAATGATTGTTTTATTAGATATATCAATATGATAAAATATAAATATAATATAACATATAATTATTATTATTGATATTTAATTATATATAATTATATAGCAGAAGAACTTCTACCTGAAAGCCAATGTCATTTCGGAGCCAACAGGAGTACCATAGACATGGGGTTTTTTCTCAGACAACTGCAAGAGAAGGGTAGGGAACACTACAGGGACTCTCTGTAACCTTTGTTGATCTCACCAAAGCTTTCGATACCATGAGCAGAAAAGGTCTGTGGTAGATTCTGGAACATTTAGGATGTCCCCCCAAGTTCCTCAAAATGATCAACTCACTTCATGAGGATCAGCACGGCCAAGTCAGATATGACAATGCACTTTCGGAGCCCTTTCTAATAACCAGTGGTGTGAAACAAGGTTGTGTTCTTGCACCAACCCTATTCACAATCTTTTTCAGCATGATGCTCCAAAGGGCCACGGCAGACCTTGATGATGAAGCTACCAGAGCACTTGTAGCAAATATGGGTAGAGTCCTTCCCAAATCTTTGTTCGCGAAGCCTAGCTGTGATATATAATTATAATATAATTGCTTAGAATTAAATAGAATGCATGTGCCCAGTCAACCTACAATATTAATAGTTATGTTGTATGCTAACATGAATATTGTATGAAGATCTTTTTTCTATGGTATGCCTGTCTCTGCCCATTTCTCCTGTTCTTTCAAGCTACTACAGCTTTAAGGTAATAGATGTATCTTCCTCTTCAAGGAGCCAATAAGTTTTGGAGGGAAAAGATCATGAGAAAACAGGATGGATAAAATAAACCAGGTTACAGGTTTTCCCTACTGGATAAAGAAAAAACTGCCTAATTATACCCAGTACAGTACCAACAGAGCCAGCTAAGAAGTTTTTTCTCCTTGTGTGTAGAGAGAAAAATGTTGTCACTTTGCTGGGATGACTGGCTCCACTATCTTTGAAAAATAAATGAGATAGACTATATATTAGGCCTTCTGAGTTACTTGAAGCAATCCATTTTCCAATGAAAGCTTTAGTCAGGTGTACCTAAGTGTATCCAGGGAACTGGTCAATAGGCGTGATGCAGAGCAGCAGCTTTTTCCACTTCAAAGTTTCTTTTTACTGGTAACAATAGGGTCTTCATAGTGACTGCTTGCAGTACAATGATAAATTAAAGAATATTGTACCACTGTTCTACTAACTAATAGTAGTCAGAGCAATTAGAGCCATTTATTACAATAACACTTTCTCACTGCTGAAGCGAAACATCAGCTGCATTAAAGCAGAAACTGAAACATAAACCTTTAACCATTTTTTTAAATCAGACTGCAAATCTCAACAAAAAATCCGTTCAGGATGTGTGACAGTATTTCATATGTATATGAAAGTATACATGACAGTATTTCATATGTATATGAAATGTTTCTGTCTGTAGACAGAATTGTTTAGCTACTACATCAATAAGTTTTACTAAAATTAGCTACTGTTTTAATTTGCAAATACACATTAGGTTATGGAAAGTCAAAAGAGCTCCATTCAGTAGTCAAAAATCTTAAATTCAGACTGAAACTCAAGAAAAATTAGCTCTGGTATCTTCCTCATTTTAACACCTAAACAATCTTTGCCTGAAGAGTAATAGGGTGAGTGTGTCTAAGTTTTAGCAGTGATATACACTGCTAAAACACTTCTGGAATACATATATGCATAGGGACTGACAGACAATAATAGCAAGTAGTTATTCTGTGTATCTATTACCCTAGAATAAAAATGGATTCTAGAGGTCCTTGAAAAACCAGGAACAGCAGGATATACAGGAGGACTTGGGCTACAAACAACTCACCAGTGACCCATTGCTGGCCATCAAAGGAGAACAATCTTGGGATACAGGTCACTTTTTGGTGTATGAAGAGGACAAGGGGAGACATAAGAAGAATGCCAAGGGTCAGGATGACCAGAAGCAAAAGAACTGATTTGTGTAAACTAAAACCTGAAGGAGGGAAGTTCCATAGATAGGGTTCTCTCACCAGTCCCAAGACAGTATTGGTGCTGAACAAGTACTGTTGCTGGGTTCTGTTGCTCTACATGTATACTCTATACTTTTGTTCTGGGTCAACTATCACAACAAATAGGAAAGAATACCGGTACAGTACTGTCAATTAGTATGTGACTGTGATTCATATGCATACATAGGCAAATATATTCATACACACTATTTATATTTATAGAGAGAGACAGAGTAAAGAGAGAAAGGCAGGAGGTGCATACATTGGCACTAACTGTGAAACTGATCAACTGATTGCCTGATATGTCTATCAATCAATCTACACTATATCTAAACTAACTGTATATGGA
This sequence comes from Manacus vitellinus, assembly GCF_001715985.3. Classification (NCBI taxonomy): domain Eukaryota; kingdom Metazoa; phylum Chordata; class Aves; order Passeriformes; family Pipridae; genus Manacus; species Manacus vitellinus. The sequence continues at coordinate 4,906,804 of NW_021939324.1, read as the reverse complement.
TTAACTAGTCATGTTCCCTGGGTAGTCATTTCTCTTTTTTTCCAATCCCTCCTCTTGTTTTGCATTTTGGTGATCCAAAAGTGAGTTTGTATTCTGTAACTTAGACAAAAAAATGATTAAGATAAAATTTATATAAACAATGAATATCAAGAAAAAAAATCTTAAACATGGTTGATCAGCAATGGGAAGAGGAAAGTTACTAAGAAAAAAACCAAACCCAAGACACTTAATCTTTTTTCTGTGCTTTTAAATTAAAGTGATTTTAAGGGGAATCAGGGAATCAATTAGATTTTTTGATTCTTAAAACTGAAAATACTTCAATCATACTCTAAAAAAAACCTCTATGCAGTTCTATATAAACTATAATCAGTTGTATTATAAGAGAATATAGGTTAATCAGGCACTGTCCACCAGAATCAATGTAAACCAGAAGGAAATCTGTTTGTTTGATCTACTACATGACCAATGTTTCGTTGCTTTACCATCAATTTTTTGAAAGGTTATTAGGCATCAAACATGGACAGAAGCCATATGATATCTTTAATAGGGAGATTGCCTAGATATTTCTCTGAGTTTCTTCTATTCTTCCATAAAATTTAGAAAGAATTAAGATTCATTGTCTTAGAGGTAGCTGGATTTAAAGGTGTGGTTTTCATGATGTGGGAATTCAGGTCTTTAGAAAGACTGATTTACTGTTTCTTAGGCTAGAGACTGATCATTTCCTTGCCCCTTTGTGGTAGCATTCTCAAATTTTTTATGTATTCATAAAAGAAAATTTTTTCTGGACTAAGTTGGGAAACCACTGTTGCTGCATAGTGTTTCCAGCTGGTAATATTCTTAACTACGATATTTGGAAATCACAGTTTGGTTTACCAGGAAGGAATTGCTTTTAACTGGGACTGTGTTTTGCAGGCTCTCGTCCAGCTTCTCTGAAAAGGTATTGGCTCCTGCTTCTGAGCTTAGAGCTGAGAGCTGAGACGTGAACAGCTGCAGAAGCAACTGCACGCACAGCACCACGAAAGGTACTGATAAGGTAACCAATTTCTCTGTAATAAAAGCATGATAACCAGCCAGCAGGATCCAAACAGCCACTTTTTTGTCAGCTGGAGTTTATGTGGGTTTGATTACCCTATCAGTAAGGACTGAGATGGCCTTACTCCACTTTCATACACACAAAATGTCTTTTTTCCTAAAAGAAGACAAGACAAAATCTATAAAAATTCTCAAAAGAAGATTAAGATCTTGATTATTGATGTGTATTTGCTAACTTCTCCTTTGATAAAAATGTATTTGATAAAGAAGTAAAAAATTAGAGGGCTGGACAATCACCAACCATATGAAGTTTAACAAAGACAAGTGATGAATTCTGCACCTGGGACAGTGCAAACAGGGATGTATGTTCAGACTGGGGAATGAGAAGCTTGAGGTCAGCCCTGTGGAAAGGAGCCTCGTAGTCCTGGTCAGTGTCAAATTGAATATGAGTCAACAATGTGACCTGGTAGCCAAAAGGACCAGCCCTGTCCTGGGGGGTATCAGGCAAAGCATCGCCAGCCGGTCGAGGGAGGGGATTGACCTGCTCTGCTCTGCACTGGGGTGGCCTCACCTTGAATATTGTGTGCAGTTTGGGGCACCACCATATAAGGACATTGTCATAGGTTGAGATTGCCCCCCCTGAGAGGCTGAGAGGGCTCAGGGGTGATTGGGTGCCAGGGCAGTGTTCCCTGGAGAGCCAGTCACTGTCCATGTCGTTCATTTTTGCTCAAAATCATATATCACAGCACCGGCAGCTGTTGGTAAGTTCTGTCTTGGTTGTTTTGCTGTTGGTGTCTGCTGCGTGTAGGTGGAGAAGGCCAGGGGGTGGCTGGGCTCCCTCTCTCCCCTCCAGGGGGGAGATGGGGCCCTGTGACCCCCCAACTCTGCTTGGGCCGGAGTTGGAGGCAGCATTTGGAGTATGTGCTGTGAAGGAAGAGATTCACAGCACCTGAGGTAAGAGAAGAGAAGCAGGCTTTGCAGCCAAGCCCTCTCTCCCCCGTCCTTTTCTTCAGTGAAGCTGTAGAGGGGGGCTTTTTCCTTTCTCTCCGCTGTAAGTGGAGGAGAGGCTCAACATTTAAGCTGAGCCAAGAGACAGGCCGTGGAAGTAGGCCTGGTGCTTGGGAGAAGATTCCCAGGCGAAACTGGAGACGAACCAAGAGCTCAGGAGTTGCCTGCTGAAGCTGACCAGAGGCAGCTGAGAACTGATGTGCAGGAATGAACATTCCAGGACGCAGACGCTTGATAAGCTACACTGCAGCAGCTTACGAACCGAGGTGGGACATTGAGAGGGAGAAATCACCAGCAGCAGGAGAGCAAGGACTCAAAACTATCTTCTTGGACTTCATGAGGAGAGAAAATGCAACAAACAACTTGAACTTGGTGAGGAGGGAGTGTTCAGGAGCCCAGAACACTCCCACAGCAGACTGTGTTACATATCAGCCTTAAAGACTGCGCCTGGACTAAAGTTAAAGGAGGGGCTTGAAAGGACTGACTGATAGTAATGTAATATATATATATATATAGTTGCCTTTAGTTTGTATAGTATTTATTTGTGTAAATAAATGTATATACTTCCCCCTTCCCCTATAGGCTTCTGGCCTGAAAGTTTCTCTCCGATGTAAAGATAAATTGTGGGAAGGGGTGGGGGGAAGCCTAAAAATTGGATTTTAGATTTCTAATGTGGCTCAATCTGCCACAGATATTAAGCTCTTAGAGAGCAAAGGAAGGCAACAAAGATGGTGAAGGGCTTTGAGGGTAAGCCATATGAGGAACGGCTGAGGTCACTTGGTCTGTTCAGCCTGGGGAAGAGGAGGCTGAGAAGGGACCTCATTGCAGTCTACAGCTTCCTCACAAGGGGAAGTGGAGGAGTGGACACCTATTCTCTTCTCTCTGGTGACCATTGATAGGACTCAAGGGAAAGGCATGAAACTGTGCCAGGAGAGATTTAGGCTGGATATCAGGAAAAGGTTTAGCACCTATGTGGTGGTGGGGAAAAATAGTTTTCCCCCTGAAGTTCTAAAATGGTAAATCCCCAGGGGGTGGTGAACCTTCCCTTGAAGTTTGAACCAATGAGCACTTTTGCAAAATATAAACATATCACAAGCAGAACAGAAGAGAAGGTAGTTGTAGTGGTTGTTGGAAGAGTGGCCATGTTGAAAGGCCACGAGGAGAAAGGGCAGGAGCCCCCCCTGGGGGGCTCTGGCCCCCCCCAGCCCCCAGTTGAGGACTGCAGGGACTTGGAACAGTATAAGACTGAGCTAAGTGTCTGTAGCTGAGCCAGGGGATGTTTCTCCACTGTGAGCCGCAGCAAGAGATACTGAAAAGCGGCGGCAGAACAGCAGTGGACTGAGAGCGGTGGCAGAGAACCAGAAGAGATAAGGAGCAGCAAAGAGCATGCAGCCAAGGAAGACACAGAGTTGTTCAAGAGAGAAAGAGAGCCAGCAGCAGAGAGAGAGAACAAGACTAAACTCTACAGACAGAGACAGAGTTCTGGGGTAAGAACTGAATCAAAAACCACCAAACTCCTTTTGTGACCTTTCCTAAGTGGAGAGGATGGACTCCTACTGAATGGAAGTCCTAAAACTGCAGCAGCACTGCAGAAAAGAGCTGAAAAGCTCAGAGAAGGAATGCAGAAGGGGTAACCTTGGCCTCCCCCCCCGCTGCTTGAGACAGAGCACAGAGCTCTGCAAAGGGGCTTGAATTCCCTGAAGATACGGACCATCACGAAGACCCCTGAGCTTTGTTGATATGACCGTGGTGAGACAACCTTGTCCAGGTGAATGTAGCCCACGGAAGATAAGGCCCTTGCTTGGAGACGAGTGGCCGAGAGAGCTTGGATACCCCCTCGTGTGAACTGGCAGAGATCTAGCTACAGCTGCTGCATGGAAGAGAGAGAGATAGACTGCTACTCTGAAGAGAATGCTGCTCTGAAAGTGGAAAGGATCTTTCCTTCTTCCCTCCTGGACTTTTATTTGGAGGGGAGAAGAGATTTGATCCATTGTAAATACTTTTATGTCATGGTAGAGATAGCTAAGATTGTATATAATGTATTGTAGTATTTATTTGTACAGTCATTGTAATATATAATCCCTTTCCCCCATTTTGAGTCTTGTGTGGTGTCTGGAAAACCCATCTCACACTGGGTTGAGATGTGGGAGGGGGCTAGAACTAGGGAATTAGATTTTTGGGGCTTTCAAACCATGACATTTTGAAGGTGGCTGGGCATGGGAACGGTCTCCCTAGGGAAGCATTAACAGCACCAAGCCTTGAGTTCAACGATTGTTTGGACAATGCTTTGAAGTACATGGTGCGATTCTTGCGACTGTCCCTTGCAGGGTCAGGGCTTGGTCTCAGATGATCCTTGTGAGTGCCCTCCAGCTCAGGATTCCATATTATTCTATGACTCTACCTAATTACTATGTCATCAGTGGGGCCATTTTTGGTCTACTGACAAATTAACGAAAAGTTATATATTTGAAGATTAACTTGAGACAGTTAATTTCTTTCAAAAAGGCTCTGTATTAACAGGCTTCTGATAAGTTATATGTAATGTTCTTGGGCAGGAATTCCTGAAAACATGAGGTTTGACCTGGACTTCCAAAAAAACAACAAAAAAAGCCAACCAATGTGCAAGAATAAAAGGAAATGCCATCTTTCTTTAAAATGTAGTTTTATATTTTGTAATGAGTCAACATGGAGTCTAGCATAGAATTAGTTTACTTTAAATCAACAAGCAGATCTATGGAGTTGTCTTCTAATCTGTCAATGATAGAGTAATGTGCTATTTTCAATACTGTGTATTTACATTAGTATTTCACATTGACATAACTAAGTTAAAAAATGACAAAATAGAGTGACGGCTTGATCTGAGAACTAAAAAGTCTTTAAATGAATATTTAGTTTGTCTGCTCTTGCTACCTAATTAATCCTAAAAGGTGTCAGTCAGTAAGTCTAATAGCTGAGTGCTAGTGCTGTGGTCAGTTCCAAATAATAGTATTGATTAATTGATTGTCTTCTTCCAGTTGTGAATTGTATTAGTGCTGGCTCAGACTGACTGACTGAAAGCCAAAACTTAATCTCTTGTGAAAGACAACAAACAGCTCCCCAGTTTCACTGCAGTGGTTAAGTGAGTGATAGGGAAACTAAAACTTCTTGAATGATTATCTGATAAAAAAAAAAGAATATGTGAAATATAATTAATATGTTGTTGGTGATAGTCTAATTCCAGCTGCTCAAGCAAAAAATATTCTTTTTGTCTCCAGACTTACACATTGGAAATAATAAAACAACTGCCAAATCTTGAATGTTTATGCTGGAGAGATAGGATGGGGAAGAAAAATAGTCATTATTTGAAACTACTTGAAGGAATTTGTACAATCAGTTTTGTGGTTTCAAACTAAAATGAAAATTGGAAAAGCAAAGGCAGGTCATGACTCAAGTCTTATTGACACTGCTGCCTGGAGAAATTTGCACACCACCTGTCTATCCCGTGAACACCTAATTTTCAAGAGCATTAGGTATTCTCAAAATTAACATAGAAGAGAGAGAAAATGTTGATGTGTTGTTCAGCTTGCTTAAATAAGAAAGCAAGTTATTTGTGGTAGACACCACTTCATCTCCATATCTTTCTAATAACATGTAAAAGAATGGGTCTGAAGAAATGTTTAGCTTTTTCTTCCCCCATCAGGGAAATATTAATTTCTTACTAGAAAATGATATACTTTCTATATGTCTTATATTAAAACCAAAACACAGTAGGAGCACATAACAGTTTTAATTTTGGGCATTTTTTTGTTCTTAATCCAGATAAAGTTCATGAGACCCGATATCTTTTCCTATGGAAACCATAAATCAGAAGTATTGTTTTGCTGAGACTCAACTGTATAGAAAACCATGAAAAGTTCTGATTCATAGGAAATCCTTCAAACTCACAAAAGTTTAGTAGGGTAGGAGTGAGTCTGGAGCACCTGCCTTGTGAGAACAGGCTGAGGGAGTTGGGGTTGTTTAGCCTGGAGAAGAGAAGACCTTGGGGACATCTTATAGCACCTTCCAGTACCTAAAGGGGACCTAGAGAAAAGATGGAGAGGGACTCTTCATCAGATATTGTAGTGGTAACATGAGGGGTAATCAGTTTCAGTGGAAGGTATCCTTGCTAAAGACAGCGACGTAGGAACTAGATAATCTCTAGGTCCCTTTAAACCCAATCCATTCTATGTTTCTATGTAATAAATAAGCACTAAAAAAAAAGGAAATGAGTCATAGTGGTAATAATGCCCAAAATACTAAACATTTACAACCTTTGTCCAAATTTAGAGACATTGAAGAACGCAACCCTGAACACAGCTATCTTTGCCATAAACAAAAACTAAACTGTAATTTAGTTAAGGTAAATTATCCAATTTTAGATTGAAATCACTATGATTTTTAATGGTTAGTACTAAGGTTTAGTAAACAGCAGTAGGCACAACAGTATGTTTAATGAAAACATCAATAGACACCATCTATAAGATCAACCGCACAGGTTAAGATAAAGATAAAGGTTTTGTTGCCTTGTTGGTTTATGCCTCTGCCCTGTCACCTTCCTCCACAGTGTTGAGATAATGTAATGGCATTTTTCTCCTATTTCTGAGGAAAAAGAAGCAATGGAGGCAGATTTAGATGCAATCTAATATAGTGCTGACTGAGAATGACTTAACAGTTTTCAGAATTATGAGTTCTTTGTATCTGCCTGTATTCGCTGTTTCATGTGCTAAAGGGAACTACAAGTACAGGATATCCAAAGCACTACAGCAATCAGTGTTGGGAATTTTACAGATCATATCAGGCAATCAGAGTTTTTATATGACAGAAAAACAGATGGGCAGCAGTCATTTGCCCAAACATAGATGTCTGTTTGACTGTCTTGCCTACCTTCCAGCTGACACTCAGAAGAGGGATGGTTCCCTGTAGTCATTATGTCATGTCTGCTAGTCATGCATGAATGTTCATATATTTTAGTGCACTAGAAACAGCACTAGGTGCCTGCCTTACAAAACTGAACCCTGCCTAATATATATCTGCAGCTTGCTAGAAAAACTGAGGAAACAAAGTTTACACCCATAGAGCACACAGAATATTAATAACACAAGATGTGCCAAGTAGGTACATCAGGCTGCAAAGTACCTTGCTTATGGAAAGAGCTGAAGGACAAAGTGTTCAGCCAGGACATTCTGTTATTCAGGTCACAGGGAAAAAGACACAACTAATGCATTAGGTAGGTCAGTTACTGTTGGTTAACAGAATTTAGAACACTTGGAAATACCTTTAATCTATCTGGTGATGTCTTTCCTTGGTTTATTTCACTCATTAAAAACAGTTGTTCTTCTAAAAACGCCCAAAAATAAAACAGATGTAGTTGAGACTACTTTCCAGGGCTAATACATTTCACAAAACCAGCAATTAAATTCAATTCACCTTGATGTTTGTAGGCATTCCAGCTTCTCTGGAAGGCTTTAACTTCTTAGATATCATTGCTTTCAATTTGTGTCTATTTACAAGATACCTGTTCATCTCTGGTTTATATGTACTTTTAATTTCTTATTTGCAGTAATGAAATACATGCTTATAGCAGAGACAAGAAAGTGAGACTAAGCACTTGTATTTTCTATATGAAGAGAGAAGAACATTCAAAAGAATAAAATTTCTGGCATTCAAAAAATTGAGACATTGGGTAGAATGGAGGATATGCAAAGCAGCCAAGAGAAACAAAATGACAAAAATGCTAGATTTAGAATACCACCTCTTCCCCAGGCAAAGGAAAACACTAGGGACATACATTCAGAATAAAAAACTTTCTCCGTAGCTATTGTACCTAAAATGTCTTCATGTATAAATCTTTATTCTCACTCTTTCCTTGTGAAGCAGCTGATAATGCCCAGATCAACACAGGAGGGAAACGGTACAAACACTTTGTAAGGAAATGGGATTGACACAGTCCTCTGCTAAGGAGGATTAGATTGACATCCTCTAGGGCTTTCCTTGACTAGCTGTCTATAGTCCACCTTTACTGAAGAAGACCAATTCATGCAGTTGATAGACGTTTGTTTAAAGGAAAGTTTTTTCACTAATGTATTTTTGATGATGTCACAAAATAGAACGTGAACCCTTAAAATTAGAGAAGAGGGAAGATACATTCATAGAAATGCTTATTGCCAGGTAGTCCCATGCCAATAAATGGCCCTAGCCACCCATGGGTAACGAAATAAAACAGAAAAGAGCAAGAGTGTTTTCTGGGATAGATTTTTGCAGCATCTCATTTTCCACCAAGAGTCAACAAAACAGTTGCAGTTTCAGAAAACTGAAGCGCTACAGAGCATAGAGGTTTTTCCAGTGCATAATCAGCCAAAAGAAGAAGTTCATTTTTTCTTCACAGCCTGTACAGTAATTAAGTATTTACATGCAGCTAGTGAGAAAAAGCCCATGAAATGTTAATTTTTTTAATTAGAAATATAAACTGTTATTTATATTTCTATATAAAACACAAAAGACGTGTTGCTTTTCTAGGAGATTAGATGATGAAGACTAAAAGAAAACCTAAGAAATCTTAATACCTAAGCTAAATGAAAACTAAGTGAAAACCTAAGAAAGTGCTCCTAAATGTAATATTTTTCTTTGCAACACATAAAAATTTGTCATGTTAGTTTTTTAACCCCATATATTCAGATATTCTCTCTTGATAACCTCCTTTCCCTATTCTTCGGAATGGGTTGCCCAGGGAAGTGGTGGATTCTCCATCCCTGGAGGTTTTTAAGATGAGACTGGATGTGACACTTAGTGCCATGGTCTAGTAACCACAGTGGTAGTGGATCAAGGGTTGGACTTGATGATCTTGGAGGTCCATTCCAACCCAGCTGATTCTATGATTCTATGATTCGTTTTTACACCTAATGCAAGTGAAGACCATTTGCTTTGATTACCTCTTCTCTAATATTTTCGTGGAACAAGAGCATTACTTTTCTGTTAAGACAGGTTTGATTTTTTTTTTTAAATTTCTAAACCAACAAACAATTCAGGAGACATTAAAATCAAAATATATTAAATGATTGTAAGTGAAATTAAGCACTTAAGAGTCTCCAATAAGAACTCAGTTAGAACAGGTGGTTTGGTCTTTTTTTTACATCAGAGTTTGCGCTCTACTTTTACACTATTTTCCTATGACATTAGTCAGTTTTTGTTTACCTAGTACTCTTGTTTGTTTAAATATATGATGTAGAGGCATCAGATTCATTGGCTTTCTAAGCATGCCAGTATTTGGTAACTGGTGACAAATACACTGACAGTTTACTAACACAAAAATATGAGGAAGCAGATAGTACTAAACATGTAACCATTTTGGAAACTTCCATGTTTTTAGAAAAATGCAGCAACAGCTGCAGAATTGTATAGACTACCTTAATTTCACATAGGTCCTCCTCAAAATATCTTCAGGCAAAAAGATGTTCACAATTACTAATTTGTTTTTAAAGTTCTTGCAATAGCTATTTTGGAAATTCAGATTGTAGTAAGTCAATGTACAATCTGTTGCAATAATAGATTAACAATTAAATGATTAAAGAAAACATTTATAAACTACTAAATATTTATGATGCATAATTTAAGACCAAAATCTTAATTAGAAAACTGAATTTTTGCAGTTCATAAGACCAAAAAACAGAATTATTGCATGTTTAATTTATATGATTCATCAAGCAGTTAATTTCAGCCTGGTTACTATTATAACTAGAAAGCAGCTAGTATTATGCACTCCAAATATTGCTGTTTTTTTCTTTATTAGACTTAAGCATTTGAAACTATTATAAACAAACACTAGACTTCATCTGTCTCTTAGCTTTGTACTAAGAATTCCCATGCTGATAAGGTCAAAATATCTTATTTACTAGAGCCATTCAGCCTACTATACTATTTACCTGCTTCTTCTAGTTCTGCACCTGTCAGACAGGCTCAGGGAATCTAGTGCACTTAACCATCTGGAAGGCACAGGTGTCAGTAGGAGTCTTCCATAGGTACCAGTGCTAAAGATGCACTCATATAAGTGAATCTGTTTGTGTGATGCTTGCAATGAGTACGGTAGAAAGGCTGGAAACCTGACTGTACTTCTGTCTGCATCACCCCTGTGTTTCCAACACTGACGAAGGAGTGGTTTCCTCATGCTCCCCCATTACTCTGTGAACATTTACCTGCAAAGGACTCTTCCATCTTAGCTCAACTGGAGTATTTCTATTTCCAGGACTCAAGACAATTCATGAATGTACAAGGTTTGGTTTTTAGTTTTCCCAATTGCAATATCAAGATTATTATTTCTTTTTTCTGCCCAATAGAAGATCTCTTACACCTGTTAGTTTCTACATGAATAGCGTCATGTAATCTTTTTTCTATCTATTGTCGCATGGGTTTGTGACACAATACAGGCATAATTTACATGTCTGTAATGACTTTTTATAAACTTACAAGAAAAAATACTTTTCTTCTGTGGGTCAATCACTTTTCTCATTGACTTGTTTCACAGATGAACTATTACAAGCAGAATTTTGAAAAAAACAATTTTGGGGCAATTACACAGTAGGAACTTTAGAATATCAGCTTGAAGATGTAAGCACTATAGTAACATAGCAAAGCAAGAATATTTCATGTAATCAGTTCTCATGACAGCAAAGGATCTGAGAACAAAATTTTCTATGATACAGCTTCCTGTATTTTCTGTGTGGAGAATGGCAGCTTAGGTAGCAGGCCAAGGCTTTGCTATGCTTTATCAATTTTTGATCAAAGTCAATACCTATTCTAACATGTCTTATTATCCTAAAAAAAAAGGGGGTATGTTATGAACCATACTTTTCAATTCCTCCAAGATCAGTCACACAAAAAAAGAACAGTGCAAACCCAACACATATCAAAGGCTAAAGCAAAGGACTGAAAGATATGAAACCATGAAAATTGCGAGCAGATATATTTGAAGCAAGAAGGGGCAAAAGATGATTTTTTTATAATCTTTGAAAGCCTAACTGTGTAGCAATAACTTACAGGACTCTAGATTTTGCCAGCCATAGATGCAGAACATTAGTGCTCCTAGGCACATCAAGCTAACGTACAACAGGTCTCTAGTTTTGTAGCACACTTCTTGAAGGTGTTGTATACAACTGTGCATCTTTTAGTCAGTCTTGGTTTTACTCCATGTAAATCTCTAATGAGTTTTCTCTTGAAGACATAATTCATCATTTCTGTACTTTACTGCAATGAGTATACAATCCCAGTCTCACTGGCTTTGATAAAAATGACCAAGGGAAAGCTGGGCGAGAGAGGAAGTGGAGCCTCAAATACAGACTGTTATAAATCATATATAGAACTAGGGCTGTACCACTCACTACAAATGCTTCTTGGAAGCCAGTAATAAAACAATCTTCTTTAAAGAAATGGGAATAAAAAAGAAGGGCAGATGTCATTTTCGGGAAAATAATTGATTGGAGAGATGAGAGAAAAGAAACAGGAAAAAACAACATCTACAGGAAATCAACTGTTAATAAATATCAAAAACTGCAGTCAAGTGACAAGATAAGCTGCAGCATATGTTCCTTCAGCTACAAAATGGAAATCATTTTCTATAGAAGAGATGCTGATAAGCCTGCCTTCTCCCCAAAAGGCAATCATTTTACATTTTATATAATTTGAAAAGAGCTTGATTATTTTCCTTTGAATGAAAAAAGATGATTCACATTTACCTGTCAACAGAATTTTCAATTCATCTGTTTCGCCTGCATATTTAAAGGCATATGACCCAACCACAGCATTCTTAGGGACAAAACTTAGTGAGATGTAAATAAATAATAATTCATAGACCCAAATACTGCTTTACCTTCATCCTAATTCAAATTACTGTAAATTAAAAACCAAAGAGTCTATTAAATGTGGCTTTTTTCCCAATAACAGATAACACTTATGCACAGTATTCTCAACAAGGTTACAGAAAGTATCCAAAAAATAACACCCACTGTGGAAGGCAACATATGAAAATGATTAGGATGTCATTTGAAGTCTAGATTTGAAAGAAAAGTTAATATCGCAGACATGTTTTGCAGTTCTCTAAACAGGGTTGGTGCAGTAGTGCATGCATAGAGTCTGATAGGAGGCAGGGAAGAACAAGTATAGACAGTAAAGAATTAATTGGACATCTGGTTTTCATTACTAATAGATTAGTGTTCAAATCTCCCTTTTATTAAGTAGAAAAGCTTGGAAGTGGAGTCTTATTAGGAGTCTGAAGTTTCGTGAAATGTTAATATCTTGATAATATTTCAATAATCTTCCTTCTCATGATGTCCTGATGCTACTAGTTCTTGCATATTTTAAAGCTACTAGGAACAGACAGACAGAGATAACAAATGCAAATGGAGTGTTGGATTTTTTTTTGTTATTCTGAAAGTGTCTATAAGTCAGTAAATGAAAGACATGAGGATTCACTTTTTCCCAAACCACAAGTCAGAAATAACAGTATACTTTCAATAGAATGCTGAAAATCCAAAAAAGTAGCCTTAGAAAGGATAAAGCTCTTGATTCCGGTGGTTAGGCTTTACATGTGAGTTTTTTTAAAAAAACCCTCTACCTTTTTCAGTGGTGTACTAGTAAGGGTTCTTTATCAGCAGTTCTGCCTTTCTGCAAGGAGCTCTGGGCAGAGCACTTCCTTAGGGGATGATCTGCCTGCCCTGCCTGCCTGACACTCACACCCCCTAACCTTCTTCTTCAACCAGCGCTGCCCCAGACAGTTGCAAGTACAATTTACGACTGAAAGATTTTGGTTGGAACAAAATACCTTTTGGTTTTCTTCTGTTTGAGCCAAGAGAGGACCACAACTTATGTAGAAAACCACACTGGGTGACAAGGATTAGAGTAGGAAGATAGTAAGTGATGAACCCATATCACAATGAACCTGAAGAGACTTATCTTTTTTTCAAATGTGATTCATTCCTATAGTAAGAAATGACAAAACACAGAGCCTAAATTATTTTGCTTACTGAAGCCAGGCACCAGGACTGACCAGACTTGCAAAGAAGTGACTTTCTGGATAACACCAAAATTAGTCCTGATATGAAAAGTAACTTAGAGTGCCCAATAATAACAAGCCCATAGCAATAACATACTTATTAAGTAATTACACAATGTCTACTTCTTCTTATAGAGCCTGAAAAAGAAAGTTACCTAAAATACAAAATAGCAACCTTTCGTTAGTCAGATTTGTGTGAGTTTTTACAGACGTAAATTTTCATTCATGGGCACTGACTCTAGCGTGCTTCAAGGACAGTCCTCAGAAAAATTAAAAGTCCTTTCCTAAACCTAAAAACCTTTTGAGATAGTGACAAGTAGAAGAAACTATTTTAATAGTGAATTTTAATAATACTGACCATAATTCCTTGTGACATTAATTTTTTTTTTAAAAATCTAGGTGAGCATGGCTAATGCTAAATATTTTTCAAAGGTAATGTATACCTATTCTAGATAGAATTGTGCAAAAGAAAAATGTTATCCAAGAGTGGATGCTGAATTTCAAAAATCATTGTGATCACCAATGTTTGTGCAGATTTGTGTGAAAAAATCAGCAGAGCAAGTGTAGAATCAGCTACTTAATGTTTTATTTAAATTCCACAAAACTCTGAAATATCACTGTTCCCCATTTTACATTGATCATTATTTGTCTGCAAGTTTCAGTTCTTAAAACAAAATTCATAATTATGCTAATGGAGACTTTCCTGGCACAGGGAATTTGAAGTACTTTTAGCAGTAATTTTCTGATTGAATCTGTAACTTCTGCCACTGTGACTTTGTGTTTTTACTCTGTGTGCGACAATTTCATCCCCATTGAGATGACCCACAATCACTAATACAATGCTTTAAAAGAGGTTAATTGAATAGGGAAGTCATTATTGTAATTATTCTAGATGATACCAGCACTACAGGGTTTTTCCATTGAATTTAATTTCAGAAATATAAAGACACTGTTTTATCACTTCATTCACATACATTAAGGTTTCCTACCCCCATGGTCAGAAGTACTTTAAGTCTGTATTTGGACATATTTCTCTAACATACACATGAATTATAACCAGACATAATATAACAAGGGAAGCTATGGTGTACATTCTCGCTGGAAAATAGCCTCTCTACACAATGTACCCAGTTAGATTTCAGGGTGAAAAAAACCCATGGGCCCACACACTATGTCTGTGCTGTGTTCAATTGCATTAATTTTCCACCAAGGAAGGAAAAGTAAAATCAAGGAAAAGAAGATACTTTCTGTGGAAGCAAAGCTTTTTTAACCTTAGTCAAAATCACATTACAGGAATGAGTTATGGCCTTGTGGTCTCTATCTAAATGCGAAGAGCACAAAATAAATTATTTCCAACTTGGATTCTCCTAGTGCTCTGACTACCTCTTTGGGAGCTTTGCAGTTCTCTATGCAAGTTCTCTCTATTCAAGTTCGATAACACTTGTCTCAAATAAAACTTCATTCATCTAAATCTCTCCTAAATTCAGGTGTGGCCCTAAACAAAGCACTTTTCTTTCCTTTACCTGCATGTCTGCTCTCAAGAACACAATGTACAGGAAAAAAATCACAGCTCCATCATTTGGTGTCCTACTTTAAAATCTGCCCTGCATGAACAGGCAGAGATGAGATCTCTGCCTATTTTTGCTTCTGGTATTTAAAAAGGAAGAAAATCAAATGTTTCTGCTTCACGTGACTGCATATCAATGTGCAGCTGACTCAACTAAGCAAGGCACAATGGAGTTGCATCTAATTTTCCTTTTCATATAGTAGTAACAGATACTCTGAATGTTCTGATTTTCTTTTCAGCTACTGTATGCTTCAAGCCCCAGAACCTAGGAACAATATGGTTGCATTAATGGTGGTTCAACATTACTTAAAGGTAACACTCAAACTGCTCAGTATCAAGAGAGAAGAGTTTGTGCATCAGTCTCTGGGCTCTGCTTCTGGAGTAGCCTAGGAATTTCTCTAGGCACTTTAGGCTCTCTGAAAAGGGACATTGGGAAAGTTCTGCTCTGGCCAAGATCCAGTACTCATTTCTGACATAAAGTTGTGATTTAGGTTTAGTCTGCAGCCAGCTCTTGCCAGGGAAGGAACTGGATGGCTTTTGACTGGTGCCAGGTAGGGACCTATGCATTGTCAAGATCTGGTGTCACAAGCAGAGCTACAGAATCATAGAATAGAATAATAGAATATTTTGAGTTGGAAGGGACTCACAAGGATCATCAAGGTCCAACTCCCAGCCTTGCACAGGACAGTTTCAAGAATCACACCATATGCTTCAAAGCGTTGTCCAAACACTCCTTGAACTCTGGCACGCTTTGAGCTGTGACCACTTCCCTAGGGAGACTGTTCCAATGCCAAGCCACCTTCTAGGTGCAGAACCTTTTCCTGATATCCAGCCTAAACTTCCCCAGACACAGCTTCAGGCCTTTCCCTTAGGTCCTATCAGTGGTCACCAAAGAGAAGAGAATCAGTGTCTGTCCCTACAATTCCCCTTGTGAGGAAGTAGTAGACTGCAATAAGGTCTCCCCCTCATTCTTTTCTTCTCTGGACAGAATAGACCAAGTGACCTCAGCTGTTCCTCATAAGGCTTCCCCTCTAGACCCTTCACCATCTTCACCCTTTACCTCCTTTGGATGCTCTCTAATAGCTTTATATCCTTCTTATATTGTGGTGCTCAAAACTGCACACAATATTTAAGGTGAGGCCACACCAGTGCAGAGCAGAGTGAGACAATCACATCCCTCGACCAGTTGGCGATGCTTTGCCTGATGCCCCCCAGGACACGGTTGGCCCTCCTGGCTGCCAGGGCACTGCTGACTCAGATTCAACTTGCCATTGACCAAGACCATGAGGTCCCTGTCCAAAGGGCTGCCCTCCAGCTTCTCATTTCCCAGGCTGGACATAAATCCAAGGTTGCCCTGTCCCAGCTGCAGATTCTGCACTATCCCTTGTTGAAATTCATATCATTGGTGATTGCCCAGTCCTCTAATTCATTGAGGTCTCTCTGCAAAGACTCTTTGCTTTTGAGGGAGTCAACAGCTTGTCTGCAAACTTACTTAGTAGTCCTGTGTCCAAGTAATTTATGAGGATATTGAAGAGCACAGGGCCTAAGATGGAGCCCTGTAGAATCCCACTAGTGACAGGTCGCCAGTCTGATGTTACCCCATCCACTAGTACCCTCTGTGCTCGACCCATGAGCCAATTGCTCATCCATCACAGGATGTGTTTATCCAGCTGTGAGCTGGACATTTTGTCCAGAAGGATTCTGTGAGAGACAGTATAGAAAACTTTACTGAAATCCAGAAAGATTACATCAACTGGCTTCCCTTGATGAACTAGGTGGGTTTTCTTGTCATAAAAGGAAATCAAGTTTGATAAGCAGGCCTTTCCTCTCATGAAGCCATGCTGGCTGTGACTGCATTATCTTTCAAGTGTTTTTCAATACCTGACAGAATAATCTTTTCCATAATTTTACCAGTCACTGAAGTAAGACTGACAGGCCTGTAGTCTTCCAGGATCCTCCTTCATGCCCTTCTTGAAAACCGGGATAACATTCACCAGCTTCCAGTCAACTGAGACATCTCTAGACATTTAAACATCTGCAAACATTTGCTAATCATCAAGAGAAGCCTCATGGTGACATCAGCCAGCTCTTTAAGTATTCTCAGATGAATCCCATCAGGTTCTATAGATTTATAGGGATCCATTTGGATGAACAGATCCTTCACAAACTTCAGGGTCAACTAGGAGATTATAAGTCTCATAAGCATGATCCTTCACTCTAGGTATTGTGACCCCCCCTTAGTCCATCATCAGTGTTGAAGACAGACCCAAACAGAGCCTTAAACATCAGCCTTGTCTCTGTCCCTCTTTGTGAGGTGATCGTCCTCATCCTGTAATGGGTTGCGGTTATTTCTGCAATACCTATTGCCATTAATGTATTTTAAACCCCCTCTTTTTATTGTCTCCCTTCAACTCCAACTGAGCTTTGGCCAGCTTCAACTCCAACTGAGCTTTGGCCACACTTCCTATAGAGGCAAGCAGCATCTTTATATTCCTCACCTGACCTTGCTTCTACTGGGCATACACCTTCCTTTTTTGCCTATTTTCCTACAGAAGATTCCTATTCAGCCAAGTCGGCCTTCTACCTCATCTGCTCGATTTCTGACAGTTTGGAATTGTCTGGTCCTGTGCCCTTAGGAGGTGGTGCTTCAATAGTGACCAGCATTGATGGACCCCAGAACCTTCAAAAGTATTTTCCCAGGGGACCTTACTCACTTGTTCCCTGAGCATCCTAAAGTCTGCTCTCCTTATGTCCAGGGTTGAAGTTTTGCTGGCACTTTTCCTCCTGTCAACAGAGATTTTAAACTTGATTTCTTCATGATGACTGTAGCCAAGACAATCATCAATCACCATGTCACTAATGAGACTCTTGATCCTTTTCTGAGGATCAAGGACTGCAAAGGTGAGACAGGATCCACCTGCTAAAATGGGACAAGTGCACTGGTACCTAAAGACTGGACAATGTGGTGAAAAGCTTAGACTGGTGAGACAGGGGAGGGAGTTTATGACTCAAAGCCAAGTCCTAAAAAGAGTAAAGGCTTTGGATGTTGAAGAGTGCAGGATGGTGAGAAAAAAGAAGACCTCAGGAGTGACGAGAGAGGTTAAAGGGTGTATATGTCAAGTGCATATATACAGATGCTGTCAGTCTGGGAAACAAAGCAGGAGGTTCTAGAACTGTATGTGCAGCCAGAAAATGAAGGCCAAGTTGCAATGGCATGTGTGGTGTGTTAGCTTGAACAGCCAGAGTGAGTAATGGTGGATACAAGCTCTTCAGGAAAGATAGAAAGTGAAGGCAAGAGTGGGAGCTGCCTGTGGTTTAAAGTGACAGTTCAGATGGGTGCAGCTCATCTCTGAGACGAACAGCAAGTTCAGTGTGAGTTTATGATTCAGGTCTGCCATAGTCTACTGTGGTAGGAGTGTGCAAGAGACCATGCATCAGAGTGGCAATGTGGACAAAGCCTTCTTGAAATAACTGTGTCAGAAAGACTTGTTCTCACACAGGCTTTATGCTCCCTGACATCTGGTCAAATGACCAATAACAGCACACAATCAGTCAAGATTTCCAAAGGGTACTGGGCATAACCTTGTGAACAAACACAACGCATCCACCAGGGGTGATGAGCACTTGCATCTGCTGTTCTCTCACAGGGAGGAAAAGGCTGGATGTGTTACAATCAATGGTATCCTAACTGTCATGATCATATTATTAGAGAGTTCAAGATCAGGAACTTCAAGAATGAAGAAACAGTAGCATATTATAGGGCTTCAGATAAGCAGATTTTGGCTCATTTAGCTAATTACCAAAGCAGATTTTGGCAGATTTGGTAGACGGACATCCATGGTAGACCACTCTGAAAAGCAAAGTTGCTTTGGAAAGCCTTGCAGACCTTTAAGGACAGCACCTGCAACTGGGAGAACAGTCTACCATGGTACCCAGAGAGATGAGCAGACATCCCGGAAGCTACCTCGGCTAAGCAGAGAACTCATGACAAAGCTCCAATGAAAAAAGACAGAATACAGGAGTTGGAAGCAGGGATAGGCTAGAAAGCAGTTTAGACACACTATGCTGACAGGCAGGCTTGGTGCTAGGCAGACCAAAGTCCTGCTATAAGTTCAGAAATAAGACAGTAACATAAAGACCAGTAAGAGCTTCTACAGTTGTAGGAAAGGATTTAATAGGAAAATGCTGGTTGGGAGAGGTGATTTAATTGCAGGAGACAGAGTTGAGGTTGAGGTGCTCTGTGCCTTCTTTCCTTTTTTTTTTCTCAGTCTTCACCAGCAGGGTCTCCCAAGCCTCCATGTTTATTAGAAGTGTTCAAAGTGGGGAATGGCTAATGGTGGTTGAGGTTGAGTTGGGGATTACTTGAGAGAATTTCACGTATCTGTTTGATCTGTTAAGCTGCAACTGAGTCAATCTTTGGCAAGGCCACTTTTTGTCATCTCTGAAAAGTCAAGAAGACTGGGTGAGGCTCTCCAACCACTATAGAGAAGCAAATGCTAAATGCATTTTGTATGAAGTTCTAAAGGAACAAATGCATAAAGTGCAGAGTGGTTCACTTCACTTTGCTGCCAAAGAAAATCATGGAGTCCCCTGGGACCAGATTTCAGGACTTAGAAAGAAGAATGGAAACAGTCAACATGGCTTTTTCATGACTGCCATTAGTCATAAAATGACTGGATTTGTGGACACAGATGGCATTTACCTTGACTGTACCAATGTTCTTGGATACAAGTTAGGAGATCAGAATCTGAATGTAATGGTAACCCGTAAACAACTAGTTGGATGTTAGGGCTCACAGGGCCACAGTTAACTGGGCTGTACTCTACCTAGAGGCTATCAAGAGGTGGTATAGTGTAGGATCTACCCTGGGACTTGTCATGTTAAATATCTCTCTAGGTGACCTGGAGGAGAGAACACAAAGCACGCTCATTAGGTGTGCTGATGACAGCAAGGGGGAAACAGTTGATACATTTGAGGCCAGGCTGCGTTCTGTGGACCTGGATAGATGGAAGGAAGCAGCTGCAAGCAAAATTCAGCTAAGATAGAGGCCAAGCCCTAAAATCAAAGTCCTGCAGCAATGGCCCTATAGAGCTGAGGAGCAGTTCTGTGGAGATGGCCCTGGGCCTTGTGGGGCAGTGAGCTGAGCAGGAGCCAGTTGTTCCACAGCCAGCAGGGATAGCAGCACCCAGGGTGCTAAGGTGAGGAATCATCCTTTGTTCAGTGATTGCTATATCACATTTAGATACAGTGTTGACTTTTGGGCTTCCAATAAAAGAAAAATATAGATAAACTGGAATTAAATCAGCAGAAGCCACCAAGTTGGGGCTGAAACTCTTGCCCTACAGGGAGAGGCTGCAGTGCTGGGACTGGCTCTATTGGGAGAAGAGGCCACTTTGGGGGCACCCAACAGCATACCCAGCATCAATGGGAAGGGATGGAGGAGACGCAGATGGGCTCTTCACAGTGATGCATGTCAGAAGGGTGAAAGGCAGTGACACAAGTTAAAGTACAAGATGCTCAGGCTGGAGATAAGGACGATCTTTTTGCCCAAGCAATGGGTTTAGAGGCTCGAGGAGGCTAGACTGTCCCGACTTTGGGGAGTTTCATGCCCAGCTGGGTGAAACCTTGAGCATCTTGGTCTGAGCCCAGGACTGGCTCTTCTCTGGGTAAGCAGTTGAACTAGGGACCTTCTGAGTCTCTTCTAGCCTGAATTATGCTAACATCTGAAGAGATCAAGCATCAACAAATGGTCAGATTTATTTAACTGAAGTTGCAACTTCAACTGTTAAAATAGGAGAACACTTTTGCAGTCTCAAAGATGTGATTTTTTTTCCAGGGAACATGTCCAATAACAATCTAACTGAAAACAGCAATATTTGTTTATGAGATTTCTAGTTGAGATTGTATTATCAATAGAAAAAAATCTGGAAATTTAATGCTGCAGGGATTTATTTTTTCTTTAGCCTAGTGCTTGAGCACGGATATTCAGTGGATTTGTCCTATTTATCTCCTTATCAATGGGAAGTGACAGAATGCATGCTTTCCTCAGACAGGCTGTACTGCAGAGGCCAGATGTGTATAAAATCTGATTAAACATGTACAATGCTGGTATTCAGTCTTTTAAGGCACAAGACAGTTGAGTGTTTTTTCAAAATGTAAGGACATTTTCAAGGCTCTGAGGTCCCAGTTGCTGAGTGAGAAAGATAATGACAAGAGGTTTTCCCAAAAGAGAGCCAGGAGCACTGAGCAGTTATTATAAACACATTTAATAACCTGACTCAAGGCTTTCAACATTCCTGTAGGAATTCCTAGGATTGGTATTTATATATCCTCCCTTTCACATGATTTGGGAGTAGTATTAGCAGACAGTCACAACCTAACAGTTGTGCAGTTCCTGAGGTCGTATTTACAAAAGGTATTTAGGTACCTAAACAAGCAGATAAATACCTAATGTGATTTTCAGTGTGCTGATATGCTAGTCACAGTCAAAGCATGGAAGTCAAGCATCTAAGCAGATAAAATGTTCAAATAGCTTAAGAGTTAAATCAGAGAGGGAACATAAATATTCTAACACTGTGCGTTCTGTAAGTAAATCAGACATCCAAACACAAGAATTAAATCCAGTATCTGTGTGTAGGTATAGTCCTGTTTCAGTTTCGGAATGGCACTCCCCAGTTTAGTGCCCACCTCACCAAGATTCTCCCAAACCAGACACTACTCGCTTGTCCCCCCTTCCCCTTCCCACTCCAGTAATGGAACTGAGAATTGAAGACACAAAAAGGTTAAAATCACAGGTTGAAATAAGAACAATTTAGTGGAAACAGCAATGAGATAAGGAAACAAACAGTAATAGCAAGACTATTAATAACAAAAGTATACAAAAAGAAATAATAATTCACATGCAAAAATGCTGACCGCAGAGCCTGGCCCAACCCAACCACAACAACATTTTCCCAACCAGAAAGGGATGCTCCTCCTTCATGGAACCTAGACAGAATTCCTTTCCCCTACCCCTGGCAAAGACATAAAATGGCACCAAGTCACATTAGGGTCTTGGGCACGCCCCAGTGGCTCTAGGCTCCTCCCCCTGATGGCTACTGCAAAAAATTAACCCTGTCCTTGGCCAAAACCAGGACAAGTCCTCTCCCACTATCCTAACACACTTTGATGTCTCTCAATGACTTTCTAGAGAGCCAGTGCTCCAGCTGATTTGATTCGTAAATACAAGGCCTTCTCTGTAATGTCTCTCAACCTTTTGTTCTAATGTCTTTGCAAATCACAACCTAATTCTTGAGTTTGCTGCTGTATTTTGTGGTAGCCTTCTTATAATTGGTTGCATAGAGAGTGACTAAAGAGAAAAGTGGGCCTATCAACAGTTTCCCAGGGGCTGTTGCAATGTGAGAGATATGTACTCCAAGGTAACACTGAGCATGGCTTTTAAGGCATAGATTTAAACCTAAATGTTTAAATCCTATTTTGTTCAAACTTTAAATCAATTTAAATGGAAACAAATATATTCATATATCAAAAGGTGTTTGTGAATTTTTGATTATCACTGACAATGCTAAAGACAAAAAACCCAACCAAACTTATTCTTTCAATTTGAGTCTATAGGGTTTGCTTTGCTCATTGTTGCTGCATCAAAAAAAACTACTGAAAGCAGCATTTCCTGAAACAACACTGATACCTCCAAGTTCATGAACTGCTTTTGTGTTGTTATAATTTCATAAAGTATTCTGTCAATAAGTCTTTTGTGAAATGGTGACACTGAGAATAGAGTAGGGGGACTCTTTAGAGAAATCTTCCCACTCTGTTCTCCACTGGGATGCAAATTCCTCCAGGCAGCAACAGGCATGTACTACACAAGTGGAGAATCAAGATTTGTGTATCTGCTCATTTTTCATTTTTAGTGCTTGTATCTCTGCAAGAGATGAATTGTTATGGTTTTGCAGACTGGAAAGAAGTTCAACCCTCAATTTATCTCATTCATACACGGTAGCTAAGCAGATTATACAGCGATTAAAAAGCACTATAGTTCAATACCATTCTATTTTTCAATATGAAGTGCCATGTATCCTAGTTCTTATACCATATGCAAACAGATTTCAGATATTTGGAAAGTTGAAAGTTCTAGAAATGGTAGCAGTTTGTTAGAGAAAGGGAAGGAAAACACAGGATGATCTATTCAAAACAGTTTATCCTGGAAAGACCACTGTCAGCATTGAAGCATCATTGCTGTGAGGAAATATGCCTTCCTACTGTCATGCATATAGCAGTAAATGAAAGATGGAGCCTTGCTTATTGCAGAAAACAGCCAAATTGCAAAAAAACAAATGTGGCTGGGAGAGATAGGAAATAGGACTGATTTTATAAAAAGCATTGTGGCTGTGTCTACAATTGTTTTCCTTTTGAAATGAATTAGACTGGACCCAGAAGTAAAATTCATTTCTTAGCTAGGAAGTCCAGAGGAGAGTCATGAAGATCGGAGGGCGGAAGCACTTCTCTGATGAAGACAGGCTGGGAGCATTTGGGTTGTTCAGCTGAAGCAGAGAGGACTCAGAGGAGACCTTATACCAGCCTTCTAGTACATAAAGGGACCTGCATGAAGGCCATAGAGGGACATTATATAAGGGCATACAGTAATGGGGAATGGCTTTAAACTGAAAGACGGCACATTTAGGTTAGATATTAGGAAGAAATTCTTTCAGAGCTTTAAGCAATCTGATCTAGTGGAAGGTGTCCCTGCCCACCACACAGGGCTTGGAACTAGATTATATTTAAGCTCCATAAAGGAGTATCAGCATGTTATATGTCCATTGAAAACTATATCAGAAGAAGTAAAAGTATGTGTTTTGAGTGTAGAAAGTGGAGCACAGATGGGAGAGTGGCAGTCTGACTTGCCATTTACAAAAGCAAAAGGCAAGTTAAGAGAAAAATTGCCTTGGAAATATGTGTCCTTTACTGCAAAAGTTAGGCAAAGATGCTGATTAAGCAGAACATACAAGTTAGTATTTCCTAAGTCAACAAGTGCAGTCCAAAGAACATATTAATTATGGCATTTACATGCATTTAGAACCATAAAAATGGAGCAAACTATATGCTGAGGATTAGTACACTGATAAGCAGAATACAGACACTAAGGGCATTAGGCAACTGGCAGATTTTTCAGTGCTTTTTTCCTTCACTGGTTTTGGCTTATGAATTATCTTCAGCAAAGTTCTTTTTAAGAAGGCCTTCAAATTTAATTAGCATTCTACAAAATGATGTTGATAATCTATAGAAAACTAATACCATTTAGAGATTAATACTACTGTATTACTTAGGTTCTTCAAGTCAAACAATGCAATTAGACAGTTTAGACAATCTGCCACTTCATTCTATAGGATTATTCAAACTACAGAAGGTTATATTTTAATCCTAGTCTTTCTGTCATTCATCAAGACATCTTAAATGCATTTCCGCACTTGTTGAGAAATAAGAATAAAATATAACTAAACAGATACATGGTCTTTACTCTTTCTTTAAGCAAAAAAAATTTATGCTTGCAAGAGAGTCATTGTCTGTACATTGTTAACATTGACAAATAGTAGCAAATTTTTGACTTATGTATTTTACTTTAGATGTAACAAAAATACATAAATACATATGAAAAATAAGGTACTAGAAAAAGTACATAACACATTGTGTGTAAGGATTTTAAAGTGTGTGGTTTAAATGGAAAAATAGGTTTCAATAGATGTCACCAACAACTTACAGCAATAGCTCTTTAAGAAATACATTTTACTGTGAAAAATTATTCAGTGGACAATGACGTCTAAATAGGGTGTTTCTGCTATAAGTGCATATCATTTTCATCACACACATTGTAAATGTACATATATAACCAGCAGTAAGTTAATTTATAATTCCTCTTTTTAGCTGCAGTATAGCAACTCTGTGCTTTAAGATTTCCTGTGAATATTAATCTCTAGTAAGTGTTATCTCCCTATATTTTTTAAATATTGGAGAACAGTTACTATAGAACACTTATTGCTCTTTGAAGTCATACACCAGGTCTCAGACCACTCATTTTAAAGAAGGAAACACTCTGTCAACATCCCAGAGGTTCTTGTTTCTACAAAGAACTTCAAGGAAAGTAGCTTCGTAACCCACCAAAAGGAGGTCAAGTCCATTCAAGATGAAGAAATGGCAGTATTTACTACAATAGGCTTTTCAGCTCACTCATTGATATTTAGAATGGGCAGCAAGAAAAAAAACAGTGTATTTTCTTCACAGTGTTAGGGATTTGAAAAATAGGCTTTTAAAAATGTCTGTAAACAGTGTTTCCTTTCAAGGCAAGCTGCAATTGAAAAATAGTGGGGACATCATTAGAAAAATATTCCTGGAGGGTGCTAGACTATCACCTGGCCCAGTAATGTCTAGATAGATATAGGTGAAGTGTAAAAGTTATTTCATACTAGATCTCAGTTAAAGAACCCTCAAAATTGACTGCATCTCATTTCTGCATGGAAGTGACTCTTAAAAGAGCATTTTATTTTATTTTCTTCTGTAACAAAGATTCACTTGAGAGGATAGGGCATATATTCTGACCTAAAAGTCTTGGTCTTGCTGTAAAGACCAAGTAAAATGCTGTAGCGCAAACCTTAAAATTACAAATTCTTTTACAAATAAACTGAATACATAGTTATTGAAAGACTCAAATTAATTTGGAGTAGTTTTCTATATCTCTACGGATGGTAATTTAGTCTAATGGGAATTTAATAACTCATATTTAACACATTACTAATCTGATGTTTTGCTTACAGTAAATTAGAATTACTGAGATTATAAATCACTTATTTAAAAAGAAATCTTGAATTCCATGGAAAACCTCTTTTAGTTGACGAAGAGCAGCTAGGAGCAGGTAGTCTTGTTTTCAAAGGAGTTTTAGTCATTTTTTGTTTTCATGTCTTGTACATAAGTAAACACAGTTAAGGAAGGCATCCTCCCTGACTGTCTATCATACTGCAGCTGTAAAAGCTAGATTACTGCATTTAGTCATAGCTCTGAGCTAGGGCTAGCACAGTGCAACACTGCATCAAGAGGCAATTTAGAAAATTTTAGGGAGACATCTGTAAAAGGCAGTGTGCTATATCTCTTGGAAGTAAGAAAAAAAGTCTGGGAACCAGGAGGTCCTGTATTCTTCTGATTCCTGTATCCTGCCTTCATTTTTTCATGCTAAAAATCCAGGTGACTTTCAAATCAAACTGCTGTCAGTAGGTGGCAGCTCACTGATAGACCTGCAGAACTTCCCCTGCCCACCTTGATAATATGTTAGGAAAGACCAGAGTCTGTCTTTATATAAGTGAAAGGGATTGTTCTCAACATGCATAGAGGTATACTGGACACCTGCATAAATGAGAGCTGTCTGTATGGTAAAGAACTGATGTTTAGATGTTTAGATGTTTAGGCATCATCATCTTTACTTTGCGTAACAAATACATAACTACAAAAATTGGAAGTTCAGACAGGTTAGTATAGATACCTATACCTTAATGCACTGCTCTGTGCAACAAGTCAGCAGACTGGATGATGTTCCCATGAACTTTTTCATTGTCACACTAATACAGAAACACATTAAACTAAGGTATTGGAATAATCACAGCATTTGACTCAGGTTTCTGGGGTTAATTTTGCATACTTTAGATTTTTCAGTACTAATTGTTTAATTGTCACTTCTTTAATGCCTTGATTGCAAATGCAAATTTAATAACTGAAGGAAGAGTTATATTCATTACTGCATTGCTATTTTATTTTCTCTGGGCAAAATTTTAGCCACAGTATTTTGGGTTTTTTGCAAAAATACCATCACACAAGAATTATGTAGTGTATGTATACACAGGAATATGTAACTATTGAAAATTTGTATGACATGGTTTTAATTTAAAATATTATTTTTATTTTTGGGGGACACATATTTGAAGAACTATGTATATCTATGCTTTGAGAGATTAACACCAAGGTGTCTAAACCATGGAAAGAACATGTGAAGGGCACACTGGAAGGCTGGGAGTCTTAACACAGCTTCTGAGATCTATCTTTGTTACTCATATATGTATATATATATATATATATATATATAACTACACAGTCCAGTTTAAAACTTAATGTATCAAATATAGTATCTGTTTATTCTCAAGCAACATCTGTCCTGAAAGAATAGGACAGTGGCCAGCATGTTTATAGTTTTTTGACTACAAGGCAAAAAGCTGTTCTAAACATCACAGTCTGGACGAGTTTTGTGTAATCCACCTCAGGTAATGCTATTGCCTTAGAGAGTGGGTTACAGATTTTTTTAGAACTGAAAAATGTAAAACCAAGAAACAAAAGTAAAGCTAAATGAACTATCAGATTCTTTTATCTGAGCAATCATATCTGCTTTAGTAGAACAGGTTAACTATCCAACAAGTCACTTTCACATAAGGAACAAATGCTATGAAAATCCATTAAAGGGAATTCTAATTACAACTCAGAGGGGCAAATAGAACGTGTCACACTGATCAGCATCAAGAACATCAAACATACACTTCTCCTTTTTTTCTTTTTTTTTTTTTAATCTTCATTTTATCTCTCTGGAGTGGGTATCTAGTGAACAGTCCAAAATCGGGTTCTGTGGTATGGGTAACTTTGTCAGATAAGCAGTGCTGGGTTAATTCCTGAACATATAAGTCAGATGTACTTTGAATTTTGTAAATTGAAAATGATAAGGATGAAGTTTTCCAAGTGCAGATATCACTATCGGGATAAAAAAAGATGATACACAGATGATTCAGGAGCAGGTCATACACCTCATTAGCAGCTCTTTTTAGGCTTAAAAGTATGACCTGAAAATTTATTTCTTGTATGAAATTTCTGTGTATGTTTGCAGTATGAACTTCTGCAGTACACCTACATAGAAGGATTCTTAGGACTTCAGCTTCTCTGAAATAGCTAATATTCTTATAATTCTTACCTAAAGCTACTTTATAGATGATGAATGACAGCATGACAAACAAATACACAGATGTAAAAAGAAATGTTTATTATCTACTGAAAAAATAATGGTTGGACTTGGCAGTGGCTAAGAACCCTTATTTACAGCATAACTGGATTCAGGGGCACCCTGCTAAGGAGAACAGTTTCAGATATTCCTGTTATTTGCTGATGTACGTCATGCTTGCTCCAGCTGTCAGGAACACAGCTGTTCTGTTTCCCTTTGAGTGATCAGTGCTGCTGATGCCCTCCAGCCAGCATGTTCTTTGATAAGGTCCAACGGAGAGCTGTGAAAGAGCTGAACATAGGGCTTCTAATAGCAAAATGCAAAAACAAATTTCACAACAAATTGCATTTTCACTGCTGCCTGATGTCACCCAATTAGAATGGGCTGAATTTGTTCTAGTACAGTGACTTAGAAGGAATCACAATGGAAGTTTTTTGTTATGGTTGTTAAAGCAATTTCAGAGAAAGGTTGCTGCCTATTAAAGAAGATGCTGTCATAATATTCTGTGTAACTTAATAAATTCATGTAAAATAAAGGAATTAGATCCAAAGGGCCACATTTTGTAACTTTACTTTGAAATATATGTGGTCTAGAACTCTTTGCATTGATAGCAAGAGCAATACTGATAACAAATCATTAAAACAATACCTATAGTTTCTTCCTTAGGAAACTTTTGTTTCTTTTCCTACTGCTTCAGAAATGCATGCAGATGAAATGCATCAACTCATGTAGATGTAGAGAAGTATATAACACTCAGAACAATTTCTGAAGTTCTAAGTGAGTGGAAATCATGAAGAAATCTTGATGTTAAAGAAAGTAGTTATCTAGGTGTGTCCAGGATATTTCAGAACTATGCAGACCATTAAAGCAGTGGCAAAAATTAAAAGAAGTTACATATGTCATATTTGAAAACAGTATATGATGTTTACTGTGAAGACAGAAAAAAATTGGGGAAAAAGTGAAGGGTCCTTCAGTTTGAATATATTCTATAAATATTAAGCTTAACGTGTCTTCAACTGCATTTCCACCAATGCTTGAGTTTTGTCCTGTTGTGATTTTTGTGGACCAAAATGTCATATTGCATAAGCAAGTGCCAGTGCATTCCTTTACAAGCAGTGTATTTGTGTGACTGAGTTCTCCACCAACCTGCTCCTCAGGAAGCCTTCCATCATCCCCATATCACCATTGGCCAGTCAGAGCTTAAATCAGTCCAACAGTTTACTTACCTAGGTAGTGTCATATCCTCAGATGGTAAGATTGATGGGGAGTTAGCAGGTTATCAAAGGCATATAGAGCTTTTGGAAAACTCCATAAAAGAGTATGGCATAATAAACGCCTGAAGAAAAGCACCAAGATCAGTGTTTACAAAGCCATAGTGTTGTCTACTCTCCTATACGGTTCCGAATCATGAGTTGTCTGCCTCCACCACCTGCGTCTCCTAGAACGCTTCCAACAACGCTGCCTCTGAACAATCCTAAACACCCACTGGTCAGATTATGTGACCAATAGATCTGTTTTAGAACAAGCAGCAGTCACAAGCATTGAGGCCATGTTGCTGAGAACGCAGCTGCGCTGGGCAGGGCACGTCTCCAGGATGAAGGACCACCGCCTCCCTAAGATCTTGCTTTACAGTGAACTTGCCACTGGCTGCCGCATGAGAGGAGCCCTGAAGAAAAGATACAAGGACTCTCTGAAACAACATCTCAGCCTTGGCCACATTGATCACCATAACTGGTCTACTCTGGCCTCCAGTCGGGAGGCCTGGAGATACACCATCTACAGCACAGCTGTCTCCTTTGAGAACACAAGCAGGATCACTCTCGAGGAGAAAAGGTAATGCAGAAAGAGTAGTATCCTGCTGAATACACCACCTAAGGAGTCTTTCTGCTGTGCCTTTTGCAACCGGATATGTCTGTCTCGTATTGGCCTCATAAGCCACCAGAGTGTTTGTAACAAACGTTGATAGAGCCTTCCTAAATCTTCGTTCGCGAAGCCTAGCCATGATGATAGATTTGTGTGACTATTTCCTGCTGAATATGGATGGACTGAACTCTCTGGAATTAGTTCTAATTAACATTTGTGTCAAGGAATTCAGAATCTTACTCTCTCAAAAGTAAGAAATGTTTTCCGTATTCATCATCTATTTTTTGAAATTCATCAGCTTTTATCACACGGAAAGAAATTATTTTCTCTTTTCTAAGTTTTTCAAGTTTTCTGTGGTAATATTCCTGACCCTAAAACAAACTCTTTAAACAAGATAAGTTACACCATATTTCACAGAGCGTTCTTCCTTCTCATTTTGCTCTCCGTTTTTTAATATTCTAAAAATACTCACTGTTGGTTTACAAATCTGATTACTCCTACACTGACTGAACTGAATAAATTTTTCTTCTAAAAGATTCTCATTTAACTGGTTAAAAAAATGCCAGGAAAAAAGTCTTTCTCAAAGTCAGTCTCTTTTTCAGTCTAATAGAGAAATGTCGTTTGAAGTTTCAAACACCCTTTCCAGATAAGACATTTGGTAAAAGGGTGTTTGAGGTTTTTAGAAACTTGAGTGTGTATAAATGGCAAAAGTAGGTAGTTGCCAAATGGCTGTGGAGCACAGTAGCTATTTGCCTGTGAAGGAGTCTGTTTCAGGAATGAACCTGAGGTTCAAGAAATGAGATATAATGCCACACTGTAATGATTACAGTATATCACCCACAAACACAACTGCAAAGTGGTGTGAGAAAGGTCCAGGAAAAGATAGCAATGTAGAAGGCAGTGCTTGTGCAAAGAGGAGGAAAAAATTTAGAAAACTGAAAACACTAACACTAGTGTTATATGTCTTTTAGAAGGGTAAGATAGTGCTTTTCAACAATTTCTGGAAATAGGCTTAAAGATGCCTCTGCCCCAGTGTAGCAAGGCACATTATCTCTGGCCTCTAATGCAGTTTTCTCAAACTAGGTGCAACTGCACATGACAGAATTGTATGTGAGCAAATACCATAGTCCCTGATATATCCTCCTCCCTCTTAATGCCTCCCCATTCTCCTTTCTCCTCTAGACACAGCCTTATAACATGCATGGTGATGGGCTGGCAGGACAGTAATGAATAGTGAGTGGTGAGAGAAGCTGCTCCAAACCAACAGCAAGTCATCCAACATTGCCAGAGACTGCCTCTCTGAAAAGTCGGTCTTGA
The DNA here is from genome assembly GCF_001715985.3 of Manacus vitellinus. NCBI lineage: Eukaryota > Metazoa > Chordata > Aves > Passeriformes > Pipridae > Manacus > Manacus vitellinus. The sequence continues at coordinate 4,875,940 of NW_021939324.1, read as the reverse complement.
AGAGATTGTGAGTGCCTCCACAATGTTTTACAGTGTGACCCTTAACAGTTCTGAATCTATGCAGTAAGACAATATGTGACAGTAGGACAAAACATTGAGTGCTAGGTTAGTACAGTATGAAATATGATCAATGAAGTCTCTAGCATTAAAATAAATTATTGAGCCAAAGTAACCTGGTGTGTGATTCTGGGAACACAGCGGTGATAAATGTGGAAAGCACTTCATTGCATTACCTTGCTCAGTAGTATTGCTTGCAATTCCATCTTTTCCCACTAACTTTTCAACAGTTTATCATTCTCTTTTTGAGCAATTTATAAGACATTTACCAAGGAAACACTAGGGCTAGTTAGATGCTTTTTCTGTATTCTCAAATCACTTTGTACTCATTATTATGGTTAGTATAAGGAATTTTGTATCTTATTAGAGTAGCTCAATTATATAGGTTTAATATTTCCAAAAAGGTAAAGAGTTTTTTAAATCTCTTAAATCATGTTTCAGAAGGTTTACATGGTATTCTACACCAGAAAGATGCAAAGTTTTAACTTTCCAATATCTTATGCAAGTTGTAAAATTACAGAATCATACAATGAACGATACAGGAAGAGACCTCTGCTGAATAATAGAAGGATGTGCAGGACCTCAGATTAGTTGATAAATCAAGGTTTGAATATCTACAGATATAGAAATTTCACAAAATCTGTGATCAGCCTCTTCCAACACTTGATTAACCTGTCCAAGTGTTTGAGTAGTGTCTGTTAAAAAAACAAAAATTACTGAAATTTCTTATATTCCAGCCTGTTTCCGTTGGCTCTTCTCTTCTCTTTGCATATCTGTGAGAAGGGTTTGTCTCCATCTTCTCTAAATCCTTTCATTAGGTAGGTAGACAACTACTGAGTCTTGCCAGACTTATCTTTCTTTTCTTAAAGCGGAACAAACCCAGAGGACTTGTTCCATGATACTCCTGTGGATTGAGGTGAGGTTGGCTTACAGTTCCCTACATCTTCCATCTAGTGTTTTTTGAAGATGTGTATTTTTCTGTTCCGAATTTCAAGGCATGGTATTACTCAAGGACATCATTACCAATGGGAATTGAAGACACAGACTTTTAGATTCTGCAGAAACTGTAACTTCTTTGCAAACTCTGCTCCCAGTTTAGATTTTTTTGCCTCTTTAAAGGTGTAGTGAAAATGATTAAAGCCATCCTCTCTTCCCACCAGCTGTGAATGCCACAAAACTGAATCAGATCTTGAAATATTCTTTGCTGATTATAAATAATTGTCAAAAGAAATTCTTGTAGTTTCTACAAACTCTCTCATTTTCCAAATAATCTTTTACATTTTGTACTATAAGAGAATTGTGTAAAATCTTTGCCGTATTCTGGAAGTAAAATGATTTATGCAAGTTTTTTAGTTTTTTTTTCTTTGTGGAGGAAAGTTAATTAATAGGTACAACATGAGAAGGAAACCATTCAGGTTCTGTCTTTTCTAAGGAAACTATTTACAGAATCACAGAATATGCTGAGTTGGAAGGGACCTACAAAAGACCATTCTCAAGAATCCCACGATGTGCCTGAGAGCATCGTCCAAATGCTTCTTGAACTCAGATAGGCTTGGTGATATGACCACTTTCCTGGAGAGCCTGTTCTGGTATCCAACCACCTTCTGGGTAAAGAACCTTTTTCTAATATCTAAACTAAACCTCCCCTGCACAAGTTCACGCCATTCCCTCAGGTTCTGCCACTGGTGTGCAACACTGAGGTGGTTTAGGCCTTGAGCATTGTTAAAATCACTGAAGGACTTTTGCCTGCCCCTCCCCAAATGTGCCTACTAATTTGCACTGTGATGAGAGCTTGAGATAAGCCAATTATCCCAGGAGCAGACAATCAAGGTGAAAGCTTACAATGTGCAAAGTAACCACCCAAGTGCTGAGGGTGACACTCACCCACCACCTCAGGGTACAAGCTTGGTGTTGAACAAGATAAGGAGAGAAGCAAATCCTGTAAGGCAGGATAGTGTTTCTTTGTCCTTACACAAATGACTAGGTGTGATAACTCCCCTCAGGGGAAGGACTGGGACTATTCACACATTACCTGAATACATTCCTTTCTGCCATAATGGGCCACCAATGAACTCGAGTGTGCTGACATAATAGGCGGTCATAACATCTTAAAAGGTTTCAAAGACTCCTAATATGTCCTGGAATCCAGTATTATATCACCCAGTGTAGAGCTCTCCACCCCAGGGGAGGCACAAGGGGCATTACCACCTGATCTAAGCCCAGTAAAAGACCGCACGGAGGAGTTCAGTCATCACTTGACTTTCTTCCCTCACCACACAGGGCTTACCTTACTGCCCCGGGATTCACAAACTTCTTCCTTCACCACACAGGGCTTCCTACAGCACCACGGGCTTTTTCCCTCACCACCCTAGGCTTCCCTCGACAGATCCAGACTTCAACTATCATTTTGAAAATACTGGGACTCTCATCACACAGAAGACCACAAGAAGAGGATCAGTGAGACGCCATTGAAATCCACGAAGTGGTGATATATCCTTTATTTAATCTGTCCCTCTGTCACTCTTTCTCTCACCCTTCCTCTCTTTTCTCTATTTCTTTCCATTTCTCTCTACCTCACATTCACTGCTAAATAAAAATCCGCACTATTGACTTCAACTTATGGTCTCGTTTGCACCTTAATTTGGGCAGAGACATCTCTCTAATAATTTTACAGAACCTGATCGTAACAACTGGTCACCACAGAGAAGAGATCAATGCCTGACCCTCCTCTTCCCTTAAGAGTTCCCTATCCAGTTGTAGATTGCTGTAACACTCCAACCCCAGAGCTGCCAGCTCACAGACGCAGTCAGGAGTTTTACTTTACAATATACGTATAGGGTTCTTTAACACTTCGAGATAGTGTTAAGAGAATAAGCTACGGACTTGTTCCCAAGAGGTACTTTTACTAGGCGGGAAAATAAGGAAACTTGGCAAAAGTTCCAAAGGGCACCACACAAGCTAGATAAAAATGTAAAAATACTGACCCAGCATATACTATTTCACAACACTTAAGTCAGAATCCAGTTCCTCCATGACACTTAAATCAAAATCCAATCCCTCCAGCTTTAAGCCACCCAAAGCATCAAGAAATGAGCAAAGAAAGAGGAGCAGAGGGAGCAAGAAGAAGGAAGGAGAAAGAGGGAGAGACAGATCATATAGCTACCACTGGAACCTTGTGGAAGACCAACTCTCATGCGTCCAGGTGGCAGGGCCACAACATGAGGCAAACATGCCTATGATTTTATCTGCTCTGGTCTCTATAGCCAACCCCCCCAGGCAGGGCCTCTAACCCACCAGCCACTCTAGGGTTCCAGGCCAGGGTGAAGGGCAGTGTTTTCACTGTCCCTGCCAGTCTGAGGCTGGGTGAGGAGCTCTAGGACGTGCGGTGTGTTATAGTTTTCCTGGGCTGTTTGTGACTGACAGTTACTCTGGGCCTTGTCCATGTGGGTTCCAGGGGCCTGCCACCTCACCTCTGTGTGGTTTGACCTATCTGTTCCTCCTCTACACCTCCCTCCTTCCTCCTCCCAAAGGTGGTTCTAACCCAATAATAATTGATCTGGTGTCTAACATCTGCAATGAGGTCTTCTCTTAGTCTTGTCTTCTTTTGGCTGAACAGATCATGTGACCTCAGCCGCTGCTCATACAGCTTCCCCTCAAGGCCATTTGCCATCTTCGTTACCCTTCTTTGGACACTCTCTAAAAGTTTAACACCTTTTTTTATACTATGGTGCCCCAAACTGCACACAATATTTAAGGTGAGGCCACCCCAGTGCAGAGCAGAGTGGGACAATCCTGTCCCTCAACAGGTTGGTGATGCTTTGCCTGATGCCCCCCAGGACACAGTTGGCCCTCCTGGCTGCCAGGGCACTGCTGACTCAGATTCAGGTTGCCGTCAACCAGGACTATGAGGTCCCTTTCTGTGGCACTGCTTTCCGGAATCTCATTCCCCATCCAGGGTTACCCCATCTCAGGTGCAGAATTTGGCACTTCCCCCTGTTGGACTTCATATCATCGGTGATTGCCCAGTCCTCTAATTTGTCGAGGTCTCTCTGCAAGGTCTCCCTGTCTTTGAGAGAGACAACAGCTCCTGAGTTTTGTGTCATCTGCGAATTTGCTTAGTATCCCTTCCAGTCCTGTGTGCAAGTAATTTATGAAGATGTTGTAGAGCACAAGGCCTAAGATGGAACCCCACTGTTGACAGGTCACCAATCTGATGTTACCCCATTCACTATTACCCTCTGTATTCGACCTGTGAGCCAATTGCGTGATGTGTTTATCCAGTTGTGTGCTGGACATTTTGTCCAGAAGGATCCTCTGAGAGACAGTATCAAAATATTCTCTCCCCCTTCCCTCAGTAAAGCTGTGTCAACATCTGAAGACCATGCAATGATTGGACCTGTTTATAAACTGATATACAAAGACAGTTATTTCAACTCTTTTGCTGGAAACTTGAGTAGATAACACAGTGGTATCAGTATTGCTAAATAGAAAGCAAAGTAACTTTTCCATAACACACATATTTCACATGGACCTTCTGGTAATACTCAGCACTTTTTAGGTTTTTGCTATAATCAGAATTCTTCTTATTGGTGACATTTATATACATCTGCTCTCTATTTCCTTAGCATTCCATGTAAACGTCACATTAAATATTCATGAAATACACAATTTGAGGCTCTGCTGCCAAAGGCAAGTAGATAAGAGACCAAAACTCCTAATTTCTAACAGAAACCGTGCTGAATTGCTAAAGTTGAAAGAAAGAAAGAGAGATAGAGATAGAAAGAAAGAAAGAAGGAAAGAAGGAGAGAAAGAAAGAAAGAGAAAGAAAGAAAGAGAAAGAAAAAAGAGAAAAAGAAAGAAGAAGAAAGGAAGGAGAAGAAAAATGCCATGTTCTCAAAGTATGCAAATTGAATAAGCAGGTAGATACTTTTCCACCTACACAACTAGAAACATTTGTAGGATTTTATTTTAAGCCTGCTTACACAATTTATTTCACAGAGCAATATTCAAATTTATGTCTATATCCTTCATGGATAATTTAGTAGTAAAACTATGCAGATGAATATTATTTTGGCCAAATATGGCCATAGTCAGTGTACAGAAAATGGTATCAGACTGTAGAGGTCATGACATAAATAGGCTACTCACTGTTCAGACCGCATTTAGAAAGACGTGCAAGTGCTCTGCAACTTGTAAACCTGGAGTTTCACAGATTGCTAACCCATGAAACAAAGTATCTCTGCAAAAGCACACTTGATATTACAGGGTAGCTGCAGTTCAGGGCACAGGACCAGAATAAAGGTGCTGTTTTATATCAGAAACATTCAGCTAAGGAATAAGTCACTTGACTCTGCTGGATCATTTGGGACATGACAGATCAGATCTGCTCTGTGCTGGGACACAGGACTGGCTGAGCACTATGAGCTACTCAATGAGGCTGTCTAGTCCTCAGAGCTCTGGACTATTAGGACAACGTCTGGGTTTATTCTCTCGTGTGAGGCATAGATTTCTCTGTAAAAGTTCTGATAACCATGACTCATTTTCTCTACCTGTGCTGAATTCTGTCTACCCATCTAGTGATCTAACTGCCTGCCTTAATATGTATGGTGGGCCATCTGTCTGATTTTTGCATATACCGACAGAAGATGTGAACCAGAATAAAGGTCATGAAGATTATGAAGTTTAATTAATGCATTGCTTATCTGTCCTTAGACAAATGTATAGACAGAATGTCTCAAGTAATAATTCAGCTATACAGTTGAATAGAAGATATTGGATATTGCCACACACTCATATCCTTAGTTAGATGTGTAATACATGACAAAATGTCTATTTCAAAATGCAAACAGTTCATAATAAACATTCTCCACAGAGATGCCTTATTGCTATTGCAAAGAGTCTTTATTATAGGAAGTTCTTTTGTACAAGGAGAAGATGAATTTGGTACTTTCGGATGTTAAACAGCAGTTTCATCAGAGCTCTGTGGTTCACAAAAGATTAATCTATCCCCTTGGAATATTCATGAATCAATAAGAATGTTCCCTGAGTCCAAGCACTATTACTGCTGTCAACTAAACAAGATGCTCTACATTCTGATGAACCAGAACCTACTCACTTGAAATTACGTGGGTTTGTAGGTGTTTATTTTTTTTTTTTAAAGGATGGGAGGAATGGAGTCTCTGTTTTTCGTTCATCCTATGCTGTACAGATACTCTCTCTTGTGTTGTTATTCAAAGGATGCACCTCTACTGAAACAAAGTCGGGTAAAATATTTGCTTCTACCAAGAAGGAGACCAGAATAAAAACTAGGTGCCAGCTTCCAGAGGAGATCACTGCTAATGCCAGTCATATGCACATTGTTAATTATAGTGGCATACTAAAAAAAAGGGGGATTATAAACTCTGTCTCTCTGGCATAGAGTTAGGCTGAGTAGTTTTGTAAATTACTTATTCATTGATTCCCTACTTTTGTTCTCTAGAAGTCCAGTTTTCTAAAACTTGGCTTTGTGCCTGCATGACTGAAAGTAATGTATCATATTAACATTAGCATGTTAATAAAATGAAAACTAATTAGAAATACAGCAAATACAGACTAATCCAGGTAGAAGCATCTCATTAACAGGACAAGATACTTCTGTTGTTTGCTGTCTTGCATTCATTTCAGTTAACAATTTTTAAGAAGTATTCTCCACTCAGCTTTCCCTTCAGAAATTTATTCTAGTCTGGGTGGAAGCACTGTGATTTATTCCACCTCTCCCTGATCAGATGAGGAATGAAAACAGGAGCAATGCATCAAAGGGTCTCCTCTTCTCATTCTCAGGGTAAATCATGATTGGTTCAAAAAGTGATGAAAATTTCCACTGAACTTTATTGTTACCACAACATTTCTCTAGTTACACTGCAGTGTTCTTGGTTTGTAAAATGAAAGATGTGCAAGGTCAGAAAAGTTCATTACATTATGGAAAAAAAGTTCTTGATTATAGAGCTGCTAATTGTAGAGCATCTGCTAGGGCTCTATTATTCCTTTTGCGTTGGTACTGCATGAAGAAACACAAAGGATCAAAGCTATGCTAAAGTGTTCCAGCAATGTGATCATACCAGATGTACTGTACTAGAAGTTTTATTTGGCAAGGACCAAGGCAACTCAATCACATGAACTACTGAGAACCATGGGAAGAGGCAGGATGCAGTCAAGGGAAGATGTTTGCCTTCATTGCTACACCTCTAGCATCTGCAGAATGATGCAGAATATGTGAGAGAAGAGCTAGCAGATGATGGTAGGTGAATTTTCTGGTTAGTCATTTAGTTCCCATCTGAATTTCAAAATGCATTGAAACACCAATGAAAAGTTCCGGGGAAGGGATTCCAGATAAATGAGTGCTAATTGGAGTGGCCTTCTAGTAGATATTCTACATAGTTAACCATGGGATTGCTGAGGGACAATGTGAAAGGCAGCTGTTGTCTGATACCATCTGCAAAAATGCCCATCCTACCCATTCCATGTGCTGCTATTACAGAAGAGTTACAGATTTACAGAGAATAAAACTGTGAAAAATACTGACATGGAAGTCTCTCCTTTCTGAATCCTGCCTGAATTGGTTACCCCCTGCTCATGTAAGTGGAGGGGACAATCTGGGTATGAGTGTCTTGATTTGCTATTACTGAACTGCTAAAAGGCAATGCAAGCTGAGCAGGAGGTGGAGCTGTTTTGAAGGTTTTAATCTGGTTTCCAGGGAAACCTATTTTTCAGTTATTTGCACGTTCAGCACATCTGGTTCATTTGGACTCTGGTTTTTTGAAAGTGATGAATGTGTCATGGGAAAAATGAATGGAAAAATAATTTAGGGAATTAATGGGATGGAAGGAACATAGAATTATTTAAAAAATGCAGCTATGTTTTCCCTCTTGTCTTTCTCACCCTCCCCCCCCTCCACCTCCGCCCTGCTTTTCAAATATAAACTTTAGGATAATATTTTTTCTGTATTTTGCAAAGGCCTCAGGACAGTCAAGGTTGTCCAGACTCTTAATTGAAATAATAGATTTAAAGAGCGTGTGTATCTGTATATTAGTATTACTAACATCAACAATGATTGTTGACCCAAATATCTACTAGAAGAGGAATTACAGACTGAAGAGAAATGGAAATTAGAACAATATAAGAATATACTTATGTATATTGTTGACAGAAAACATCTGATTCTTCTCGAAATAGAAACTATTTACACTAAAATCTTTTAGTTACACTAAAAGATTGCTGGTAATCCAGATGTAAACATCTCAGAAATACAAGAAAATTATATGGTCAAATGGTCTTATATAAGGAGTTTGTGATCCTGCGGGAAGCCTGCACTGAAACAGGTTTTCTGGCAGGACCTGTGGCCCCATGGGGGATTCAGGCTGAAGCAGTTTGTTCCTGAAGGACTGCACCCAGTCTGAGAGACTCACGCAGGAGCAGTTTGTAGACCGTTGCAGCCTGTGAGAAGGACTCACGCTGGAGAAGTTCATGGAGAACTGCTTCCCTGTGGGAGAGACCCCACACTGGAGCAGGGAAAGAGTGTAACAAGGAACAGCAGAGACAATGTGTGATGAACTTAATGCACTCCAATTCCCAATCCCTCTGTTCCACAGAGGGGGAGAAGATAGAGAATTTGGGAGTAAAGTTAAGCACAGGAAGAAGGAAGGGGTGGTGGAGGCTGAGGCGGTAAGGTGACAGCAAAATATTAAACAAAAATCAGAAGGTGGCCCTGTAGGGAATCAGTAGCACTACTTGATAAAGCCTGCGTAAAAGGGGTACTGGAGACTGATAACAGAAAAGAAGCTCAGAGCATTCTTTCTAGCAATCTCCACTTGTGAAAACTTTGGAAAGACTTCTCTGTTTGCTTTTGTGAGGAAAATTCTAGATGGATTAGACCAAACAGAGGAATTGGACAGTGGGATAGGACAGCATTCACTTTAAAAATTAGAAGGAACTCAAACATGAAATTGTCAAGTTACTCCCTAAGGTGTGCAAACCACTTGTGGCAAAAGCCACATTGTCAGAGGATGCTATATGCAAGTTGAAGTCACTTGCATCTGCCAGAAGGACTCTAGAGAACACTTGAGAACTAGAGACAAAAAACTCTGACTTCTGCTCATGAAAGGTTCTTCAGTAAAGAAAAAGGTCACTGATTTAATGGGTGAATACAGCTCATTTTCTATAAAGGAAATCGCTGCTGCAATGGCTTGATTGAGTGTTGACATATTGATAACTGACATGTGGATGAAGGAAATCTGGTGATCATAACACACTTGGACTTTTAAAACCCTTGATTTTTGTTGCCAGTTGAATATTTTTAGAGAAACTAAATATTTTGTCTCCCTTTTATACATTGAAAGCAGTTAAGAGATAAATCACAAAGCGGAAGATTTAGTGGTCACTGCTCATAATGTAGAAAAATACCATGTGGTATTCTGGAGAATGCCAGTGGTTTTGTAGTGGGAATAGTTTTTGCTCAATGTCTTTCAGTGACCTGTAAGGTTTTGGAGGTCATTAGAACTGAGCTGTCTTGGGTAGCCAAATGCCTTATTGCTGGTGAATGCCTTATTGCTGGCACTCAAGGACCTCACGACACTGAGTGAGAACGCAAAAAAGGTGATAGATCTCAGTGCAGATACAAAAAAAAAAAAAATCAAAACTGTACTTACAGAATGCTGATTTTGGAATTACGGTTGTAACTCAGTAGGGATATCTTGGAATTATCATTGACAGCTCTCTGAAATCTGTATTTTCTGCATAGTGGTATTCACAAAAGCCAAGAAAATGCTTATCACAATCAGAAAATGTAGTGAACAGGATAGAGGCTGTAATTTTGATATTATATAAAATCTTTGTATGTTCTTACTGTGACTATTTTATGCAGCTGTCTTCTCTGCATTTCCCTGAAGGTAAAGTGGAGTTAGAAAAGGTACAGAGCATTAAAATGAGAGAGAGAATAGAGCTTAAAGAAGTGAGACTAAAAAGGCTGCAGCTCTACCATTGAAGAGGCCAAGACAGAGACTGGGTATGGACTGAGTCAAGAAAGTGAAGCGTAAGTCAAAGAGAGCCCTGTTATTCCCTGATTGGAGGTAAGAGGAGGAGAATATTAATTTGAAAGAGGAAGAGAGCAATTTAAAACTGATTATTAAGAAACAGTAATGAACTTCAGGAACTTGTTACCACAGAAAGTTACTGAAGTAAACAGTATCAGCAGATTCGCAAAATGATGAGACAAGTTTAAGGCAAAATGGTAAATGAATACTAAAGAGACTAGGCAGGGATATGCCCTCTAACATCCTTAATTCTGTGAATGTAAATGCTGGGGAAGTAGGCAAGGAATATACCTTAGGATGAGATGCATTCCAGAGTCATGAGGGAGTTAGCACAGAAAATTGCTAAGCTGCTAAGGTGCTCTCTCATATTTCAAAAGTAGCAATAGGCCCATCAGAAGTTCATGAAGTTCAATAGGCCAAGAGCAAAGTGCTGCATCTAGTTCAAGGCAGGTTCAGAGGAAGACCACAAAAAGGTTCGGAGGGCTGGAATAACTTTCCTATAAGAAAAGGTTGTTAGAGTTAGGGTTGTTCAGCCTGGAGAAAATAAGACTCTGAGGAAACATTTTTCTGGCCTATTATTGTATAGGAGGAGCTTATGAGAAAGATGGAGAAAGACTTTTTATCAAGGCCTGTAGTGACAGCACAAGATGTCACTAAACTGAAATAGGGTAAGTTTAGACTGGACATTAGGAAAAAATTCTTTACTGTGAGAATGGTGAGACACTGGAACAGGTTGCCCAGAGGACTTGTGGTTGCTACATCCCTGAAAGTATTCCAGGTCAGGCTAGATGGGTCTTTGAGCAACATCAAAGTGGGAGGTGTTCCTGTCTGTGACACAGTTGTGGACTAGATGATCTTCAGAGGACCCTTCCAACGTGAACTATTATATGATTCCATGACTTCATGAATAGGTGGAATAAACTACTATTGTCACTACCAGAGGAAAATCTATTGCACTGGATAGAGTATAGTTCTGCTCAAGTATGGTATTTCTGGTGTTCTTATGCAAACTAGGATGTAATAACAGACTGAGGCAAAAAGCGTGTCCAGTAACAGACTTTTTTGGTAGTTTAGTTGACAAATCACATCATAATGAAGGGGGAAAAAATGTGGAGGATTGAAATAAAAAACAGAGAAGAAATCAGATCTGTTTCTAACATAAACCTTCATTCTTTGCTCTTTTTGGCAAATAAGAAAAAAAATAAGAAAACCTGAAATATTTCAGCATATAATATAAGTTATCAAATTTTCTATAGGCATCATTGAAATATTTTCTAAGGTTTTATTTTCTCAATTTACATCAACTACAAAACAAAAATAAATTACATTTTGGCCACTGTTAATTTCCTAATTTCTTTTGGCCAAAGGTAAGTTTACTATAAAAGCCCTGTTAAGTTCATAATATTTTAATCATTTGCCATGGGAACCTTATGGACACTTTTGATATTAAGAACAACCAGGTGTTTTGGGATGTAGTAACAAGACTAGAAATTTTTCTGACTGCTTTAGCATACTTTCCCAAAAATTATCTAAAGTAAAAGTTGTCTTAAAAAATAGAAATCAAACTGGTCAGAGCAAAAATAGAATTCATCTACCAATTTGTATTATGAAAGCTATTGAATAAAGATAAAATAACATCCATAGTAAATTTTCAAAAATGCTTTAGCTCTGCTCATCTTTCAGAATCATTACTTTTATATAGTGCTATACATGTGATATTGAATAAAACATTAGGCTCAAATGAGACATTGACAGCATGCAATGTGATACTGAAATAGCCTAAAAAAATGTGCTAAAATTCCAGAATTTTCAATAAAATGAGGATAAATTAGCAATGCAAATGCAAAACATAGGGCTTGTGATTGGCTTAAGCCTGCAAAGGTTGGGGTTTTAAAAAATCCTTTTATAAAGAAGTTACTAAGAATTTCATTTTCCAAATAATAACAAATTTTACATATTCCTCCAGCTAGGAAAAGTATCATGAATGTGAAAAGAGCCATTTAAAGATTAAAAAACTAAAGATTAATTTCCTAGTTCCATATATATGTGTGTGTGTATATGGGGGTGTGTGTGTGTGTGTGTGTGTGTGTATCTCTATATGGTATCTAAATATAACCTTGTTGAAAGTAAAAAAATAAACAGCATTTCTGCATGTGCCACTTAAATATGGAACTGTGAACTAAACAACTCATTTAATCCATAGTGGTTTTTTGCTATCCTCTACTATGTAACCATATTTTAGATGTCAAGATTTAAATATATTTCAGTATGCTGGAATGTAATACTACAGAATCAGGTTACAGTTGGAAATCTTGACTCTAGCAAAAAACAATGGAAAATCAGACAAAATCCATTGATTCAGCTTTGAGATGGGGAATAATGTTGGGCTAAATATCATTCAAATTTTTGTGGACTTTGCATATCAACTATGCAACTCAGAGAAACATAAACCAGAAGCATTTGGAATTTAGGCATAGTCCACATGATTCTCATTTCAGAGCAGAAAGTTGCAGCACATGGGTGTGGGTTGCTGGTTTATGCTCACGGTTGCTCACTTTTTATTTCTTTAAAATTTGTATTCTGAGATCAGATTTCAGAAGACAAGATATAGATGAATATTGAGAAAAGTGCCATTCAATTTTCAGTGAAGTGGAAAAAAATATATGCCCACCAGGTAATTACATTTCCTGTAAATTTATTTTTAAGAGAGAAAGCACTAACTGCACCTGAGCATTTCACAGTAACTGGTATGTCTTTCAAAGAACTTCTTAAGTTCCAATATTTTCTTTGTTATATAAAGCAGACACATCAGAGACTCAAATTTTTTTTTAATCAGGAATTAAAATATTACCCCCACTGTACCTACTTTTTTCTTTAAAAGGTCTAATTTAGTAAATGTTTACAGAAAAAAAAAGAGGAAAAAAGGACAAGAGCTGATTTCCTGACACTATCCTGACACGTCCTTGCTTTGCACTGCCATTTTATTTTTAGAATACCTTACTCACTGAGCATGAAACACTAAGTAATCACATCTCCTGCAATTCTGATAAACAGAATATCAGACATCTTATTTGGATTAAAAGAAGCCCCAACCACATATATACAAACTGCAATAAAAGAGAGGAAAATTGACTACTTCCATGACTGCATTACATTTCTTTACTGTGTAATTTGCAAGTTTTTTTCTTTCAAATGAAAGATCCAGAGAGCCTGGGAGAGCAGGCAGATTTTGAAGTGATATTTACCATCCATTTGCAGTGTAGAACAATTTTCACAATCTTTTGTGTTTCAGGGACTGGTACTGTTCTCTCTTAATTTCAGCCATAGCACTCTAAAGCAAACTGTAGTCTCTTGATGTTACTCCAATAAAGCAGTTAAATGCATTATAAGAGATGTAGATAATAATTTGCCACATAGATATTAATTTCCACCTTTCCCCTCCCTCATCAGGACAGAAGCAGAGAAACTGTACTTATGATGCTCTGAATCCTGAATATGATGTCTCCACCTGCCCTGGTGAAGATCACTGTTATGGTGCTGAGGAGGGTGTCTTTCATAGAGAATCTTATAGATAAAATAATTTCTTAACCCTTGTTGCTTTCTTTATTAGTGACTGTGTATGTACACTACATGTAATTTAAAAGTGGTTTGTAACTTCTCTGCAGAAAATTGCAAAAAACTTCCAGAATATTTCCCCACAACTTTTCTATATCTTGAGTAGGCTACTACAGAAGGAAGAGAAGGAATGGAAACCTAGAGTAGGATGGCATTTTGGATATTTTTGCCTGTAGGCTCATTAAAACTCACAAATGATGGAAGTGAAGGTGAGAGGAAAGTATTCCTAAGGGTTGGCTACAGTTTTGTCAGAGAAGCCTCAGTTAAGATCATTAAACTGTTATTTTTTTATACTACTTAAAGCAACTTTTAACAGCAAATAGCCTAAAAAAACCATCCCCTTACACTGGTCCCAAACCACAACAAAATATTTTTGTTCAACTGTGTGAGAAAAACCCAGATGAATTATTCCATGACATGGTTTCATGGTCCTGTATAGACAATTTTAAAGACAAATTCTGACAATATCAAAAAGATCTTCAGGCTGGTTTTAGAATATTTTTCTGATATGAGACATTTTAATTTCTGCTTTAAGATGACCATTAATCATGGAAATGTTACAGAGCATGTTTTCTTTCAGAGCGACTGAATGACTGTTCTGCCACAGCTGTGATATAAAGATGGGAAGTTGTGTCAGTAGATCACAACAATTACAATAAGCAAACAAATACAGCTAGAATCAAAATCTAGGCAATGGCTTTGCTACATGAACAAAGCCAACTGACAGGCAGCAAACTTTAACACATTTAATGTGAGCCATGGAACATTCATATTTACTTTTAAGTTTTCAAAACAAAGATTAAATTATTTTTAAATGTGTGGGGCTTATAACTGAAACCAACTTTTGTTGGTTTATTTTATGTTTTCTCAGGCATACCTCTGTTGTGAATCATCCCTTTATTAACAATACTTGCTTCTGAAAGCTAATCTAAAGTTTCCACGAATTTCCCATATATGCATAAGCCTACCTAGAATTGTGTTGTCAGATGCACAGAATTGGCAAGCATCATAGATAGGTAAATTATCCATCCACAGACAAGTGCAGAGAGACACATATACAGATGCGCAAGAGTAAAAGTTTTTTAGCTAACTGACATTTGAAAGGACAAAAAATAATCTTCCCATAGCGTTTTCATTACCATATATCACAGTACTTGTAATAGATAGTCAATAAATCATTATTGTTAAAGCTTATGTTTAGATGCTAACAGTCAATTACTGCATTCCTTTTTAATGGTAAAAAAAAATGTTGTACTACTTTAAAGATACATCTATTATGTTTTATGGATGGTCATCTAGGCTATTTTCCTTTGTGGTTCAGCTACAAATTTCAGATTATAACAGAAGTTTTGATCTACATATTTGGAGCAAGTTTTATCTATTTTTTTTTCTGGTAAAAGTCATGTGGTAATGTTGAATGTCTCCTTGAATTTCATTCTGGCAGTTACCATAAAAGATGGAACATAAGTACACAAGTTGTCTATTTTCTGTAAGAAGACTGTCTTCCTTTTGGCTTGAAGATCCACTAAAATCAAATGTGATAACAGGCAAGAGGTCATTCTCAAGTCATATTGCTTTTCTCTTCTTCAAGGACTGAATATTTACTGATAAAATTCAAAGAGTCAGCTTATAATTCTGTTAATATTTCTAGAAAAGAGACGAGTGCAGAGATGCAATGGAGCAATAGCAAATAAGGGAGGGTAAAATAATTGCTTTAAAAAAATCTATAACAGCTGTAGACTAAGCTAAGAAAAATCCCCATAAATATTAGAATTCCTCACGGCTGCAAGAAAAAGAATCTAAAATGGCAGTAGCCAGTACCATACAACAGTGAACCATGTAATTTACATCTTAGTGAAATTAAACATAGTATAATGGCTTAGCTTCCAGGCAACAATACTATTAAATTTGCTGTAGCAGATTATGACATCATCTGAAACCCCAGGATACACTTTCAAGCCAGCTATTATGCTTGTAATATGTACTGCTTTTCTGGTTAGTTTTTCATTTAATTCATTGACAGGATTATATTTTTCAATCACTGCACATGTCATCCAGCAGAATGGCTCTAGAATATCTGTGAGCCAAACTAATGTCACTTAGGAGACAGAAGTGATATTATTGTAAGGGGAAAGAGCACAAAGGTCAGTAAATGACTTGATAGCAAACAGTACTTGTTATACTGATAATAAGCCTTCTCTTAACTTTTCTTAGCCAAGATATCTTCTGTTTTGACAATAAATACTTCTGAAGTTTCTATGCTTTTAAATTCCTACCGTTATAAAATTGCATATTGGTTCCTACTGGAATTACTAGGAAGAAGCAAAGAGATTAAGATGCAAGATAAAAATGTGGTTATTGAGAATTTGGTAAAGACTCTAGATGGATGTGAAATCAGGGGTTTTCCTTCTTGACCACAGCACCACAGTCTCCACTAGGAAGCTTTTCTGTGGTCAGGTATATACCAGTGATTGCATCAGCTGCCCATTGGTCTGGGCTCTGCTTCTCTGATGAGCTGCCCAAACTAGTACCACAACTTGAATAATATTAAGATGGGTGGGACAAACTACTGTAAACTATATAGCATTACAGTGATGAGAATAATGATTAACATTACATCCCTGTAAATGTTTATATACATGCTTAACTGTACTCATGCAAGGAGTCAGTGAACCTAACTCAGGCAGTAATATTGAGTATGTACACAGAAATTTGAAACAGACTCTCTCCTAAGGGCAGCATTCAAGTGTCTAAAATCATCAGTGTCCAACTCACTGAGTTTGGCAACCCAATCTCCTTTTTTTGCCATAAAATTCAAGAATTGCATACCAAAGAAAATTTACATGAAGTACTACAAGGTTTAAAAGTTATATAACACTCTTGCTGTACAAACAACTGTATGCATGTCATATGTTTATGCGTATGGCTTAAAGACAGACTACCAGCTTTCTATGTAATTTCTGAATGGCTGAGCTGTTCCTTGGTAACAGATTAATATTGATTTCAGTGCCAGGAGTCTTACAGACCTGGTCTTTATTGCCACTGAGCAGGTTTAGCTAAAGCTACATCATTGTCCTTCCATGTCCTTGATCAATGCCAGTGCCTCAATTGGTTAATTAGTTAACTAAATGTGGATATATTTTCCCTCTTCATGTTCACCTGCCAGAAAATTATTTCATTCAAATGTGCCCTCTTTTGTCACTGAATCAAAAATATCAGTCACACTGTCAGTAGTTTGCCTTTTGTGCATATAGTTTTGTTAAAATAAAGAAACATTCAAATGCAGCTATAGATTGATTGCAATTTGTAATCAAACTCACTAATGTGCCTGTGTGCTCTTTTCAAAGTTTCATGTAGCATAAACAAAGTATTTTTCTAAGTAGCTGTAGAAATTGAGATGTAAACTGATGTTTTCACAGCCTTGCATGCCTGCAATTATGTATTATTCCATTGGCTTCTAAGTAAAAGCAATGAGTAGAAGTAAATTCTTAACTATGGTTATCTTTGTTTGAAATCTCATAGTGATGCTTTTGCATGTCAAACTCATTGGGTGGTGGAACTGTAGACCTTTCACTAGAAATAATAGGAAGATGTGGTCTAAGAATGCAACTAACACAAGAACAGACTAGGGGTGGTCCAAAAACAGCCCTCCTTCAGTGCCAACAGAGCCTTCAGTATCAGCTGTTTCTCTTGGCCAAACCAATCCTATTGACTTACACCACTGGCTGAAAAGATGTAAGCTAAATTGGCTTACTATAGTCAGAAAGGTAATTTCGTCACTCCACTGAGCTGCCTGTTCCAAACTGCTCTTAGAGGTTCAAGCAATGCAAAAAGACTGTATGTGTGTGTAGTCTCCAACCAAAGGCCAATGCAGTCCTACAACTCGTAGAGTAGTGAAGCATCTTACAGCTTGTCTTGCTGCCACCATTATCTAAGTAACTGCAGCTGATGAATCCTCTCTTGTTCTATGACTTCTTTCACCAGCTAAGTACAGTTTCTGCAAAGACAGAAATGGTTGTAGATAAAAACAGTATATGACTCAGAAGAGATGAGCGTCACAATCACAACATGAAAGCTCCCAAGAGATTTTTATCTCTCTTCTGACTAGAAACCAAAGTTAAACAGAAGTTACACAGATAAATTCAGGGATGAATCTGAAATTCATCACTCTTTCATCCTTTTCATTGCCTCTTCCATGTTCCTGTGATGGCTCCAAAGTCCTCCCCACATTAAAAAAAAAATAAAATAATCTGAATCTACCCAGGAAGAGAAGATATTTACATTAGCTCAGCTCACCGCATGACAGGTAATGCCTTTGAAGCCCATTGTGTAAACACGGAACTAGTCCTTGAAAATTGTATTTAGCAGAAGAGAAACAAACATCTATGAGAGACTGATGGGCAGCTGTTTCTTTCTGCTATTGTTCAGAAAGTTGGTTTTAAGCAGGCTTATAAGAGTTACAGAGACTCAAAATCTGACAGGTATAAACAGCAAAATCAATGTCCGTAAGCAAAGCCCAAAAGATACGATCTTTTTGACCTAGGCTGCTTCCTCTTCTGCCTCTTTCACTGCAAGCAATACAACACATTGCTGAGTCATTAGCTAATTCTCTGATATTTTTCCTCTTATTCCATTTATTCTTTGATAGCTGTTGGCATTAAAACCGACGTTTGCAAAACTGAGTTGATTAATAGGTGTTTTATACATCTGGTATTTCCTCATAAAAGACTGGTAAACTTATTTCAATTATCATACCACCAACAAGGATGCAATCTGTTCAGAATGGCTGTTTACGAGTGGCTGCTTTGGGTAATGGCTGTTTTCTTAGCATGGGAAATGAAATATAATATTATTAAACCGAGATATGCCGAATGGTGTGTCAACTTATCCATCTTCATGATGTTTATAGGCCTAATTTTTTATAATGTTTATTTTATTTTATGGGACCAAACATTAAAGTATCACTTATTTGAAAGGACCTAATTTCTTTTATTTTTGTTTTAATGTCCTTGGATATTAACATCCACAAATTCATGTGCAATCAATGCAGAAAACCTGTGGTAGGTACTCTATTAATTCTATTTAGACAAACATGTTGTAATGAGAGAGATAATGAATGAATGAGTTTAATTTTTTTAGGTTTTACCCACAAGGCTAATGATGTCTTGTCTGGTGGTTTTGTTTTAACAAATCACCTGTAAAATGTCTTAAAATGATACACAATAATCTAAAAATTGCTATGAAAATACAGTGTAGGTGGGAAAGCAGGAAGTGCATGTAATGTTGGATGATGAAGCAGGAGACATGAAATTGTAAAGATTTTAAACATAAAAATAATTAAAATTATGTTAGCCTCTCAGAAATTATTAAAGTGCAACTATTTATTTTTGGAAATGGAAAGAGGGTTTTTGGGTACGCAAACCTACCCATCACACAATATCATCTTAATTTCAGTACATAATATTTGAGATACTAAATATATCAGAACACTTTCAGAAACCACTTATAGTGGTAACAGAAACAGTATCTGTTTCAGATATTCAGATATTGAAGTCTATTACATACGCACTTGAGTTGCTATTCAAGCTTAATTTAGGGGAATAAGACAGAAAAGCATACTTCCTCAAAATATAAATGGAAATGAAAATATAAACTCTTACAAAATTTTTAAGAGCTTTAAAAATTAAAATCTTCAGCAGATGATATCTCAGAAGGTAGGCAGACATGAGGGTATAGACAACAGATTATTTTACATAGATGTTCCTGCTGAGTAAAAATTTCTTACTGCCTGCCAATACAGGTGTCAGTAGTGCTAAGAAAACTATTTAAGAGGGAATGTTTCCTTTATCTTCTTCACTTATACCCAGCAGACTTAGGTTGAATGTTGTAGTCCACTAAAATGGCAAAAATACATGGCAACAGACACCAAAACATTAATAATTTATATTTTATAGTAAATGTGGATGCTGTTTGTAGCTGCTTAGATACTATCTCCTTCCCCCTCACATAATCAACTGGAACAAAACCCTCACCAACGAGAATGGCATAGAAATGCAGAATGCCTAATGCAGAAACAAGGAGGTGTGTGAAACTTCCATGTACAAAAACACCAAATGTGCTTCTATGCCAAGTAGACGGTTTCTAAACCAGAGGAACATTTTCTTTTTCTCACAATAGTTTATTTTTGTAGGCTTGAGCTTCTCAGCAGCATCACTATCTCTAAAAGCAGACCACTCTAAACATGCCACATCACACTGAATTTTGCCTCTGAAAACCTTAGTTTTAACTCCAGTCCTGCAAAAGACTCCTTGTGGTTGTACTGTAACAATTTTATGAAGCCAATGACTTCACCAATGCTTACCTCGACTCCAAAAACTTCAGCTACAAAGACTGATATCTCTTGCTTATTGGAAAAGGCTGAGTTATTTTTGTGGGTTTTGATATGAAATTAATGAGATTTTTATTCCCTACTGCTTAGCCAAAGATGCTGAAAGGGCAAGGAAGGGAAGTTAAAAGGACCATTTAAAAACAAGGAATGAATTGAATGCATTAAATTTATTGGGTGAAACAATTTAATGAAGAAAAATACTAATTAAATTATTAAAATCTTTGTTGCAAGTAGTAATTAAAAGGTTGTTGCTATGCAACCAAAAGGATCTTTGTGACGGAGTGCAGAAATATATTTGTTAAGTATGCTTTGACTTTTTTTTGACCTTTTCAGTCACACACCTGCCCAAACTGTCTGTAAATGTATTTTTGAGAATGTATTTTTGAGATTCCTGCAGGATGAAGAAACAAAAAAACAATTTGAATCACTTAATGGCTTTTATTATATTTAAAAGGTTAAGGGTAAGGAATTCATGAGATAAAAATAAATACATGTACATAATTATGTACAGAATTTTTATGCTGAACTTTCATCATTGCTAATGAATTAATTCCTATCCCAAATACAGGTCCTGATCCTATAAGACATGAGAACATTAATTTTCATAATGTAACGTAGGACCTAAACCTGCCCTCTCCTGAAGTTTTTAAATAACAGTTAAATCTATTACTTGTATCAGAAATCTGAGTAGTTGTTGATAATAACTAAGGGCAACTTTTGTTTTTCCTGGAATACTGAGTCTATGAAGCACCCTGGTTTCTGCTAGAATTTCCATTGTTATGTGCTGAGGTTTCTGTTGTGGTCATGTGATTCTGATATATAGGAAAGAGAACACCAATACATAAAGAGTGACATACAAAGAATATTGTTAGGACACACATATATTTCTGTGAAGAGCCATAAATTGTGTCCAGCATAGGTATACAGTGCTTCCACATATTCCCCATAGTCAGGCAAACTCTGCCTTGGACTGTACTGTGCAAATGGGAGAGAGATCTGGTTTGCTGGACCTGAAGGTCTCTACTCAGTGGTAAAATAATTTATTTCTTGAGGTTGATTACTGGCTGTATGACCAACCTGAACTCCATTTTCTTTACTTCCCATTAGTCCCACATTTAAATCACAAGATATTAAAGACTCTGCTTTGTTGGTGTAGTTTTCTTTCCACTGATACCATAATCAGAAAATTAGAAGGAACCTGAATTGTGTCTAACCAATTGGCCTCTGAGCAATGCTGGATCACCACCAGTGTTTACATCTAAAATGAAGTTTTTGCCAGTATACATAAATCTATCCAAATATTTGTCATATTACAGAATGTAATATAGATTGCATTTTTTTAACAAAGACATAGACACATCTTGAAGACTTCAAACTTCATAACTAAAGTTAGATACTATGAATATTCTTTAGTTTTTCATTACGTGAGTTATTTATGAAGTAAGATTTGTGTAACTGAAGAACTGCAAATTATTGCCAAAATACTAAAGGTACAGTATCACAGACTCACAGAATATGCTGAATTGGAAGGGACCTACAAGGATCATTGAATCCAACCCTTAGCCCCGCACAGGATCTTCCCCAAGAGTATTGTCCAAACGCTTCTTGAACTCTGTCAGACTTGGTGCTGTGACCACTTCCCTGGGGAGCCTGTTCCTGTACACAACCACCCTCTGGGTGAAGAACCTTTTTCTAATGTCCAGAGTAAACCCCCCCTGACACAACTTCAGCCTATTCCCTTGGATCCTGTCACTGGTCACCACAGAGTAGAGATCAGTGCCTGCCCATCTTCTTCCCCTCACAAGGAACTGTAAGGAGGTCTCCCCTCAGTCTCCTCTTCTCCAGGCTGAACACACCAAGTGATCTCAGCTGCTTCTCACACGGCTTCCCCTCAAGGCCCTTCACCATCTTTGTTACCCTCCTTTGGACACTCTCTAAGAGCCTAATAACTTGTTTGTATTGTTGTGCCCCAAACTGCACACAATATTCAAGGTGAGGCCGCCCCAGTGCAGAGCAGAGCGGGGCAATCCCGTCCCTCGACCGGCTGGCGACGCTTTGCCTGATGCCCCCCAGGACACAGTTGGCCCTCCTGGTTGCCAGGGCACTGCTGGCTCAGATTCAACTTGCCATTGACCAGGAACCCAGGTCCCTTTCCATGGCACTGCTTTCCATCATCTCATTCCCCAGTCTGTACAAACATCCAAGGTTTACTCATACTAGATACAGAATCCAGCATTTCCTCTTGTACTTCCTGTGGTTGGTGATTACCCAGTCCTCTAATTTGTCGAGGTCTCTCTGCAGTGCCTCCCTGTCTTTGAGAGAGCCAACGGCTCCTCTGAGTTGTATCATCTGCAAACTTGCTTGGTATCTCTTCCAGCCCTTTGTCCAAGTCATTTATGAAGATGTTGAAGAGCACTGGGCCCAAGATGGAGCCCTGTGGAACCCTGCTAGTGACAGGTCACCAATCTGATGTTACCCTGTTCACTATTACCCTCTATGCTCGCCCCGTGAGCCAATTGCTCACCCACCACAGGATGTGTTTGTCCAGCTGTGTGCTGGATATTTTGTCCAGAAGGATCCTGTGAGAGACAGTATAGAAAGCTTTACTGAAATCCAAAAGGATTACATCAGCTGGCTTCCTTTGATCAGATAGGTGAGTTACCTTGTCATAAAAGGAAATCAAGTTTGAAAAGCAGGCCTTTCCCCTCATGAAGCTGTGCTGGTTGTGACCAATGACTGCATTGGCTTTCAGGTGTTTTTCAATACTTCCCAGAATAATTTTCTCCATAACTTTACTGGGCACTGACTGAGATTACCAGGACTGTAGTTTCCAGGGTCCTCCTTCTTGCCCTTCTTGAAGACCTGGACAACGTTTGCCAGCTTCCAGTCAGCTGGGACCTCTCCAGATTCCCAAGACCCCTCAAAAATCATCGAGAGATATTTTACGATGACACCAGCCAGCTCTTTGAGGATTTTTCAATTAATCCCATGATGCCCCATAGATTTGTAGGGATCCAGCTGGAGCAGTAGATTGTGTACTGTTCCGGGGTTGACTGGGAGTTGGTCATTCTTGCAGTCATGGTCCTCCAGCTCAGGGCACTGATACCCCTTTGGTCCATCATCCATGTTGAAGACAGAGGCAAAGAAAGGGTTAAATACCTCTGCCTTGTCTCTGTCCCTGTTTGTGAGGTGACCATCCTCATCCTGTAATGGGTTGATGATATTTCTATACTGCCTATTGCCATTAATATATTTGAAAAAACTTCTTTTATTGTCCCCACATTTCTGACCAGCTTCAACTCTAGTTGAGCTTTGGCAGCATGAATTTCTCCCTACAGTGGCAAGCAGCATCTCTGAATTCTTCCCATGTCAATTGACCTTGCTTCCACTGGGTATACATCTTCCTATTTTGCCTTATTTCTAAGAGAAGATTCCTGTTCAGCCAAGCTGGCCTTCTGTCTCACCTGTTTGACTTCCGACACTTTGGAATTGCCTTCTCCTGTGCCCTTAGGAGGTAATGTTTAAAAAATGACCCACACTGATGGACTCCAGAACCTTCAAAAACATTTTCCCAGGGGACCTTACTTATTAATTTCCTGACCAGCCTGTAGTCTGCTCCCCTCATGTCCAGAGTTGAGGTTTTGCTGGCACGGCACTTTTTCTCCTGTCAACAGAGATTTTAAACATGATCACCTTGTGGTCACTGAGGTCAAGATGGCTGCCAATCTCCATTTTGCTCACAAGATCCACCCCATTGACAAACGGATCAAGGAGGGCATCTTTGCATATTGACTCTCTTAGGACCTATTCCATAAAGTTGTCATTCAGGTATTTTAGGTATCTTCTGGCCTGGGTTGTACCAACTGTGTGATGTTCCAATTTAATTTCTGGCAAGTTGAAGTCTCCCATAAGGACAAGTGCAGTTGACTTGGAAGTGTCCATTAGTTCCTCAAAGAATAAGTTTTTGGTGTCATTGTCCCGGTCAAGTGCCATTGCCACCTGTGAGCTCCATACATTCTAATTCTTCTATTACATACAGTGCCACCCCTCAACCTCTTCTGCCCTGTCTATCCCTTCTAAAGAGCTTATAATCCATCCAACAGGACTACCCAACTCCAGTGACAGGTCTCATCCCACCAGGTTTCACTTATCCCAAATCTCTGGGAATAGACCAAACCTTGGAGCTCCTCTTTTTTGTTCCTCATGCTGTCTGCATTGGAGTAGAAACATTTCAGGTGTGGTACATTGTAGCCAACAACTCAAGAAGCAGAGTGAGGGATCCCATTTGTGCTCATTTCTTCAAATTTTGGCACACCAATCCATGGCTCATCACTGGTGAGCCCGGTTTTGTTCCCTTCCCCCTTCCAGGTTAGTTTCAAGCTCTGTCAATGAGCCCTGCTAGCTCCTGCACTAGAACTCTTTTTCCCCTCTGAGATAGGTAAATCCTATTAGGTGTCAGTAAACCAGGTGTTGAGTAGATCATCGTATGGTCAAGAAACCCAAAATTTTTCCGATCACACCAACCTGAGCCACTACCTGACCTGATGGATCCGCCTATTCCAAACAATATTATTTCTTGTTAGCAGAAGGACAGAGGAAATCACTACTTGTGCTTCCTCTACCAACCGTCCTAGGGCCCTGAAATCTCTGATTGCTCTCAGACTTGCCTTTGTTATTTTGTCACTGCCAGTTTGAACAATCAATAATGGATAGTAATCAGAGGGCCTCACTAGACTGAAGAGTTTTCCAGTAATGTCCCTTACTCAAGGCCCTGAGAGCAAACTTCCCTGTCAGTTGGGTCTGGTCTGCATGTGAGGGGCTCTGCTCCCCTTAGAAGGGAGTCTCCTATTACAACTGCCCTTCTTTTCCTCTTGACACCCTCTTGGTGCAGGTTAGGTAAAAATTTCCTTATGAAAGGATATATTAAAAAGCTCTTTTTCCCCCTCTAATTTCACTGCAACAACTGAGCTCCTTGACACTAAAATATGTCAGTTAGTGGGTGTTTCCAATTCTGTAAATGAAACATGAATACAAAAAACATGTTGGTTTCTATATGTGTCTCCTGATAAACTCAGCTTTATCACAAATCTATGTCAATAATATAACTATCTTTAGTCAGATGCACCATCTTCCCTCTCTTCTGGTTTAAAGAAAATTTTGGAGTTCTGGAAAGAAAAAAGAGTGTGTTTCACTGCCCAGTGAAGATACAAGTCCCTAAATCTTTCTGTTTTAATGGGGACCAGATCAGAGGCAAACGTAAATTATAGGAAAACTTCAGCATTAATGGAAAGATAGGACTTGGAATATGGCATTATACTTCAAAATTATTTATAAGGTCAGAAAAATAGTTGATTATTTTACATGAACATCTTATCCAACATGCCACTGATAAGACAAATCCATAGTAGTTCTCCATTTTGTAGAAAAGATATTTTGTGCTGACTACAAACCTTGACTGTAAACTTCCATAGTGAATAACTGCTAGACACAAATCACAAGAATAATATCATAAAGCTTTAATATCATTGGCTTTGAGTAAATTAGTTAAATTACCAGTAATAAAATGAGTTTCCTACCTCAACTTTGTGAATTTCAACTCCTGTTAGAAAAGAAACAAAGAAAAGGATTTTTAGAGAAAGACACAGAGAGAAAAGCATTTGACATTGCTTAGCAAATATTTCATAGAAAACAAGCCCACAAGCTTTTATAAAAAAAAATTAAATTTTTTTTTGTATGTAATCTCCATCTGTAAGCAGATTTCGCAATTTGTTAAAGCATTTGTGAATGACACTTCACTACATAAAGCATTATCATAGGAGGAAATGACAGCTAGGAGAATGTTTACAGATGACCAAAAAATACATGAAAATTGAAGTTCAAACATAATTCTAAAAGTTCACATGCCTTAAATCTTATCCCTGTCTTGTGAACAACTAAACAGTAAAACAAATCAACTTCTTTTTTTTTTTCAGTCAGTGTATGGTTTTCTAAGTTTCCTTCACAGTCTTTTTATCAGTCATCCTCATCTCCAATTCTGAGTTGTTATGAGACCTGGTATTATTTTGTACCCTATTGTAGTGGTTACAGTGACCCTACATTAGGCACTTTTTCAGCACTGTCAGAGGTCTGAAAAATTAGGGAGTAAAGGTGAGGAAAGAGAAATTATAAAAGATATTTTTTAATAAAATATGCCAGAAGTTAAATTTATTTACACAAACCACAAACAATTCCAAGAGATTTCCAAAGGGATTCAAATTTTTTTAGCCCTTTTAAATTTCCTAAGCTATGTAACATAAAAGCCACAAGCTTTTTCCATAAGAAATTTATTCCCTTATCTTTAGCTACTTCTTTGGAGAGGAAGGAGAAAAACTTGTAGGACTTGTGCAAGTTCTGGACAGAACAAAAGAAGGGTATGGAAGGTAGGACTTAAACTCTTCTCCCATTTTGATGGTCTTAGACACTAACAATACCAATACCAGTACCCATATAAACTTATATATTTAAAACCTTCTAAATTAGTTTGTGCACCAAACTACGTTCTGGGAATTTTAGGAGGGATTTAAAGAAAAACGAATTACCAAACGGATGGCTATAGCTGTAAGTAAATGACCAGATAAAATCTTTACAGAAGAGAAAATAATTTCATTTCCTTCAAGAAAGTATACTGCAAAAACAGTCTCTGTGAGGTTTAAACTTCTGCAGAAAGAAACTTCATATTTACTTTTAAATAAAGCAGATGAAGATTTTCTTCTTTCCTATTAATACCTCCACAGGACATAATAAAAGAAGTAAATAACTCTTCCTTTGTATCCTCTCTCTTACTCAATATAGGTGCAATAATATCAGAAAAATTCTCCAGACATTAAGGAAAGGAACAAGTTTGTGTAATTAGAATTTCGTATTTTTGATGGACCTGAAGGAATCTTGTAAACTCTTTAAAACTTAATCCTACCACTTTTATTCAAATTGTTGCTTAGAATCAATTCCATGTTTCCCCCCTAATAATAGCTCTCTGGAGCATTGTACTGAGATTTTAGGAATTTTATTCATTTTCTTTACTTCTCTAGAAATACATCTCGTAGCTTGAAAAAGATTCCTCTCTCATGAGCCTAAGAAGGTAGGGTTGATATTTCAATAACAGGGCAAATAAGTGATACAAGACTGAAGATTTTACTAATTCTGGAATAAATTTGTTTGTCGTGCTCCTCCAATTCTGTTTCAAAATCTAATTACAGCCTTTATATGTTTTTTCTTGTTATGACTGTTAATATATTTTTTTGGTGCTTTGAACTTAGAATTTATCAGTTTATGTCATCTCTGTATGCATAGCCAGTGGTAGTCAGTATGGAAAATTAATTTGATAAAGCATAGCAGTCACATTGGGCTAAATATCATTTGGTGAAGTGTCTGGATCATAATATGAGAATTACAAACAATTTAGGAGAAATTACCATCAAAAGAGGAAAGAAATCAGTTTGTTCAATAGCGTCATGTGTTTGATCCCTGTGTAGAAGAATGACAGGGTTCCAAAAACATCACCGATAAGGGGGAAAAACCTAAAAGACCCCTCAACTGAATTCAATAATACAACCCTTGGACCTGCTCTTGTGAGCCCCTCTCTGGAGTAAGAGAGGGTCCAGGTCTAGGACCCTCAGCAAAAGAAAGATGTTGACCTGTTGGAACAAGCCCGGAGGAGAGACACTATGAACACAGAGCTGAAGCACCTCTTCTGTGAAGATAGGCTGAGAGAGCTGGGACTGTCCAGCATGGAGGAGACCTTAGAGTGGCCTTCTAGTACCTAAAGGGAGCCTAAAAGAAGTCTGAAGTGGTACTTTTCATGACAACTAGTAATGATAGAACAAGGGAGAATGGCCTCTAGCTGAAGGAGGGTAGCTTTAGGTTAGATACCAGGAAGAAATTCTTTACTGTGAGGTTGGTGAGGCACTGAAACAGGTTGCCCAGAGAAGTTTTGGACTACCTACTCCTGGAGGAGTTCAAGGCCAGGCTGGATGGGGCTCTGAGCAACCTGATCTAGTGGAAGTTGTCCCTGCCCATGGAAGTCAGTTTGGAATGAGATGATATTTAAGGTCCCTTCCTGCCAAACCTTTTCAGGATAATGAAGTTGTTGGTGGAAAGCTCTTGGCAGTGACACTTCACAGATGTCATACTAGACATTACTAAGGCAGGATCTTTATCTGTGTATCATTACACAGCAAGAATTACAGTCACTAAAATATCAAGTAAAGAGCCAAGTGCCATATTTAAAAGTTTCTCCTGTTATATAGAAATATTGAGCATAATGCCATAAGGGCATTTCTTCTCAGCAAGTCAGTGGGTTTCCTCTGTCCTTTGTCTCTACAGCATATATTTTTCTTGACATAATTGATGCAGACCTGGCCTTACTCCTTTTTTTTGTGTGTAGAACTGTACCTCATGCTTATTCTGATCAGTCGGAAAACCAGAGACAGAAAACATGAAAGTAAGGCTTAATTTCAAGTGAATACTTGTTTCTTTTAATTTTTCTTACACATAGGGGCTATCTTTTCTCCAATGTTTTGCCATTTTAGCTATATTTCACAGAACTTTTGCTATGGATCATTAAGTTAATGTAATAACTTCAGAAGAAAATGTGTCTTTCCAAGCCTTTCTAGGCACACTTTTGATACTGCACTTACTCTTTCACTGGAATATTGACTATCAGAGCTTCATTGCCTATGAGATTGGATTAAGATTCTGGAAATGATCTTTTTTTTTTAAAGATTGAAATTATATGGGGTTTTCAGTTTTCTAGATAATGAGGCCTAGGATGATCTCATCTTGCATACTGCCTGCCTTCAGTTCAATACTTGGATCACAAAACTGGCAATCTGCTCTGGTTAATGGAGTTTGGAATTATGAAACAATGTAAATCCTGTGATTAACTAAGGAGCTATAAAAACCTTTGTGCTACCGGTTCTGCACTATCATCTTGTACTCATATTTGACTCCAGGTCTATAGTGTCAGTTTGTTTTCTTGACATCATGGTATATATGTTCTTGTGACCCTAATTATCACAATTCCAGTGAAAGTTCAATGAGTGGATGTCTTTAGCTGTATTCATTTTACACAAGAAGTAAACTCAGTTGGGGAATTACTCTGTCATTATCCTTCTTCATGTAATGACAGTTAGATTCTACATATAATTGCAGTTACCTTTAGTTCTAATTTTTTTCAACTAATTCCCCTCTATAACTCTTTGGTTGCTAAATATATTTAAATTTACTGTCTTTTCCATATTTATTCAGAAATACATTTCAGTGAGTTTAGGATAGATTGGATTGCAGGTTTTATATATTAATCTGATACAAATTTAACAGACATTTTTCTATTACCCAACTCATCACCTCCATCCATGGAGACAAGTTAACATGATAATGTAATACAGTGAATGTAAATCAAGTTTTATATTCTGTTGTTTTGGGGTTTTTTTCCCAGATGGGAGTTGAACACAAGACATGGAATAAATTGGGAGATTTTAGAATATAGTGCTGGAAAAATGTTACATGCTCTATGTTGCATGTTTTTTGTTACATGCTTTTGGTTGGTCTTTCCTCCAATGGGCCCTTTCAAGAAATAAACCACAACAGATATTCAATTAATGTTATAAATTAATACTTCTGTTAGTATGCCAATGGAACTGTGTTACTTCATTCAAGTGCAGATACCATTCAACTGCAGATACAGTCACATACCATGTTATTCAGCCTATCACTTATAAATCTAATACTCTCTACAGGAAACCATATCCTTGGTTACTTTACCTTACCAATTGCCTTGTTCGGCCTTATTGACTTCATGAGAACAGCATGGATATTTTCTGAATTTGGGTGGCTGTTCATTGCATCAAAGACAACAATAATATTTCTTGTTATTAGGGATAGTGAAGAATATAATTATTGTTTAAAATAAAATAACTGGTTTGGGATTTTTAAAACTTCATCCTGAGGAAAAAAATACTTGCTTTACATTTTCTATTTATTTTTTATCTCGTGTTTACAAATGCACATTGAAATACCATTAATATAAAGAAATGATTGAAAATAGGACCAGTATTACTGAGTACTTTAATATAAGGAACAAACAATCTCCATATGATTCATTCATTTAAAATGAAATTTTGTAGAGTTTTTTGGTTGGTTGGTTAAGTTTGGTCTTGTGTGTGTCTATATGTGTGTGTTTTCTATTGAACTGTAAGAAAAATCGAAAAGTTCAGTCTGGCTAACATTTGGCTAAATAAAAAGATTTCACATGTAGTCTGGTTTCTTATATTAAGGGAGACTGTTATAATTGGTGACTACAAAAAAGTGAGCTAGAATCCCAGTGCTTTTGATAACATCAACCTGCTGTTTTGATATTTAAAATATCAGATATAAATAACTTCAATGTTTGGAGAATAGCCAGAATATGAATCATAATATCTAGGTCACTGCCTGTTTAAAAGACTATTATCTTCAAACTAGAGCAAAGTGTTAAACAGGCCTTTTAGCAACCAAAGAACTTATGTTGAGGCATTTTTGGAATACCATATGTATATATATTTTGGCTGCAGAAAATCAAACACAGAAAAAAAATCAAAAGGAAGTCCTTTCAGTAGAAAAGTATAATGTTTATCTATTGATAAGTCACTAAAACTTGATTTTTTCCAGATACTTATCCCCCTTTATCAAATTTAGTAAAACTATTGTTTTATCTCAGTTTTAGTTACACAACTACATTTTTAATGCTGGAGATGGTATGATAATTTAACAGTGTTTTTAAAAGCAGTATTTTAAATATAAAAAAAAAAACTGAGAAGAGAGAAAATATTTGGGGATAAAAAATCACTGAGTTACATTACTGAAAAAGAGCAAGAAACTCTGAGGAACTGAAGTGTGAAAGTTGAATAAAGAATCAGAAAGGTGGTTTTCTCCTGAAAAAGAGCTAGTGTTCTAAGAAGACCCTGTTTTCTGTCTTGGTGTTTGTAACAAAACCCACTGCTATAAAATTCCAGCTGAGACCTTCTACTTTGTTCACACTATGGCAAAGTAAAATATAATAGAAAAGAAGTTGTGATTAAGATTAATTCAATATGTTGTTATAAAGTTCGCACCGTTACCTCTCTATGAAGGAAAACTATATGGATAATTTGTATTGAAAACATACCAAAGGTACATAAAAGGGAGTCATGCACTGAAAAGTTTGTAAGATAATCAGAAGAGCTCACAGCCTGCCTAAGAAGATACTACCCATCTT
The DNA here is from genome assembly GCF_001715985.3 of Manacus vitellinus. Lineage (NCBI taxonomy): Eukaryota > Metazoa > Chordata > Aves > Passeriformes > Pipridae > Manacus > Manacus vitellinus. Next base: position 4,844,541 of record NW_021939324.1, on the reverse strand, counting down.
GTTAAATCTAGAAAAGAAAAGCTATGAGGAAATACCAAAGCTCCAAGTAGATTCATCAGAAGGGTAAACATTAGGGAGATACAGGCAAAACTTATATCATGGACTTACATGAAAGCATGGATAAAAAACTAGTCAGTAATAAATTTCTTCTGGCATCTACAGTCTGCTGAGAATGGAATATCTAAAACAGCCAGAACAGATATCTGGAATTAAGGTGGGACAAAACAATAAATACAGGTTGTGCAGAATTGCATCTTGTCATAGAATAAAAGTACTCATTTGTTTCCCTGTGTAAATATGTAGGTAGTTAACTATTCATTGTATTTAAATGAAAGTTCATATAATTTCAAGCAAATAAGTTAAAATAAGGATTAGAAGACATTTACTGCTTATGCTTTTCAGTATCTTCAGATCCAAATGAACCCATAATAAAGTACAAAGAGATGATAAATGAAGTTATTTTTAGAAAACAGAAATCTTTCCAGAGACTTAGATGTTGTTTGCATCAGATCTTTGCAAAAAACAGTAAAAAAAGTTTTATTTTTTGAACTAAAACCACTCCAGAGGAATTTGCCATGATTTTCATATATATATATATACACACATAACACAGAATTAAAACTGAGCTACATATACTGCCAAAAAGAAGAAATGAGGGTGTCGGTTGCATTTATAATAATCAGTGATCTAAAATCAGACCAACACAAATTTGTGGAGAAAAGCCTTTAAAAAGCTTGCAATAGGAAAAGAGATGGGAGATATAGAAGGAAAAATTAGGGTTTGATAGTATATGATATAATTCAAGACTCTCCCTCTCAAAAAAAAAAATCCTGCTTATCAGCTGGAATTAGGATTCTAATGGTTAGACTTCCTACTTTTATGTTCTATTTACATTTAACTATAATTTGAATAAATAATAGATGATGGTCAAGTTAGTCTGAACTGGTTCTTACTGAAAGCTGTTGCTCATTCTATTAAAAATTTCTTCTGCACTCACCCTATGTTACTGCAGCGTAGTATTTTATCATAATTTCAGACTGTAGTTACATATGGCTTTGTAGTAGCAAGCTGACCTTACCCTCAATGATGGTTTATTTCTCACAAAACAAGTATGTAGTGCACATATGGCCAGGTACTGGAATACAGCTGAAGCAACAGCTAATGCAGTGGAATATCTCAAAGAATGGGAAAGCAAAATATCAAAAAGCGAAAAATGGTATTGCTGTCAAATTGTGACAGTAATTTGAAAACATGTTTGCACAGATGAAAAGACACCTGAAATGTGCATCATTGGAGAAATAAAATATTGCTATATTATCTTAATTTTCTTCACTTTTTGTTCAGTACAATACTGTTGGTATCCCTTAATGGGAGTCAATGTGAAATTATAATTTAGAAAAGTCAACATTCCACAGAAAGGCAGAAATCTAGTAGCTCAGAAAATTTGTCATCTCCCTTACGCATTGCAGTAAGTTCTATCAAGCACTCATTTGTACCTTGCCCAATCACTAACACATATATTAAACAAGAAATAAAAGAAGATTGCATATTATATTTTAGTTGTATGGACTGTAAGACTGGGTCGTGCATAGGAAAATAACTAATCTACCAGCCTAATTGTCTTTTGGAACAGAAGCACATTTGAAAAACACAGTTGCGTTGACTTTCTAAGGCAAGAGAGTACATAGATGGGCTTTAGTTTGCTCATGAAATAGAAGTCATATCTCACCTATGAAAATAGCACTGTCATTGCTATTATGGCATCTTTCCTTAAAAATGTTAAGTCTAATACATTCTGAGTAATACGAACTTCTATTTACCTGAAAGTGAGGAAAATAGTGATTTAATAAGAAGTCTAATTTTATATGTTATTAAGCAGAAGTAATTTTAATTTAAACATAATATATGGTGTAGAAGAAATTGAATGCATTATCAATTTAGTTTTCTTGGACTCAAAAGTTATGTAGTTTATGAATGTAGTAATTAAGGTTAACTAGGGAGCAGAAGAGAAATTTCACTCTATGAGATATATTAACATAATATAATTTCTAAAAACAGTTTCTGGTAGAATTTGTGCACTACCAGGTTTTATGAACATTTTATAGTTGTTTCATTATATAACCATAGATTAAAAAGTAGAGGGAATACAATGCTATTATTTAAGTAAAGACATTGTTCACAAAATATAGAACCAATTCCAAAGGCACTACTCAATTATAATTAGCAGATAAATAATAACTACGATATATTAGATCTTTATATATCTCTTCTTTATTAAGCACTGCATATTTTTGAACATACCCTTTTTCATGAAGCATTTAAAATTTCATAGCAAACCATAGGCCCATGTTTCATTTCTACACAAAGGATTTTACATTATGGCTAATTGTTTCTTGACCCTTTATATGAAAAGTAGCACTAAAGCATGTGTGTAAATTTGCAAAAGGGTTGAAAAGCAGCATAGAAAGTTGTGGATTTTTTTGACTCAGAATGCTATGCAATTCCTAAAGTCCTGGTCAACAAAGGAAACTACAATTTTACATGTGTTTTCAGTGACACACAGATTTATTAAACTGAATGATGATTAACTTATATACCTCAGCTGGAGAAGGACTACCTTCCAAACTTGAGTGTCATTTCAGAATGTCTATAATTCTAATTTTGTTGGTTTGAAAGGGGATATACAATGCTTAGGCACATGTTGATAATGCAGAAGTGGGTACAGCAAAACAATGTCAAAATTTAGCATTTAGTCAAAACACATCCAGACATTTATTTGGGCTCCTCTCATTATTATTCATTATTTTGGTGTTTCTGAAAATTGTTCTGTGGGAACAGCTGCATCTTCAGTAGCATTGCTGAATAATCACCCTTTTTTTTAATGTTATACTGGGTGATCTTCAAACACAAAGACTGAAAATGCTGGCACTGCCCCAGAGCTGTTGCAATAGTATAAGACAAAAGACAATGCAGGTGACCAGACGGAGGACTCACAAGAATCAGACTGACAATACTGATAAGCACTGTCATGCAGAAATTATAGGAGAGTGACTTATGCCTTCTTCTTTTTAAGAGTGGCAACAAAGAATCTGCTGTCACTGTATTAGTTTTCGTATTAGGTATATTGCATTTTACATTCTGTTAATTGTTATTACTTTTATATTCAGTTCTTAACAGGAACAATTTATTCCCTAGAGAAACTTGGGAAATAAAATGATAAATAGTAACAATACAAGGATATTTTACATTGGCATTAACAAAAAAATCTAGGACGAGGAATTAAAGACAATAATGCCTTATCAAAACAAGGAAGGTAATTTATCTAAGCTGTAATTATTCCAGCTACAATTTGGTAGATTACTGAAGTTAATTGTTATGCCAGTGAAAAAGATCAGCCAAACTGATCGGTGTATTAACTGTCACAAAACTTCTCCAGGAAAAATGGAGCAAAGCAAAAAATCTTTTATAGCAAATCTGGGACATGGTTTGGTGGTCCTGGACCACATGGCTCAGAATCAGCTGGCATGCTGATTCGTAAATATTCTTCACAACAGCAACAACTTTAAACATTCTTTCTGCTTCTTATAAGCAAACTGCATCATCTTTTTTCTAGTTGAACTGATACTTTATTTCATTACCACTGCACAATAGATTTCCTTCTTCACCTAATTTTTAATTGAGAAATAAATTGCAGTATGTAGGAAAGGGAAACAGAAAATAACTAGACAACATTTGTCTTCATATTCATTATTTCATATGCATACCATAAGCAAGAAGTTGATAAAATTTGATGATATTTGTTGAAATTATGGTGGTCTTTCTGGAATGAATGATTCAAGTTGTCTGTGTCAACATAATTCTACAAGAAAATTTTTTATATATGAAGGGATTATATTAGTTTATGCGTTGACAATCCCCAAGGTTAGAGGTTTATTAGCACAGAGTTATAAAGCAAGAAGTACTAATAAGAGGTAAGCTATGTTTCCAGATTTATCTGACAAAGATTGAAGCTGGATATTTTATCTACTTGTGCATAAAGTATCACATTGTACAATGACACGGGATTTATGACACTGTATTGCTCTTATTTATGCACTTGAACAACCTAATGATGAGCATAGCAAATATTAAATGTTATGTGTTTCCTTTTCTTTTTTTAATCTTTTAACTGTAATAATCAAAGCAGAATGGGAATCAAACCCCCAAGAACTGTCATAATTTTAACTTCTAATCTGTGAAACCTAAATGGAGTTGAACTAACATTTGATTTCTAAAAGGCTACATAAAATGTTGTGAAGGACCAGGAATCAGAATGGGGAAAATCTCAGAAGTGGAAAAAGATGTACAGTGATTGAAAGGACCTTATGATACAGACTTTACAGTTATTATGTATATATACATTGTATGCTTCCCCAGAATTTATATTTCCCGGGCATGTCCTGGCCTGTCCACCTCCCTTCTCCTCTGTTTCTCTGCCGATTGACTGGAGAAGCTGCAGAGAGGGGACAGCCTCCATTCGCCCCTTCCCTCCCCGGTTCCTCCCACGTTCCTCCCTCTTTTGCCCATGTCCCTATTCTGGTTGTCCCCCCGCTTGTCTGTCTCGTACTCTGCCCTATGTTCTGGCCTTTAGAAAATCATGGAAATAGAGAATTTCAGGGTAGATAACTTGCACTGATGAGAAGCAACTTAGCTCTTCACTGAGTACTGCCAAAGGACACCATGTTTCCTATCATGCTCCTATGCTCTACAATGTAGAAGGACCCTTTTCTATATAATTTTCAATCAAAAGAATGTGTGGAAAGATATTGGATTCTTAAAGAAACTGTGAACATAGCATGTGGACAAAAAAATGCGCTTTGGGAAACCCTTGGGAAACAGGAGGTCACTGTGTTGAAATGATGGAAGAACTGGGTTTGTTTATCTGCTGAAATAAAATCAATTGTAAGAAAATAAGAAAAATCCTCTTCTAATAGAGGCATGGAAAAGTATTTCTTAGTCCCATTCCCCTGACTTATCATCACTAATCCCACACTCATTATTATTTTTTATTTTTGAAGGTTTGTAGACATAGTGTCATTTGTATTACTAAAATAATCTAAATGTGGTAATTTTCATTATATTTATAATATAATTTCTACCACAATTAAAAGAGGTCGGCACAATTCAAGTATATTTAAAGTAATATGAAATAGTAGGAAACAATTATTTTTATGGAACAAAATTTGCATTATGGATTTAGTGTGTTCTTGAAATTTTCAAGGAATATATTCAATCCTGCATTGTCAGTAAATGGTAGCAAGAAGACAAAAGGGTAATCTAAAGGAAATGCAGAGAAAACAATCAGCCTGAGAATCTGTAGCTAATGTAAGACTGTCCTATTTTCATTTTATTTTAGCCATCTTGCAATAACCTCATACAAACGTGAAAAAATGACATTGTACTATGGAAGTGTCACATGATGATTGTCTCCATTATATGGTATGCATGATGAATTTTCTGACTTCTTGACTAATACACTCAAGATGCATGGAGGGTGGTAGAGAGAGGCATTATGGTTTTATTTTCTTTTTTCCCCCCATGTCAGGATCAGGTCTATGGATTTTTTTTGTTCCATGCTACCTACTGTCATACACCAAAATACGTTTATATTTGCAATTATGTCTTTCAAGAAAATCTACAGTTGCCAAAACATGTATGTGTTATGTTAGACAAATAAACCAAAGAAATCTCTACAGCACAAAAATGAAGAAGTCAATTTGGTACCAAAAACGGTTCCTATGTGTTTTAAAAGGGGAAAGAAAATAAGATATCAAAATTTCCTTTAAAGAACACCGAGAAAAAGGTTAACTCAAGACACTTAAGCTCTCATAATCTACCTGGGAATGAGATAAAGATAATCCTAAATACTACTTAATGTCATTTTAGTAAGTTGGCACACAGTAAACAGCAGACAATGGTTGTACAGATCTCAACAATGACTAAAGAAGGGCATAGGTGTAGAAGGTTTTAATGGTTAATGAGTATCACCCTATCATTAAGATGCATGGGTTGCATTATTTTTAATTACTAAATGCAAAATCAAAAAATCAAAATATTTGATTTGTACTTAGAAAATTGTCCCCTGTTTGGGGAGAAACATCTGATCCAAGGGAAGTAAAATTATTGCTTGTCTGCAGTTCCCTAATCCTTAGGGTCATTATAGAACAGACAGATTCTCTGGTATACAAACAATTAAAGGACTGAATTTCCTTATGTCAGGAGGAGCTTCATTCCCTCTAGTAAATTTTCATCTGACAGCACTATAGTGACAGTGTTTCTTCTGGACTGCCTCTGAAACTGTACATCAAGAGCAGATGATGGAGTTCACTTCCATGGTTTAGTGTGTGAAACAGAAAATAAGTGGTCCATTTCAGGAGTTACTTTCAAAAAAGAAACTACCTGTGCTTTCTCTACCACGTATTTTTACAGCGAATTCTAGTAGAGGATTCAGTGAGTGAGAGCTCTATAGGATTTAGGAGAGTTCCAAATCCAAATAATGCTTCTAGTGAAGTCTGTTACTATCCCAAGACAGATATGGAAAGACTTAGGGAGTAGTCTCAAATGGTCAGGGTAACTTTTGGAAAGTGAGAATGAGACACCAGAGATCAAATATTTATTTCCACTGAATTTCCTATAAGAAATGCCCACAATATAAATACCTAAAAACTGCACTCTGGAAACACAAAAGAAATAAACTACTCAGGGACTTTTTCTTCACTAAATAGAGTGATCACCTTATAAGGACTCTTCCTGTCTTCCAACATGTGGATAAATTACACTGACATCCCCACACAACCTACTACCTTACAAGAAGTGTAATATTGTTCATTTTGTGTCTATTAAAGAAATGCAAAAGGGTTGGCAAAATCTGCCAATTCAGACAAGAATTATCTCTCAGAGATAATGTAAAGAAAATAATTACATTGAGTTATTGTAATAGAAAAGTGGTGGGATACTGTTATAACTGTTTATTTAAACTAAACATAAAAACATGGTTTCACTTCATTGTATAAATTGCAGTCAATACACATAGCTCTCATGTGCTATACAGAGAAAAGTAATAAAGATCAAGGAAAAGAGAAGCACACATAATTTTGAATTTTTTAACGGAGCAACTCGTGTCTTTGACTTTCAAATGTGATGAGCCTTGATAGGCTCTGTTCACTTCATCCCACCTGCAGTTTCTTGGATTCATGCCTTGATTTGTGTCAACTGATTCATTGACTTTTTATGAAGGTGTTCAAATATACAGTGCCTTAATTAACTACCCAAGATTTCTGTCTCATTATGTGAGACAAAAAAGCCCACTAAGTCATTGAACTGCAGTCATTACTTTGCAGCTCCTGTACTTCTGTGGATGAGGGTGAGGATGGCGATTGATTTATCACTATTTTAATAGATACTTGACCTGTGAGTCAATACAAATGTTTCACTCAGTGGTGGCAGAGGGCAAGTGATCCAATTATGTCAACACAATGGACTAATACAGGTACTCTGGTTTTCCCTGATTTCCTGAGAGAGTTGTTAAAATCTTCTGGTGCTTGATATTTAGTAAAATTACTAGTTAAGAAAATGTAACTTGAAATAATAGGGGTATCATCAGAGGAAAAAACTAATAGCTTAACATCATTCCATCACTCCTTAGGTACTATCAAGATGAATTTACAAACAAATGAAAGAAAATAAAAATTGTGGTTTGGGTGTACGTATAAATGTCCATGGGGTTTTAGTTTTTTGCAAGATACTAAACTCATTCAGGAGTATTTTTCAGTTTTCAAATACCTTCTGTTCAAACCACTAAATGGTTCAACAAGTGTTACAGGTTAAACCATGTAGGCTAAATAAAAATTATATTTACTATATTTTGAAATTTTTGCAAAAAAAAAAAGATCAGAGAAGACGTAAACAACTTTCTGTGTGAACAAGATGAACTCTCTGGACCAGAATGAGGCTGACTGGCCTGCAGTTTCCCAGATACTTCTGCTTGCTGTCTTGGAGACAGGAGGAACCTTTGCTTTCTTCCAGTTCTTTGCTAGGTCCATCAGTTCATCTCCCCTCCCTGGTTCCTTGATTGTCTGTGTCAAGAACCTATAGGCAATACACTTCAGAAACCTCCTGAATTACTTGTGCTCTGCTGTATTATCCCTCGCACATACATTGGGGTGAGTCAATTGTTCCAGGAAGACAAGGCCCTATGAACATAAAGTTGTCTGAAGGTGGCGTTATCTGCTTGCTCTTCTTCATCCAGATAGTATGTAGTAGGCACTTATCACTGTTTCCCAGTTTGGTCTGCACACTAATTTGGCTGGCCATCACCCAAAGAAAGAAAGAGCTCCATAAATCCTTCTCTCCTAAGTGAAGGGTAGCTCTCCCATCTTACTTGCCCAGTCTGTCCTTCCCAAAGAACTCGCCTCTATTCATGACAGTAGTCCAGCTGCTGAAGTCTTTAGTGTTTATGTCATCTCTCATGTTTTGTTTGCCAACTTGGTTCACTGCTTTTTCATTGGATTTTTGATCATTCTTGCCTTTCCTTCTTGTTCATAGATCAGTACTGTTGAGGAAGCCCAGCTTGATAACAGACACTTTTCCCTATTTAGTCAGGTGGATCCCTTCTCTTCCAAGCAATTCTCACAAAAGGTTACATGGTCATAAAAACTCTATTGCCCACACCAAATGTGAAAAGAGCTTTTGTCTTCCTAGATTCATCCACTTCTCTGCAAGCCTTTCCCATTTGCCTGCAAGACCAGGCAAAAGTCACCAGGCACCAAGCCCTTCTTCTCATTCCCTGGAGATGTGTGGTCACTACATATTAAGTCCTAATCTCCTTGATTATTGCTAGTGCCTATATGGAGAAGAAATGTGGACTAATAGTCTTACCAACTGTCAAGTTGAACAAACCTTGTCAGCCCATCCAAGATGTTCTGCACCAAAACCCTCAGTATGCAGCAAATGTCCCCTGCTAACAGAGCGAGCTAGTTTAGCAACCTGCATCACCACAGCAGGGAATTTCCCATCAGCATTTTTTGCTCTATCCTGTCACTGTTGCCAGAGATCTCAGGCACAGGTATGTTACAATCTTTGGGCAGAAGTCCTTCCCTTGCCTATGCTGGGTTCCCAAACCTGCTCTGCAAGTCATGGGTGCACGTGGAATACGAACAGTCATACTAGTGCCAGAGTTCACAAGATCGCAGCCTTTACCAGCCTAGTTGTCTGCATTTCCCAGTCTAAAATGCACAGATGCTATCTCCTCTTCTTTGATGCAGCTTGGAGGTTTAGGCTCTTTTAGAGCAGTGTCTTAAGAGACATATGGTCTGCTGACCTCCTCTCACAGCTTGATTACTCATGTTGCAAACCCCCACCAATGCATGCTTCTTGCAACTGCAGCTGTTGCCTGTGGTCCCGATGTGAAGTCCCAGAGGTCATTGCAGCCTCTGAGCTGCAGTCCTACACCCTCCCATGGGAGGTCATGCTGGGTATAGGCCTCTGAACTGCCTGTGGACACTGCCAGGGACCCTGCCCACCATTGCTGAGACACAAACTTTGTCCTTGGAAGACCATCTGTCCCCAATTCTACACAAAATCCTGCCTCTGGGAGCTGACTGTTAGCTGAAGAATTAAAGTGTAAGTTACAGTACAATTCACCGTTACGAAGTTACTTGATGTTGACTTGTCACAACTATCAAAATCAAACTTTACAAAATTCCAATGTGATTGGAAAAATGGTTTCAGAGACAAATCATCGGTACAAGAAATCACAAGTAGTTTTTTTGATACATAGAAGAACACTTTTACAGAACATTGACATATTAATCTCTCCATTCAAGTGCTATGTTGGCAAATGCACTTTATTTGGCCTTCTGCAAACTTTGAAAATATATAGTGATAGAAAACAGAAAACTAAATTATTGATAAATTCATGTAAATCAATAGGTTTCAATTCTAGAACAACATAGGGATCAAAGATATTAACAAAGTCTTTTTGAATCTTCAGACTTGTAATAGAAGACAGAAACAAAGACTGCCTAGAAAATGCAGTTTTGAGAAAAGCCAGAAGACAGAAATGAATTCTTAGTCACTGCAATGATTTGTGTAGTCAAGACAACAAAAATCTTACAATGAATACAGAGTTGGTTCTTTCACACAGAGTCTGATGCTGTAATGAAGCTTTAGCCCATCAACAGATTGGTATGATTTTCTGTAGGTAAATGCACAAAACTAGGAGTTTAATTAAATGCTGAAAAAGCTATATAACAGTAAAGGGGAAAACAATCAAATGGTAAACTACTTTTGAAAAATACATTACCAGAAGGTAAAAGATGTTGAAGAAAGAAGCTCAAATACCCATTACAAATGAATATAAATATATTTGCAGCAAAAACAGATTTTCAGATAGTTGTGTAAGTGCTGTCAGGGACATTCATCAACAGTTGCTGCCTAATCCTCCGTGCCTTATAGTAACTAGCCGTCATCAACACACCCTTGCTGTTGTCTACAAATCCTGTTTTTTCTATAAAGACCAATTACTATATTGAAGAAATTCAGTCACAGATTAAAAAAATGGAAACTTACATGAGCCAGAGTGCATCAAGAAATTTTCACAATTTGGCTGGTAATATTTTGCCTGGCAACATTTTGCCTATTCAGCTTCTGAAGATGAAACACAGAGTTTGTCAAAGACTCGGGGAATTACTCAACCCTTGGAAATATCCTCATTTGCACTGAATGAAAGATCATAGATACAAACAACTTAACATGGCAAAAGTAAGGATTCATATTAAATCTACCTATAGAAGCCCTATTTTATGCTGATACTTCTTTGGAATTCAGTCCATATTTTTTTTATTAATTTAAAAAAACCCCAAACCTAGAAGCCTCTAGAGGCAGGGCCATGTTTATCAGAAGTAATTTGACTCTTCCTTTTCTGGTTTACATTTCCATTTTAAAAGATAGAGTGGAACTTGCATTCTGCACAGAATGGAATACATTGTAGAGTGAAAAAAAAAATGGTTCTTCCAGAGTGTTTTTATGAAAAGTGCTGTAAAAAAAAATCCAAAAAAACTGTGCAGAACAATTAGCTGTAAATCAAAATGACCAGATTGTGTTATAAGAACCGATGATGTAACTGGCTTTTCATTTCTGGGCTCTCAGATTTAGTATCCTAAATCATGGGTATAGATGAGTTATTTGATCAGATTCTAGCATTCATCTGTTTTGCCCAAAGTTCATCTGGAGCTGTTTAAACCTTAGCGTTGAAATGAGACATGAGAGTCTGACATTAATAATCACATGCAATTATTTATGTCACACTAGATAACCCTTAAAATCCTGGTCCTAGTTTGGAAATTAGTCAGTCTCCCAATTGTTTTAAAACTTCCCTCATGGATGTATAATTTCTGTATTTTGGGCACTGTTGTACTGCCATCTTAAAGATATTACTCCTCCAGCCTACAAAACCTTAAGTCTTCTCTTGAAGAAACGTTTAAAAACGAAATAAGATACATTTGATCCCACTACACTGAGTTTGTTTAAAGCCTAAAATACTGCTGAAATATAATCATGTTGAAGATTATTTTATGTATTGTTTACCTTAATTGGCATTAGGTTTGCTCCTATTAGTACTAGAAAACCAAATGTTTTTAGTAGACTAACGCTAAAATTGTATTATTACTGCCAAATAACACCTTTTTAAGACAGCATTTATTGAATTCAATGCAATACTGAATGTTTATGTTTATTTTCACTAAAGCTTTGTTGACATATTTATTACTTAGGATATCTGGGACTTGTTTTCACTGATCTCAGCATTAGAAACCCCTATTAAGGCCTCCCTGTTGAGAAATGGTTGCAGCAACTGAGATAAAATGTGAAGATGCTATCTTGAAAATATTCTATTGCATTTGCAGATTCTGCATTTTGTTCTTTTCTGAGGTTTGCAACTATAAAACCGGAGTTTATAATCTAACCCAGAGCCTGTAAACCACATTAACATTCAGGGAAAATATCTTCTTTTTCAAATCTAGAAAACAGCACTTTTGAACTGATTACTTAATTACTTCATCCACCCCCAAATGAAGATATTACTCTTCAGTACAGCTGGTCACAAATGCAATGCAACAGCCCTTCCCATGGAACTTGAAGATAAGAGCTGTGTTTTCACTGAATGTCTCCCCAGCATATCAATGAAGTAAAATTTTGTGCTGCGTGTACAATAAACATACTACAAGAAATAACACATTTATACACACAACATTTTCTGCAAATATTTTTTTAAATTCATTGGAAAAGCCTACTCACAAACTGCATTATTAGGAACATTTGCCTTTATCAAATTTAAACTTTAATTCCATAAGTATTAAACTTTAAAAAATAGATCTCATCTATAGCAAAGTACCACTGTAATGATTGAAGTGAGAGGGACTGAACCTTAAACAGAGGCAAGACACTGCTAAACAAACTGATTCAATAAGCCTAACACTCCTGCTTTGCAAAGAAACAAAATCCTTTCCTGGCTCCTCCTGAGCCACTTCTGAGAAAGCAATCTGATCTGGCAAAACAAAATACTAGGTATCATGTTCTCTTTGAGAAGTTGTTGACCTCCATGTATGCCACCTGGCTTTAATAATAGTGTAAACATTTCAAGGTTAAGCTCCTCTGAAATGCAAAATCCCTTCTCACTCTCTGAAGACTCTGGGTAAATACCAAAGCAACAAATTCAAGCAAAGTGTTGCATCAGGCAGATAAACAAATACAGGCTGGAAATTGAGGTTACTACAGTAGCCTAACAGGAAACCAATGTGTGGAAGTTTGGTTAAAGATTTATTGTTATCAGCCAGAGCAGACAGTCCCAATTATATACACATCAGTAAAGTCGCTGTTATTCCTTTGGCAACACCTTCCTCTATATTAAATATAGAAAGCACATACAAAAATAAAAAATGAAATAATGAGCGAATAATTTAAAGAAAGTTTTCCACAGAGTAGAATTGTTTTCATAATTTATCACAACTCTCACTGACTGCAAAGGGAGAAGCTATGATAGCAAGAACCATGCTTTCTTACACACTGCTTAGCATATCTTCACTAACAAAATCTTCAGTCTTATGCTCTTAGCAATTTTTTGATGGAATATCATGGAGACAGACAACTAGTTCTGAAAAAAGGGACAATACTGAATATCTCCTTTTTTTTCCATATAAATTCAGGTACCCAAATAATTGGAGTCAAACTGACATATACATAGAATAAAAATTAATTAGTTCCTACATCAACACTGATAAGATGTTAAGCAACATTTGCTCTTTGAGACTACAAAAGTCAGACACTTCAGAGAAGAAAACCTCCAGGTCATTTGTTAAAATGATATTCTAAAGCAAAGAAAACAAAAAGCTTTGCTTTCAGCTATTAACTTCAGTGGGACTCAAAAACTCTGAATGGCAAGTTATTACTTTAGATATTGTAATTGGGCCAATTTTAACACCTACTTTTAAAAAAATTCTCTTAAGTCCTGAAATGGTAGTAACTTTTGTTGTGGTTACAGTGCTTCATTCTATGTTTATCTCAGGTTCTCTGCATCTTAACAAGAAAAAAAAAGTCAACATTGTTTCAGTGATCACTACTAAGCCTGATGAGTAGTCTTTCACATAGGGAATTCACATATACTTGTCAAATGTTCAGTTTCTTAGGGCTTTGTGTATAAGAGGTTCTGTAGTAAGCTGCAAACAATGAGGTTACCCCTTAAAGCATTTTGTTAGTTTCATATTTCACCTTCTGCATGGGTACTACAATTTATCTGAAAATCAATGCATATAAGTTCCTGCAGAAAGCTTTGAAATTAAAACTCCTTAGTCCATATATTATTGTCTTTTAAAAAAAATTAATCAGGTAAGAGGTAGTAGATTAAGTAGGAATTAATAAATTCAGAAACAGGATCTTATTTTTAATGAGATAATTAAAAATAGATCCAGAGCAGATTAGAAATTCTGTTGTTTTACTGCCAATAAGCTTGTCAAAAAGAACTTCATACAACTTCAAAACCCCGAGATATGGCAAAGAACAATATTCAAGAACTGTCACATATCGCTTCTGAAATGAACTGGCAACATGTAAGGTCCATAGTCAGCTGCTGGTCTTATCTAAGCAAGCACTGATAATCTTTGGGAACTATTAAAACCAGAAATATTCATGTTATTTCATGTTTAAGTTAATTATCCAACAAACTCCAGGAACCGTTCACATTATAGAGGACTCTTTAATTTCTTTTTTTAATAAAATTCTTTCATGTAAGGAATCATTATCTTTTGTGTAGCAATATTTCTGTCTGCTTCCCAGTGTTTCTTCTTGAAAAGAAGTCATGGTTACAAAATATATAAACAGTAAATAAATAAAAAAATATATAAATAGCAAAGCCAGATGAATTCAAAGGTTTTTAAGCAAATCTAGAAGAACTCAAAGTTTGGTTGATGTTCAATAAGAATTTTTCTCTACAGGAAAGCAAGACTCTCATTAGCTTGATCATCATGATTGCCACAGGTGAGCTTCTATCTACCAACTATATAGAAAGAGCTATTATGTATTTGTTCTAGAATCTTAAACTAGCATGAGTTTTATTGTTTTACTTTTTGTTTTCTCTCAAAGAGAGTATTCTAAGTGGCTTCACACACAATTAACAAAAAATACTATATTTATTCAGTCGTTTGGTGAAGTATAAGACTTCTGTCATAACAAATTACAAGATTAAGCTTGAGTCTGACTTTATAATGTGATAGAAAATTTTAATCAGTAGGTTGGCAGTTCAGAAGAAGATGTCAGTGTATCTTTACCGTATCTTGATTATTTTGACTGAACAGTAATAAGCTGGTGTTCTCACCATGTACGATAACTATTTTTTAACATTTTTACAAAAAATGTATAATTAATTTTTGAATTTCTGTGAGAAACATATATCATTTCCCTACACCATAATACCATACTTTGTATGCATTTTTTCTGTTACCTAAAAATCACAAAACCTGTTCAGGATTTGGGCATAAATTTTCTCTTTCTATTTGGTCTGTAATTGCCACATTTGTTTTTTTTCAAAGAACATTTCCTTTCAGACAGGGAATTTAGCAGAATATCCCTTACTTTTCTCCACATTGCTTGAGGAAGAGAAGGAAACAAGAACAGGATAGAAAGCAAACCTACTGTAAAATACAAATTCACAGGAAATACATTCAGGCTATTGCTCTAAGGTTTCTAGTGTTGACTGCAAGGCTTGCTGCACTGTTTTTTTCAGAACCATCTCAACACAGACTCATTCTTAGAGCTCAAAGGCTTTAGACAGCCAACTCAGGGTAGCTTTCCTGAGTGTTTGCAATGCATTACATTGGCTACTGATTAAAGGGAAGTGGTGGTGCATTTTTGTTGCTCTAAATCTCTGGTGCTTCTCAAGGTTCTAACTCTGACATTTTCTCCATCAAGGGTATACTCTGTTAAACAATAAACTGTAGAAATCACACCACCTTTTCCATTTTCCTAAATCTTAGGAATCATCCTTGGAAGTAAAAAATCAGCCTAAGTGGAGTTGATATGATATGATGGCTCCTTAGAATGTTTCCGCCATATCCCAAGCAACATTTTAAAGACAATGGTGATTCTCAGAATTTGAGCACAAGTAATGACTTATTTTGTATACTTTCTGTAATTTTATCAGTGAAAAAAATCCTGAGAATGTAAAGTGAAATCTGTGGGCTCTGAGACAGATGAAATTTCAATCAGAAAAAAACCCACCAACAAACCCATAATGAAATAAACTATGTAATAAGTCAGTAACTATATAACTTAGTATAATAAACTTGGGGCTTCTGAAGAAATGAATTATACTAAAGCAATCACATACTAATTAATAGAAGAGAATTGCATGAGTCACAGGCAATGTATTACCATAATAATTACAAAAAAGCACTAATCTCATTAAGCCAACCTGTACATGATTATCAGCTCACATGAATAAGTGATGTCTGCTTCTCATAGAGTAGAGGAAACCTCATATGAAAACAGTAATTGTAACCAATGCAAGAGAAAAATCATGTATATTATTATATTTTTGCTGGTTTTAATAAAATTTTCTATTCTTATAACAAAAGAATAAGACCAACTTTGATTAGTGTCTGCAAAATTGTCTTCTTAATCATATGTACTTATTTTTTTTAAATGTTAATTTTTTGTTTACTTTGAATAGTAAACACTTCACACAATTTTTATTTGGTTTCCTAAAGATGTGCTGTTGAAGTTATTTCTCCAGGGAGACTTTCTGTTGACTATGCACCGCATGGCACCATACATATATACATAACATACATCTCAATACTGCTGGTGTCAAAACAACAGAGTTAAAGATATAGAAAGGAAACTAATTTATTAAGCATTGCAAGTAGAAACTGGGAAGGCAGTTGTAACCATGTCTTGTTAACTTTGTTTTCAACTGTGTTTTCTAGTTGTTTGTCATTTAAGGCAACAGAGAGAATTAGATTAAATTTAACCTCTGCTGCAACAAACTGGAAGTCTGTGTCCATAGTGCTGGAAAATGTCTTTACAAGATCAAGTACATATAAGGTTTGCCCTATAATATTTCAATACTTTTTGAGTTACCAGCTACTTATTGTTTTTGTTTCTGGTTAAAATGTCTGCCAGCATAGAACCAGTAGCAATAGTATGTATTTGCTTCAGTTTCAGCAGTTTCATCTTATATATGGGCAAAGTTAAACTATACATTATCATATCTATACATCTATATATCTATATAGATATTAAATAATACTCATATTTTCTAACTATTGATTTTGTATATTTTATACAAATATACAAAATTTTATACCTCTCTAATTATGCATTTCTATGCAACTAATAAACCAGAAAATTTTTAAGGAAAATATTCCAATACTTGTTTTACACCCATGCTCATATGAGATAGAACTTTTATGATTAACGTCAAGCAGGAAAGCTACCAATCTAGCTGTATCTGTTATCTGTTTCACATTTTCAAAACAATTCAAATGGACAGACATCTTGTGACCAGCACTGAATATTTTGACTGGAAAATGCTTTTCTGCTTTGAAATAGATATCTATTTCATGTGAACCTTTATTTTTCATAAATATCTTGATATTCATCTTGCTGTGAGAGCATTACCCAGTGACAATGTTCAATTCCTTTTGACATTATCTTCTAAGTGAAATAATGACTAGAAGGATAAAAGAGTAGCAGGTTGTAAAAATTCTCTCCCATATTAGATGAATTTAAAAAAATATATGAGTTGGAATTCAAAAAAATACATGAGTTGGAATTCATTGTTATGTTTTATTGAAATAATATGAACAAAAAATTAGATAAAAACCAAAAGGAAGAATACAAATAAGATAAGACATATAATAGGGCATGGGAGGGATGGAGAAGATGAAACATCCTTCAGCAAACAAAAAGAAAATGAAGTATTTAACTAAACAGGGTTTTTTTCAATTGATCTGCTGTAAAGTCTTATGAAATTTTTAAGTTAAATGCTTTTAGAATTATAAGGAAATCCTTTATAAAGATATTCAGTACTTTTCAGTGGCATTATGCTAATTTTCTTCAAGTGACCTTATTTCCTCAGGTAACTCTTAGTATTCCAGCTAAACTACTCCAATTGCTTTAAGATTTTGTATTCTTGGACAGGCTATCTGTTTATATGCTAAACAAATATAAAAGCTAGTACTGTTGTGCTTTTGCTAACATTCCTTGACTTCTCATCATGTATTCTGTAGTCTATAGCTAACAAAGGATTTAAAATTGTCTCTTGAAAGTCTGGCTTATTTTCTCTTTATTCTCCTCATGGTACAAGGTCTTTCTCTTGATTCATACTGTAGCAAGAAGTCAAAGTTCAAATGGAGTAAGAAAGTTATATATAAAAGCATACAAAGACACTAGAAATTATTTCTATCTAGAAGGCATTTTTTACTCATTTGAAGCCAAGGAGTATTAAGAGAGTGCATGCAGGGAAAACTTCTGATGGGAGAGTTTCTCCAGGATTTGATTTCCCTACAACTGAAATTTGCACTTGTGGGTGTCAGAGAAATTTCCCACGTTTTGATGGGTTTTCTGGGGACAGAGTAGAACAGGTTTACCCTAACTGCCTTAACATGTAGATTAAGCTGCTGGTGACTTTCGTTCCTTGTGCTCTTAAAACACGGTTTCAATCTTACAGCATTACTTCTTTTTGACAATCAAGCATGCCATCCTACCACCTCTTACAAGTACTGTGCAAATATCAATTTGCTGGTTGAGAATCATCCCAGAGATTTTATCACAAATAACAATAGATGGCATTTATATCTCTATATCTTAACTAGGAAAACACACTGAAAATTACTGAATAATTTTTTAATAATCTAAAAGTTAGACTATATTCTGAAATACTGTTTCATTCCAAAGTGTTCTTCAGTTTCCTTAGATTGTAGGATAATAGGTTGCATGTTAAGGAAAATTACTTCACTGTAAGACTTTGGAATAGGCTGCCTGGGGGGGTGGTTAAGTCACCATCCCTGGAGGTATTTTAAAGACATGTAAATATTACACTTAGGAATATGGTCTAGTGGTGAAATTGGCAGTGCTGGGTTAACAGTTGGACTTTTCCAAGCTAAGTGATTCTATGATTCTATAATGTGGTGAGAGAAAATATTACGTGAGAAATCCTATGGGAAAAATATATGTAACTGAGTCTAAGACTGAATGCAAATAGTATTTCTTATGTTTGTACTGAAGAAACCATGAAGAACATAATATAAATGAGTTAAACATCTTTTATTTCTTGTAACTTACAGGCTCTCTAGTAAAATATACTAATAATATATACACATATATATAAAATAATGCTAATACTAATAAAATAATAATACACAAATAAATAAATGTAGTATAATATACTAATAATAATTTTATACACATCTTATAATATCGTTAATAAATATTGCTTTTGGTACCTTATTAAGCATAAGTATTGAACTCTGCAGGATTTTAGTATTGCATTAAGTAGGAGAGGTGAGTTCCATAATGGAAACCTCTTTTGTATTGTATCTTTACAAGCTTGTACTTAACACTTGTATTCACGAGTTCGAAAGCAAAATTTGAAAACACCATCATAGCATCTGACCTTCTTAGTTATGTACCAGAAATGCTTATGTAATTACACTGATATTCACAAAAAATTAATTTTTTCTGCATGAAAAAAGTGATGTGTTTTTTCTTCTATATCTGATCTGTATTCCAACTAAGGTGTTGTTGCTCAGTCTGTAGAGTGAGAGAAATGCGAACATATTGATAAGGACTTGTGTATGAAGTCACATTCAGAGTTCCTGATTAAACCATCACCTTTTGAGGATGGAGTACCAATCATTAATGCCATTATGCTTTTTGTTCTTAAGAGAAGACGCAAGGCAAAAAGGCTGATCAACCCAGAAAAAATTGCAATTGAACTCAGCTCTGTCCAGGTTCATGGTTGTACCTCATTAACCTATATGCTATGTGAGCTGAACTTCTGCAATGCATATCAGAATGTGAAAAACTAAAACCAAACTGAACGCTTCAGCTTTGGTCATGCTTACATTTGTTATGAGTTTCCAGGAAATGATGAGTTAGTGTTTAATTAACCCTACTAAAAGCAGCTATGATTTCAAATGCTGAATTATACCTTCTAGTGCTTAAGTCAACAGATGTTGACCTTGCAGTGGCAAAATTTCCCTCAGTGATATAAACCTAATCAGCATTACACCTTTCACTTGGGTGAAAAGAGCACTATTTAATTAGAGAATATGCTTTTACAAAATGAAGGTTGAAGGTTAAGATTTCATTTAGGATGCATTAGCTTAAATATGCCTTTGGGCTATTCCCACTAGCTAGACTTTTTATGAATTCTCTTAAAAAGATATGGAAAGGACACTCCTAAAACTAAAAAGAAATTGATTCAATGGTATGCATGAATTCATATTCAATTTTTGTAGGAGTGGTCCTTGATGATTTGAAGGTTCAGACTACATTTCCCTTTGAATGTCAGCATTCAGCTTCACAAAACTGCTGTATGAACAGTGTTACAAATTTCGAGACAAAAACAATCATAAAAAAGGCACAGATTTCAGGCTTGATATTGACAGGAGAAACAGACAAAAAGGTCTGACTTGTTTGTATCTTTGCTCCAACTGACACTGGAAACCCTTCACCAGTACTTTCCATAGTACTGTGGGGGGAAAAAAACATGAGAAGCAAAAAAAAGCCAAAGGAAGACAAGCTTTTCTTTGTTTTCTTCAGCAAAATGAAGATATTTTGAGATATATAATACCAGTTAAAAGCTAGTGCAGACCAGAGGATTATACAGTGCAGAAATTGAGGTTAACCTTTTCCAACTTGAAAATAACTGCAGATTAAAAAAGACAAGGTTGTGATTTTTTTTTTCATTGTTTTCTAAGGTTCTTCTGCATAATTTTTGCTTCTTTAGGTAAGAACTTTCCTTCAGTTTAGCTGCTATCAGAGCATATGGTTCTCGAAGTCAGGATAATGATTCAATCTCTTTATAAATGGGTTGTGTCTCAAGAACGTGAGTTATTACTATGACTAAAACAATATGACTACTTTCCTCATAAATTCATAGCAAACTCTATTGTGGAGTCATTAAGCAATTATGATCAGTTTACCACTGAACTTTAGGTTATGCTTGAGAAGAACAGGAGGTCATCTTAACTTAGATAAATATACATCTAAATCAGATTTACACAAGTCTCTTTGCACAATTTGTGACATTATTCTTGTTTCCTTGAGAACTCTGAGAGAAGGCTCCCAGCAAATGGTTAGAAATTCATTTCATGTCAGAAGTGTACCAGCTCTATAGGAGAGACATTTACAAACATAAAAGAAACATGGTCTGTTCTGGTTTGAAACCAGCATACAATTTTAAATTAATGCTGTGATTCTTTCACCTACACAGCTAACATTTACTTCCCTAAAAACAATTTCGGTAGTTTATATATATCTGGAGGCTTTTATGCCTCATTGGATGAAAAGAGATGGAACCTTTGGTGCTTATTAGTTAAGTGGTCTACCAACTCAGGAATTCTGAGGTGAATGAATAGGCCTATGTGGTATAATGTAGTGCTGTGCCAGTTATTTCAGGTAACCAAATAAGCCAGCTGTGTGTATGTGTATGTACTTAATGTTTGCACATTAATCACAGTGTGTTTATAAAATAGTTTGATAAATGATTGCATAAAATTGATATTGCAAGGTTCCAGACAGATTTTACTGACAACACCTAGATCAAGTAATGAAAACCTGAATTTTTAATTACCACTATCCCAACACTGCAGATAGAATTCAACCTCAAACTTATAGTGTTCATTGCATTCACTTGAGTTTCGTAAATTTAAATAAAAAATAGAAAAAATAGTGCAATATCTTATTTCAGTTATAGAAACATAGCTGCAGAAGAAGCACAGGTTCTACAGTGATGAGAAGCATTGAAGAAACCCCAAACTCCAGACGAAGGCCAAGTATGAACACTGGTAGCAAACAGCCTAGTATGAGTGATGAAGACATGTCTTTTCAGGGAACACGCAAAACTGAATTTAGAAGGAGAAAGACTTTATCAATTCAATTATTTTCTCTAAAAGAGAATGAAGAAGCTATCTGCATATCTGACACAAACATGAAAAAAGATGTGCTGCAAACTTGTAAATATATGCGTGTGTTCCACCGTTCAATCACGGCCTTTTTACGTAGAAGACAATGGATCAATGGATACTACAAAGCTACCTTGAGTCAGCATTGTCAGAAAAAAATCTACTAATATACTTTGCTGAATTTTCTACTTAAAGGATGTATCTATCTTTGCTAAGTTTAGTCTACTTTGCCCAAGAGGAACCACACTTGGTTTCACCTAACATATCAAAATACTAGAACAAGCTTACAGAAAGTATCATGAGTCTTCTAGGATACGAAAAGTAGTTACTGAGACAATTAGTTTTTGTCACTTAATCAGTGATAATGGTAAAACCAAAGCAAATGCCCTCCTGTCTCTCCCCCCAAAAAAACCCCCAAAACACCTCCTCCAGATTTTGAATAACTTTCATTTCAAAACTTTTCAGAGTTCAAACAAAATCAATGCCAAGAATATGAGATCGAAAATATATTATTTCACATAAAAACTTTCACTGAAAGACGTTACTTCTAGGAAGTAAAAAAATTAATAACTAAAATTAATTCTATGAAATAAATTAATAAATAACAGAATTAGTGTTACACACTGTCTTTAACAGTATGATAATACAGTGCTAGGATGAAAACCTCACTGTGTTCCACTCATTAGGTTTAAATTCTTCTAATTCCATTAAAGTTATAGGACTGAATTTCTGACTCAAGGATTTTTAGAATTGGCAGCATATAGAATATTAACTAGACTGTTCTTGATAAACTTTTACAGATAAGAGTTAAGTTTTACGGTGGATTTTCTAATTTTTATGCTACTATATTAATATATCTTCACCAAAATTATGGTGGATGAGACATCAAAAAGCATTACTTTTCCTGCATGGATAGTCCATAGAAGATGATCCTAATTACTGATCTAGAATGTGTTTCTCTCTTTCAGCTAAATTAATCTACTTAGTAGAAGATTGGGAAAGAAATGTCTGAAGCAGAAAAAGACTATGCAGTAGAACGTTTAGCAACAATGCATTCATTTGACCAGTGAGGTGTCTCACTAACTATTTGAATAATGTTAAGTATGTGTCAATTTAAATCTACTTAGTAGGGATAGATGTTTTCTAAAGTATAGGGTTTCATATACTGGAAGAAAGGGCAAATAGAGCATATGAGAGAAATTCACCCAATGACAGAGAATTTTACATGTTTTATGAAAAGAATGATAAGTTTTATATAATAATTATTATTTAGAAATATTTACAGGTGCTAGCATTTGCTGGTGGCAGACAACACATTGGGAAGAATCATTTAGAGGTCTCCACACTGTTGGCTTAACTCCTCTGAAAAGGGCAGTCAAATCACTCTCTGATCTTGTGAATGTTTTCAGTGAAGGATCCCCTTATGGGATACATGCTGACTGGTTGGACATAAGGGTTTCAGCTTCCCTGGGGCGCTGACAGACACATAAAACACTAATGGTTGAGAAAATCTCCCCCATGCAAAGGGTCAAGTAAACTACCCCCTTTTCATGTGACAGCAATATAAAGCACAGAGGTGTAGTAATAGGAAATTTTATGTTTTCATTTTTCCACAACAGTGGGAGAATATGGAATTATTTTCTGTTATTTCCAATCTGAATCATATTAATGACTTGAAGAATAAATTGCATCCACCACTGCAATAGGACAAGGAATTTTGGCTTTAAAATAGAAGAGATTCAATTTAGACCAGATATAAGAAAGAAGTTTCTTACAACGATGGTGCTAAAACATGCAAACAGGTTGCCCAATGGAAAGGTGGTGGATGTCCCATGCCTGGAAACATTCAGGCTCAGATTGGTTGGGAGTCTGAGCAATCTGTTCCAGTTGAAAATGTCCTATTTATGGTGAAGATGGTGGACTAGATGACCTCTAAATGTCCCTTCCAACCCAAATCGTTCTATGATTCTATGAGTAAAACCTATCCCATGAATCTGTCATTGTGTGAATAAAGCACGAGTTGCAGTAAGGCATCAAGTAGCGTTCTTAGATCAGCAGAAATTGCCAACTGACTGTGTAATTAGGGCAAGCTGCGCAGAAAGAGGACTATATTTGACTTTCAACACTTTTGAGGAGAGAAAGACTTGCAGCCCTATTCATCCCAAGGGAAACCATATTTGGCCATCTAATAATGAATTATCTGCGTCTCAATCATTACAGTGGAACTATAAAAAAATTCAAATGTTCAGATTAGATAGGGAAAAGAACCCAAATAACTTAGCTGTCATGCTCTACAAATAATCACTGAGTGTGTACAAATTTATTTTTCAGAATTTTAAAAAATATTTCTGAAAGACTTCACCAACCAACGATAATATCCAGAAAATAGCAGGATCCTTCTGCCAAATTCCAAGCCTCCAGTTCCCTGTACTAGATACTTAGACAGAGCAAGGTGAGAAATTTGTCTTAAGGTGAAATTTCACCTCTTAAACCTGTAATATCTTGTGAAAATTTTTTTCAGATTACGCTGTTAAAAATCATTGTAACATAAATATGAGAGAGAATATCCCAAGGTTTTGCAAAACCAAAATAAATTTCTGGTTTTGAAAAGATATTAGAAAACATAACTGACTGACATGGTGCTTTTAAAACAAATAGTAAAGCCAGTGCAACTGCCAGTTCAAAATTTTTCAATTTTCTTGCGAGACATAATTTTTTGTGACCTGTATCTTGTGCTGTTGTATAGTGCTGCATCAACTGGTATTTTTCTCCCAGGGAAATTAAAAGAAAACAAAAGAGCAAAGTTCTTCACTGATCTTATTTTTCTCAATTTTCATTTTGGAATCATGACATGGTTTGCTACTGTCAGTTTACCACAGCAATAAAAAAATCATCTGACAAATCTATCATATTTTGAAACTAGTATCTATTATTGTCAGTACACTTCTCAAATGAAGGCTCTTGGCAGTTTACTCTAGACACACCTTTCAGAACATCTGGCAAAAAGTTTCCACTGTTAATTTTAGTGATGTCTGTAAGTCTCTGTACTTGGTATAACTTCGGGGTTTGGATGCTTATTCTGTTAATTGTTAAACTGAAAAGAGTGTAAGAGAGTAATATTTTTGTCTTTTGATCATTTTCAACCTCTCACATATATTAATCTTTGTAGACCATTTTTTGTAGCAATGAAAGGCCGAATTCAGACCTTTTCCTTTATTACCAAGATAAATGAACAGTAAAAGCCAAACCAACCATGTAATAAAGGCAGAAGAAGATAAGTTAAAAGGAAAAGAAAAACAAAAACGAAAAACCTTGCATTATGATTCATGTATTCTGCATTCTTATTAGTGCTCTAGATAGTAATTTTCCATCAGAAATATGACCTTCTAAGCTTTGCAAAAGTACTGAATTTTGACTATTTATTTGAAGGTGACAATCTCAGTTTGATGCACAGTAATATATCCTCCCAGTCATGGAATTCATCAGACATCCTTTTTTTTTTTGAGAATAAGGTCATTTTCAAAAAGGAGCAAGTTTGGAAGGACTGGTTGGCACCTAATGAATTTCACAATGAAGATGAAATGCCAGATATCTTTGGCTGCAGATGCAGTTAGATTACTGCTGTGTGCACAGTCACTTGAGTAGCATCAGTACAATGTTGCCAACATAAAAAGCTACCGTATAATATTTTGCATACCTTGTCTGGAGTCAGGATAAGGTTGGAGCTAACTTTGGAAGAGTCTAGTAGACCTTCAGAGGTCAGTACCTCGCCATAGCTTAAACAAATGGGGAGACAGATGGCTCCTGTGAACAGCTTTAAAAACACTATTCAACATTATGGTATAGTATTATGATTCTTTGCCCTTTTTGCAAAAATCAGACTGTCTCTCAGAATAATAAATATACAACTGAGGGTGTTTGGAAAGCTATTTTCCTGTCTAGAAAAAATTCATCATTTATGAATTCAAGGTACTAAATTCAAGGTAATTCTATGAGTTTTTATGAATAAAACTGGAAGCTAATGCACATCCTTGCTTTTCTCCAGTTTACCTTCATTACTGTAGAGGGATTTTATCTATTTTAGTTTTAAAATCACCAATTTTTTTATTTTTTTAAATTAATATTTTCTTGAGATCTGTAATGTTTTAAATGTTAAAGTTAAATTAATTTTAAAATAAATAACATATGTACACCTAATATTGTGATTTCAAATATGTCAGTCATAAAACTATATGCTGAAGGACTATGAAAAAGGAACAAATTTGTTAGACAAAAAATTATATCAATTAAAGGTTTAATACCAGTTGCCAGCTAATATGTGTATGAGTCTTGAAAGCAAACTAATTTGTTCCAGAAATTTTTATTTAACATAAAAATTATGCCTTTCAGATAAAATAAATTTTTCAATGTTTTTTCATGTGTAAAATACATATGTGTGAAATAGTTTCTTTACTATTTCATAATCAACTTTGGTTTGAAGGGATAGGATGTTACATTCAATATCTCTGTCACTCACTATAAAAATAATAAAAATCTGTAAAGTTTAGGTTTCTGCTACTGTGCAGGCAACGTCCTTTCAGTACTTACTGCATAGATTATGTGATCAGAAAGTTTTGTATTGGCTCTCATTTAAGTATTAAGTGTATTTTGGTATTAAGGGTACTAACACTGCACAATTTTTGTCAAAGTAGCATTATCCCATATGCTATTTAAGAACTGAAAATAAATGTATTTTAATGTACCAGTAAATCCAATAGTATTTTGCAAAACACTTATATTCTTACTTGGTGTATTTTCAGAACTCATTTCCCAATGTCCATGGTTCTTGGTGATACCCAAAATAATTCCTAGTGTAATATAATAGCAGAATATTTTTAATTCTGTTTAATCATAACATAATGAATTGGCTCTGAATCTTTTGGTTTCACCTTTCAGTAGAACACATACTTTAACAGAAATAATCATGCTTTCATAAGTGAATCAAACAAAGTTTTCATTGTTTTACAACTGAGATTACAATGAAACTGGAAATAGGAGGAAATCTATCTTCAATACATACAGCAACAAGTAGTAACAGTAGATCAAGAGGTTTCAGGACAGAAGAATGCTGTAAACTTTCTCTAAATTTAGTGAACCCTAAGATTGATGTGAAATGGTCTATTTGTCAAGTGGAAGATGAAGGGGCTAGAGATCTCTTCTGTCTGGTACCACCTGCCAACTGCCTCAAGGTTTGTCACAGTGAACATGAACTGAAAACACACAGCAAACCACAGACAAAGGCTCTTCCCCTGAGTATTTGTATTCCCGAGTATTAAGATGGATATTGCACCAGAGTCCTGATAGAGGGTGACAATATGACATTTGATAATCTCCCTATAATGAACAGAAAACATATGGAAGCAGTAGCATGTGTACTGCAACTTTTGTACCAGCTTCAGTGCAATAACACAAAGTGTGCTGCCCACCATTAGATCCATATGTGCCTGGTCCCCTTCTGTGCTGTTGTCAGGTATGGCAAAGAGAGTTCTAAGCACTTCCTTTTGAACGTTTTCTGCAGTCTTTCAGCTATCTGCATTTTTACAATATGTGGACACTTCAAATTTCCAGAATGTTCAGAAATCACTTGGTGTAGCTGTCCTAGCAACACAGAAAAATCTCCACAGAAAGAACCCAAAGTACTGTACAGCCCTTCAGAAGGAACTGGACAGGTGGGCAGAGAAGAAGTGTTTGAACTTCAACATAGGGAAATGCAGGGTCCTGCACCTGAATAAGAATAACCTCAGGCACCAATATAGGCTGCTGCCCAACCTGCTGGAAATCAGCTCTGTGGAGAAGGACCTGGGGGTCCTGGTAGACAACAAGCTATCCATGAGCCATCAGTGTGTCCTTGTGTCCAAGTAGGCCAATGGTATTCTGGGTGCTTTAGTAAGAGCATTGCCAGGAGTTCAAGGGAGGTGACCCTGCCCTTCCACTCAGCTCTAGTGAGGCCACATCTGGACTGCTGTGTCCAGTTCTGGGCTCCTCAGGACAAGAGATACATGGAGATCCTGGAGCTGGTCCAATGGAGGGCAACAAAGATGATTAAGGGACTGGAACATCTATCTTGCTAGGAAAGTCTGAAGGAACTGAACTTTTTCAGCTATGAAAAGAGGTAACTGAGAGGGGACCTGATCAATGTATATAAGCATGTGAAAGCAAATGGACAAGAAGATGGAACCAGGCTCTTCTTGGTGGTGCTGAAAAATAGGACAAGAGGCAATGGGCAGAAACTGATGTACAGGAAATTCCACTTGAGTATGAGGAAGAACTTCCTTACTGTGCAGGAGACTGCACACTTGAGCAGGTTGTCTGAGAGGTTGTGAGTCTCCCTCACTGGAGATACTCAAAAACTGTCTGGACACAATTCTGTGCAATGTGCCCTAGGATGGCCCTGCTTGAATCACAGAATCAACTACATTGGAAAAGACATGTGAGATCATGGAGTCCAACCTGTGACCAAACACCTTGTCAACAAGATCATGGCCACATCCAGTCTTTTTTTAAACACGTCCAGGGACAGTGATTCCTCCCTGGGCAGCCCATCCTAATACCCAATCACCCCTTCTGTGAAGAACTTCTTCCTAATGTCTGACCTAAATCTCCCCTGATGCAACTTAAGCCTCTGTCCTCTTGTCCTATTGCCTGGGAGGAGAGATCAACAACCACCTGGCTACAACCTCCTTTCAGGCAGTTGTGGAGAATAGGGAAGTAGAACCAGACAACCCACTGTGATCTCTTCCAACCTTACCCTTTCTGTGACTCTGTGATTCTGTGAAATGATGAAAGATATTTCACTCTGGGCTTAATTACTACCTGATAAATTTTACAGTCATAAATTTATAAAAACATATCTTAGACCAATCGACACCATAGCAACAAATTCAAACCTTAGGAAGAACAAAACTAATAAATTCTCAGATTCTAATGAAATACCTTCTAGAGTGCAACCCATTTCACTGATTACCCCCATGTGATGCCTTAAGGCCCTAATGGTTTTTATTGTTCTAATATTTTAAGTTTTATAAGTAGTGGAAGTAGACTCTAAAAGCAGCATCCCTTAAATCCCTTTCCCTGTAGCACCCTTGTTTACACATTCCTTAACCCTCTTACCCCATTCTATGCTCCCCATATCACTCCTACCCCCGAATCCAGTAGAAATGTTTAGTCTTTTGTCAAGGCAAGGCCTAGGCTGTTTGCAGAACAGCGTATCAGGGCCTGAACAACAAAATGAAGTCAAGAATTAGGTAACTATGTACCCTTTGTGCTCTGAAGAAGATGAAGATGGGATGAACAGGGGGTCCCAAAATACACCCCAGACCCATTTCAGGTGGTGGACCCGGGGCGGTCCAGAGTAAAGGCCACAGGGTGGACACATCTGGGATTGGATGGATGGTATTATAAAATGTAACATCTCAGGCACAGGGATGCACGTCTTGTAACATCTTTTGCCTTAGCATAATAAACCCTTTCCTTATCTCACCCCTAATTAACTGCTCCGGGAGATTTATTTCAGCACCATAAATCCCACGGCAACACATGCTAACTGTGGGACAGCATAAAAAAAATTATCTAGAATTAATTCAAGCAAGCAGTGGATAAAATATACAAATGTGAAAAAAAAAAATTCACACTTCTTAAAAAAAAATTTTCACAGTTCTTAAGTTCTGACTTCTTGGATTTGTTTCTCAAGAAAACCAAAGACAAGCCATAGAAGTAAAATTCACAATTCCTGTGGACAAGCCTAAACAATTATACTGATTTTATGGGGCACTGCCATTCCTTTCCACCCACTCCTAATAAAAGCTTCAGTGATCCATGAGTGGTAATTTCTGGGGTCTGCCTTTGAAATACAGATGATGTTACTGACTCTTCTTTTTCTCACTCCCCTCTGTTCAACAAGTATGTCTGGTTCTAGCTAAAAGTTGTCAAAATCTGCTTGGCACTGAATTCAGTCCTTCTGTATCAGATATTAATGTGGGAATATGTGATTGAAAAAGAGTTCTCAAAGTGTATCAGTTGATTTAACAACTTAAGTTGATCTTGATTATGAATTTAATTCCTGCTCTGAAAGTAAAAAAGGCTTAAACAAAAATATGATCCTAGTACTGCTACATACAGTTACCCACAATTCAGCAGATATTTGAACAAAGAAAAAATTTTTTGGTTTTCTACTGGTTTGTTGTTTTGGGTTTGGAAGTACAAAACAAATATATGAAAACAAGATACTTTTATGGGATTTGAAAATATTAGTAGTTCGCTCAGAATCTATCAGAGGTATGGCAGATAAGA
Source organism: Manacus vitellinus (assembly GCF_001715985.3). NCBI lineage: Eukaryota > Metazoa > Chordata > Aves > Passeriformes > Pipridae > Manacus > Manacus vitellinus. Next base: position 4,814,494 of record NW_021939324.1, on the reverse strand, counting down.
AACCCCACCATACAGATTTACATCAGTTGCTAAAACAAAAGAGAAGCTCAGACAACTATGGCATGAAACAGTTCTGGTACCCTATGTCTTTTGTTATGTTTTCCATGTTTATGTATGGGAAAAGATAAGACTAGTTTGGAAACAGAGGCCAAGAATGATGAACAGTTTTTTAGTGGTTCATATCGGCCAGTGAAAAATAGAAAACTTGAAAGCAGTGAAAAGACTGTTTTTGCTCTAAGAAGAGAATGAGTAAAGCAAGGCAGGAAGTCAATCAAGCACAAAGATAAGGCACCTGCTGTGGCTTTGGAGAATTATAACCCTCCTGCATCACACAGAGCCAGCAGCCAGAGTCTGGTGATCATCTAGAAACTTGAACATCTCATAAAAGGATAAGATTCAAAATTTGGCAGGCAGAAGATCTCTATATTCAATCTGACCATCTGAAGAACCTTCAACCCTGACTAACTGATTTGGGCATCTAAGAATACAAAGGAGGGAATGGAAGGAAAGGGGAGGGAAGGCTGGATGTCTTGATGCACTAGTGGCGATATTTTAGAGGAAATGTGAAGGATAAAGCAGAAGGAGTTGGCAAAACTCATTTGTAAAATCGAGGAATAAGGGAGGTCTTAACACAATATTGACAGCAAAAACCTCAACAAATGTCTATTTACTGTCACAATTGCTTGTAATGAAAAAGGAGAGGGCTTTAAAAGCAAGGTAAGCCATTCAGTGCATGGTGTGTTGAACCTATGTATTAGGTCTGGCTGAGCTGGAGTTCATTTCCCCATAATAACTCACACAGTGCTGTGCTTTGCATTGGCAGCTAGAAGGGTGTTGATAACACACCAGTGTTTTGGCTACTGCTGAGCACAGCACCAACACTGTAACATTCCTTCCTCAATGGAGGGCAAGATCCTAGGAGGGAACCCAAGTAGGGCAGCTGACCCACACTAACCAAAGGGAGTTCCATGTCATATGATGTCAGTTCAGACATGAAAGCTGAGATGAGGAGCAGGAAGGTAGGCATTCATTGTCTCCAGTGGCTGCCTGCTGAGGAACCATTGTGTGTGCTGAAGTTTCTCAAAGTGGCTGGACATCCCTGCTCATGGGAAGTAGAGAATAAACTGTGTTATCTTTTGCTTTGCTTTTGCGCAGGCCAGCTTTCACCTAGTTTTTGCTTTAATAAACTGCCTTATCCCAACCCACAGGTTGTTTCCATCCTACTCTCTCCCCTGTCCAGCTGTGGAGTGATAGAGTGGCTGGGTGGGCACCTGACGCCTAGCCAAGGTCAACCCACCACAACCTATCACTAAAAATTTTTGAAAAAATTCTGGACATGAAGACATAGATATAGAACTGGATGAGAAGACAAAATGAATTTGAGTCAGCAGGAAAAAGGTATTAGTTGATACTGTGGGACTAAATAAGATACTCAAAACTTTTTTAAGGCCCACTTATAGCATAAAACAAGAAAAGGGGGAAAAAAATGAGAAGAAACATCCTTATGAGATTTCTATGTTTCTTCAATAGAATGAATGAGGAGCAGAGCTAGACAAGATAGCAGACGTCCACCTCCCCCCATGTGTTTGTTTTTTTATAAATGTTGGGGGAGGGAGATGTATTTTATTAAAGAATGATTCTTGACAGCAATACAGATTATAAGATATTTCAAGTATCTGCATAAAGACTTCCTCCACCAGTTACTGGCTCTGAATTTTTAAGTTCCAACTCCCCTAATTTTTCTTCAAGGATTCTGAAGTAATTATTATTCATTAACTTTACCAAACCTATGAAATGGTTTTCCATGAGCTAAAGATGAATTGCAGATATAATTACTTCATACTCTGGAAAAAGTAATATATTTGACATGAATTAACACAAAGGCATCTTAGAATCAAATTGTTTCTTCTCAAAGAGGAAAACATTCTCCTCCTAGAAATGTTGCTCTATGTTGTCCTGTCAATGTGGGGGCTCAGGACCTGGCTGGACTGGCCTTTGCCCCATCTTCTTTTAGCTTTCCTTAACCTGTGTCTGATGGCCAAACGACCATTGTTGAACAGGCTGAAATTTCCGCTCTCTGAATGATGTATCTGGACAAGGGATGAGGCTCTCAGAGACTCTCAGTGTGACCAACAATAGACACTTATGATTAGTGGGGTTGGAGGAAGTAATTCTAGGCTTTAGTGAGAAACAATAAGAACAAGCGCTTTGGGACATGGAGGTGTCTATAACCAGATCTGCCCTGTCAGCTGCAGTAGTGAAGACTTTGAAACTTAGCAGTTATCCATAACTACACACTACCTCTTTGTTTTTGAGGAGTCTGAAGTCTCAAGCTTAGGACCTGGGATGAAATTGAAGGAGTGATTACAGTGGAAAAAAGGTTACAGGTACTAGTGAGCTTTCTTGAATAAAAAGCTTCATTGTATTATTTATAAGGCTTCACTGCACTAATATGGACCACAGAATGTGAGCATTGCTGTAAATGGACTAATAAATACCTTCTTTATTTTGATTAGACTGTTTAGAGCTTAATTGGGCTAACAATTATTTCCTATATATAGAATATTCTTCCTTGTGGCCGTATAGTTTCGCTATAACAAATTAATCCATTCTTTGTGTGCACTTGCACAAATTAATGTGCACTTCGATGCAGAGTTAAAAACTTTCTTCGATAGATGAGTAGAAATATAAACTGATTGAATTCATTATATTTTTGGTAGACTAATTAATCATTACATTAATGGCATTTGGCATTGTTATTTAACAGGCAGACCATTCTATCTTTGTTATCTGCTGAAAATGAAAAAGTCATAACAAAATAATTTGAAGGGAAAATATACTTTTAAACATAGTTTTTCTGCATTACTTGCACAAGCATGGACTTGTGATTTAAAGATTCCTAGAGAAGAAGGCTATAATTACAAAATATTATGGGTGATTAGATTTAAAAGAAAGGAAAAATCAGGTAGTATCTAGCATATTCTTTTCTACTAATGAGAATAATGTCATGGAAAAGTAATCTGGGGAATATCTTTGAAGAAATGTTATAAGGGAGAATCCAATGATCTAATTTGGATTTTAAATACTAAGATTGAGACATGGGTTGTCAGAAATATGAACATACCTGAAAGAAAACCACTATTGTTTTGTCAAGAGCAAATGAAAGCCTAATAGTCTTACAGTGGACTTTATTTGATTAAAATAGATTTAACTCACTAGGTTTCAAAATATTTTAATCCTCTACTGCATGATTAGTTTTGTATATGGAAGACTCAGAATTTTGGTTTTTGCTTTTACACTACTATTTTAAAATTCTGCCAGCCTCATAAGTTCCTAGGTCAATATATTGCTTAAATATACATAACAAATCATGTCAATACAAAAGACAAATAGTTTTCTTTCACCCAGTTTCTCCTCACAGTAGGTACAAACTGCCATCAAATGACTCAGCAATAACTGGAAAGTTCTAAATTAAAAAAAGAAAAAAATAGAGTAACATCATGCGTATTATGCCTTAAAATCTGCAGGAACCAGTTTGTTCATTTGACTTCTTTCAAAGAAGTTTTTAGTTCCATCCTGCAGGTCAGCCTGGTCATAGAGCCTCAGCAGAGTTTTCTACTTTAATTTACCACTTCATTCCTCACATCTTATCATATGGATAATGCCTTAAATAAAGCCAAATCTTCTGAAGAAATGATTTTTAAAATATAGTTCATAGATTCTTTGATTAAAAAAAATTAAATTTAATAAAAGGATAACATCTAAATAAATAGTAATTACTAGCCTTCCCAAATACAGAGAAGCACTGCCTGCTTCTGCGTAGTTACAGTGTGACAGTTCACTGTGTGCCTTTTCAGATGGGAACAAGGGAAGAGTGAGGTGGGTTAGGGGGTAGCAAAAAGGCCGTTATTGCACTTACAGGGTTTTGCTTGGTTACTTAAACCAGTATTGAACTTCAGAGTATACCAATGTTTCCTTTGCATCAGTTTAAAATAGGAATGTAGGTCTGGCAGAGAAATTCCTGGGCAAGTATGTCTGATCACCTTCCACATCTGCAACTGTTGTGTAACTCTTTCCTCAACAGGCTCCAATTTCTTTTCTCTGAATACTTTGCATCTGGTGGTCATAAACATATTTCTTGGCTGAATGTGTTCATGACCATACATTAGTACTTGGGCAGACGCTGCCCTTTCACTCCTTGTGTGGTATTTCCTTCCCAGCTCTATTTCTAGACAACAGTAATTTAATTTCTCTTTGTTTTGTGAGAATATATTTTTTCAGATCCTTTTGCTTAAAATGCATTCTCTAGTACTAGATGATCTAAATAATTTCCAAATTTGTTTTATATTTCTTAAAAATAACTGAATTTTGATATCAGATTAGGTGAATTCTTCTCCATGTTTTGAACATGTAATTAGTATTTCTCCCTAACAAAAACAGCCCCATGCTTGATTAATCATTTTAGGTACTTTTTCTTGTTTTTCCTTTCTATCATATCTACCTTAAAAAGCTGAACAGACAATAACAGTGTTTACTAGTCCTAAAACGCATGATCCTGCCATTTGAACTATGAAATTTCATTCTGTTTCTGTTACTCTGACACTTTTGAGAGTCAGGTTCTCTAAGGCAATGTTCTGAACTTTTGGTACATCTCTCAACCATCAATCAAAAGAGTCCTATTGCTTTTGCTAGGGGCAATAATGAATTCACTAAAGAAGATTATAAACAATTTTTAAATATCTGTGGCTGGATACTCACTACTATCTTAGTAATTTTATATTTGAAAAAAACCTTATGACATTTTTCTGGAAAAGGTCCTCAATTGCCTTATATTTTGTGGATTTTTATAAATCTATTCCAATGTAATTATCAAACATGATTCAGTTAAATAAAAATTTTAGTTTAAACTAGTTTTAGGAGAAAGTAGAATTTTGTGCCATCCAAGAGTTAGGAATCTGAATATATACCTGGGTTCACTCAATAAAAACTCAATAAACTCAATAAAAAACTCGATCAGCTCTATTTGAAAGAAGTTTGAAATGCCAGACATTTAAAAGTAAAAAAATAAAATAAAACTAAATTAAAAAAAACAAACAAACACAAAAAAACCCAACCAAAACCAGCACTACAACTGAACACAGTGCACAGACATTTGTTTCTCTGTAAACAGCTTTTGAAGTAATCATAATTCTGCCTGAATTACAGCAAAAAATATTGGAGGGGAGGGATTTTTTTTTAAACAGGAAAATCAGAGATTTTATTGAGCCTGCTTCTATGATTTCTATTCTCTATTACATCTTTTAACAGTGAATATATATCTAAAGAAGGAATGTGTCTCAACCAAATAAATGGATATAGCTCTAGTTGTATTTATTTTTTACAAAGCAAAAACAAAAAAAAAGAGATACTGTAGCTGTGGAAATGGATGGTACCACATCCTTTGAGAATGTGTTTAATATAATCTATGAAATTTTTGCAAAACCCAATAGAAAGCCACTTTTTTTTTTTTTTTTTTTTTTTTTTTTTTTTATTTAGATTAGTGATAAAATTTCTTTGAGAACAGCATTTACTAGTGATAACTATTCCATGTATTCATACTGGTCAAGAAGCTGTTGCTAAATTCCAATGAAAAATAAGGACAGGAGAGATACTAAGAAGGAAATGCAAAGTGTCATAGTGCAGATGTGCAGAACTAGTAGTATACTCCACAGACATGCCCATCTCCAATGCCATGTACTCAACTTTCAACTACTTCACTAACATGATTACTACTGATAAACTCCAATGTTGTCTACGCTTTTTTAAAAATTTAAATGAGTGGGTTTCTGAAGACATATGCATATTCATGTTTTTCTCTGGCCCTTTGGGACATGAGATACTAATTCAAAACTCTAAGAAAAGTTTAAGTGAATGAATTTCTCAATGCATTCAAGTTTTCACACATTCAAGTTTTTCCAGCTCCCTGGGAAATGAGATACTCATTTAAAACTCTAGTATATGTAAAGGTAGTACCTTGCTTCTTCAAGTCCTTAGTTATGGGGTTGGAGTTTTGGTTTGCTTCATTGTATGATGCGGGTTTTTTGTTTGGTTGGGTTTTTTGTCTTGTTTGTTTGTGGGTGTTTTTTTGTTTTTTTTTTATTTTGTTGTTGTTTATTTTGGTTTGGTTTGGTTTTTGCTTTGGTTTTTACTTTAGAAGAAAGAAAAGTGCAAAACCAAACCAATCAGACTGATCTTTCAAATCTGATATCTGGGTGGGTCATCACAAAGTTGCTACAAGCACTCGACCCAAATATGGATGGTGATGAAGAAATCGGAAAGCAACTTTCCTCTGATAGAGGACCATTGACAACATTGGTCTGAGTAATATTTTAAACTCAGCAAGAGTTCATATTCTAAAGCAAATTTTATCAATGGTTTATTTTGCTTCTTTTAGTGTTTCAGTGCCAAAGTAATAAGAAAATTATTTATTTTTGACAGCTGCTAGTCAATACAAGAGTGCAAACAGTACTACAACACCTTATGGAGAAGTTGCCTGAAGCTACAAAAGGTTTTAAGAGTGAAATCTACTTGTTTTAAAACAGTTGCTTACATTTTGAAGACATGAAAGTGGTTCAAAAAGACAGAGAATTTTTGAGACTGTTTCTCGGTGAACTTGTACATCCTGTACAACCAATTTTGTTACTAGAATTAGACACAATTGGCATGGACAAGCTTAAAGGCAAACACAAAGAGAATTATTGACTGAAAATGAAATTTTGGAATGGTTATAAAAAAATATTTTATTGTTGCCTATCAAATAAATGATTACTTGCCTAAATTTCTGTTTCAATTATTTATAAAAGAAATTATTCATCCATTATTAAGTAAAAATGTGCAATATTTCAATATAGCCCAACAGAGAATACTTAAGACTACACTTAGTTAAAACAAACAAACAAATACAAAGGACTTACGGCATGAAAGGTCTAGCTACTGATTTTCTTTTGCTTTTTGGTTAATGTTGGACTTGAAGAAAAATATAATTAAAAATTCTGATTCTTTCATAGCTTTCTACCACTAGTAAACAATACCCTATTTACTAAGCAATCTTGGAGATATTTATGATTTTTAATGCATGCTTTAAAAGTATTTCAGAAAGCGAAATGTGCATTGTTCAAAAAGAAATTTTTTATTCTGCATTATAGAAGAAGACTTTGAAAGCTATTGTATTCTAAATAGATTGCTAATTGATTGCAAAATTCCAGTTTGGCTATTTTCCAACACATAGGCACAACAGCTAATGGCATTCAAGAAAATAAAGAGAACAGTATTGAAAAACTTCAGAATTCAGCTAATCATTTAAACAACATGAAAGTTGTGTTGAATTAGAATGCTTATACTAGCCAGAAAACTGAAGTCAGCTGCTGTAACATCATATGTGGATATTGCTTTATCAAGGACACTAAGGGCTCTTTAATAGTAGTATTCTGCTCTTAATATTGGTTTTAGTGAACAATTAGGCAAATGTTGCCATAACTCTTTCAAAAAACAGATTTTTTTAAATTATTTTTTATAAAATAACATGAGGCAAGCTGTTTGTAGGGCTTATTATCATCTTCTTTTTAAGGGAAGAGAACCATTTCCCACTGAGAGCACTGTAATATATTAGTGAATGATATATAATCTAATCATGTATGGTCTAATAAAGTACAAAGGCAGTAATAAAGAATCAGGAGAAGATGCAAGCCACCTTTCTGACAAATGTTTGTACATTTTTAACGAAAGAAGAAATCTCAATTTGAATTACCTTTTCCTTCACAATAGCACAACATCTATGAAAAGAGATTTTAAAAGTGTTTGTCTTCACTGAAAGTTCCAAATGCTGCAAAACCTTTTTTTTGTCTAGTATGTAAAAAGAAAGTTGTCCTAGCTTTGCACATTTTCTCCTGCTTAAGGAGTAGTCACACAAAAATGTAGTTTTCACTAATGACAGATGCTAGCAATCATACCAATAAAAACTTCCACATGGTAATTTCTCATCTAGTCTTATACTCCGAAGTAATTATATATCAGCATTTTTGTGTTTTGTTTTGTTCTAAAAGATGCTCTCCATTAATCAGGACAATACTGAAAATAATGTCATTGTAATGGAAAAATCTTTAAGAGCGCTGAACCTTTTCCTAGCCAAATGTGCAGCATTTGTAACAGATAATACAGCTAACATGAGAAAACCACAATGGTGTTCTTAAAGGAGTACAAGATGTTAGACCATATGTTCACAGACATGGGACGTGCCTTGTCATGTAGGTCATTTTGTTGCCAGGAACACTGTCATAGCCCAAAGACATTATGAACCAGAAAAATTGTGATTGACTAAAGGATACTGAGAAAGACAGAAATATTTCTTAAATCTCTAATATTTAACTGGCAATTGAAACCCCAAGGATTTTGACTTAAAAACTGTGGCAGAACTGTTTGAAAAGGAACTTACCAATATATTGTTCCAAGCGTAGCTAAAAATGTGGAGAACTATGTGTCAGATGTCTATTTTATTAAAACAAACCTGTCATTTCTGTTCACACCCTGTAAAAATCTGCTGCTTATTTCCAGGCTTCTACATTCAGTTGTGCATGAGCAAGTGAGAAAATATGCATAAGCATAAGAGGAAAAAAACCCCCAAACAAAATCATGTCCTGTTTCAGGGGTCCCATTAAGGATTTTCAATACATGATCAAAAATATTAAAGAGTGAATGGAAATTGCAATAAGTTTTAGTGAAACATTCAACTGAGTTCCTCCCTCGAAAAAAATTTTGTTTTCTCTTTTTTTTTCTCTTTCACTAAAAGATTTAATTCACTTCAATGGAAACATATGCCAAATTTCCTTAAATGTATAACCTTAAAATACTGTAGTCATATGCTTTAAAAAAGAAATAATAAAAAAAGACACAGCAAAAGCAAAACCAAGAAACCCAAAAAACCCTCTATAAATGGTGACTTGAAGGTATATGTATACACACACACACACATATATATATATAAAAACTTCATATATATATGAAGAGTAGGGGTAAAATGAAAACTAAGTTCATTGGAGCAGTGAAACCACTGTGTTTTGTCTAGCTTTATTTTATTATAGTTATCATGTTTCTAGAAAAATAATTGCACTAATAGGAAGAATTTTTTTGCACTAAGAAAAGAAAAAAAAGGAAGAGAGAAGAATAGAAACAGATAATCATAACAATTTTTAAGGCAAAGTACCGTAATCCAGTGTAACAGTTAAAAAAAGAGCAAGAAAGAAGGGGAACATAGCCAAACAAAAACAGTTTTAAAGGTGTTGTGGGACTGCTCTTTTCTGACAGAATTATCACAAACATTTCTGGGTAAATGCTTTGTTCTCCCTGAGCACAGAATTATTGTCTGCATATTTACATGTCCACACATTTTACTACTGATTCTGAAAATGAAACTAGAACCACCTGCAAAAGGAGAATGGATGATAACAATACAATTCTGAAAATATTCAAGACTTCATATCAACTACAGGAAATTCATAACATTTTGAAATGCACATTTAAGAAGAAAAACTGTTCTGAGAATATGCAGAATGATTTCTGTTTCTTAATTTTGCTGATCAAAAATATTTATTAGTGTTTTCAGAAGTACCTTATATGTGATACTGTTAAAATTTTTTTATTAATTCTGCAAGCTACAATGCATAAAAATAAACATTAAAAAAGGAAATGACAGCTTATAAAAAGTAAGTGCAATTTTATTTATTTACTGCTATTGTAGGAATAAAGAATATCTCTGTTAGAATATTGTGAAACATTATTATACATGAAAATCACATAGAATTATTACATATATTTTTAAAATAATTTTGTCAGTGAAAGATACAGCTACTTTGATATAACTTAATTTTTGAGTATACTCTTTTCCGTTCTAATAAATAAAGTTTTTTTCCTAGGAAACATTTTGTCTGTATTTTTACTTTGACTTATCTGATAATTAGTAAGATGTCAAGGTCACAGTGAAAAAAATAGTATCTATGCATGGAAAACAATGTATTTATTATTTAAAGCCTGAAAACCCCCCTGTATTTCATCACTTTTTCTGTCATAGTACATAAAAGAGTAACTCTGGGTATTTCTAATTCCAAGTAAATCCAGAAAAATAATAATTTTAAATAATGGAAAAAGCACATGTAAGATTTTTCAAAACTGAATAAAATTTTCTAAAAGCTGCTAGAGCATGGATAAATCTATGTATTTACAGATGAAGATATGTTTCTACTCATTTGCACATTGCCATTTTAGATAAATGTATTCCTGATGCACACAGTCACAGTTCAGAATTTTGTACTTTTTCTCTCAAACCGCCTCATGAAGATTACCATTTTTATTGAAAAGAACCTGAGTTTATGCATAAATTAATGACAGAGTTGTGGAAAGTTTCATCTACTTAGAGGACAAGAATGATGACAGCATTTCTGACAGTAGCTTGACTAGCAATCAATTCACAAGAGGGCTAGATGACTTTAGATAGTGATTTTTGACTTCAGGGTCATTTTAGCTGTCATGATGGTTGAACAAGCTGTCTTACTACTGTGACCAATGACTTCTAAAGCTGCAGGTCAAAGTTGGAATTTCAAGGCTTGGACCAGGAACAGTTGTGGTTTTCCCCTTCTCACACATCTGACCCTGCAAAGATACCTCTGTGTTGTGCAAAATGGGTACCCAGGAAGCTAGAGGCACTATTTGTATTTAGCAAGAGACATTGTAAACTACTCAAGATGCTACACTATGGAATCTAACACCTATTGATAATTGCCCCCACCCTGTCAGTGTTCAAAGCCAGGTTGGAGAAGGTTTTGAGCAACCTGGTTTAGTGGGAGAGCTCCCTGCCCATGGCAGGGAGGGTTGGGCCTAGATCCATTTCAACCCCTTAACAGTCTATGATACTATGATTCCAATTAAATAAGACCTTAAAGACAGTGGGAGAGATGATTATCTAAGCCTATAGAGGGGACACTGTTTAACACAGAATTCCTATATTGTCAAAAAACAGACAAATTTAAAACTTGTAGTCATGGTAACACAATGCTCAATAAAATAAAATCCAAACAAATGATAACTCTAAAATAAGTATGAGATCATTAACATGCATTGGAAAACCTTGCTTAAGCCTTTCTTAAGCAAATCTCTTATGGAAGAATTTTTAAAAGAATGAAAGAATTAAACCTTGTCCTGTCTTATGTTAGATACAGATGTAGTGGTTTCAGACTTTTAGTCCATGCAAACATTACATTTTTTACTTCTACAAGAAAAGTAAAATTTGATCTTTAGATAGAAACGACATGATAAAATAACTGTGACTTTACTCCCCACTTAGTTCTATTTTACTGTCTTGCGGTCTGGAGCATCAGGACTGGACTAGTTAATGACATTGCTTCACTTTTCTGGATTCCAATGACATCATGTTTGCTAGTTTATCAATCATAAATGTAAGTAAATTGAACGTGGACAAATCTGAAATAAAAGATTAAGAGATGGACTGATACATTGAACATTGTATTGTGATACTTGCCACTGCTGTTTCTCCAGGACACTACTGAAAAGAGGCAAGGTCATTTACAGCAATGGAAAGTCCTATAGCGTGCAACAGATGGGGTGGGAGCACTGGTGAAAGAAAAATCTGGTGACTGATCAACCACTAGATTTAAAATATGTCAGATAGGATTCCTGAATCACCAGGGAGGAAGATTCCTACAATGTGTGTGTATTGTTTAACATATTTTGCCCCAAATATGTAATGAAAATTACAATGAACGCTCAAGCACACTATCAGTCATTCTCATTCAGTTTTATAAGTCTGCTATACATGTACAGAACAACAAACTTAGATCAGACATTATCTTGGAACAAACCGAAACCATTTTCTCAAAAAACTGACGCATTCTATCTTTTATGGAGTCGATGAGTTTATGGATGGGTGTAACAGTATAACCTGAAGGTGAACAGATCGAAGCTATTGAAGAGTGAATTATCAAGTCAAGAACTCTGCTAGCAAAACCCTATCCTGTCCAGTTACATGTACTTCCTGCAACTGAGTCATATAAAGGGTAGTAGTTACTTATTTAGGTAAAACTCATTCCATAATTTTACATATAAAGATGTTACAATTTTCTGGATAATTTACAAAGAGTAAGACAGATACAGAATTGACCGTGTGTCACTACTGTAAGATTTCGGGCTTTTGAAGCAGATTGGTTTACATGTTTTTAGGTGTCAGGGTCAAAAAAAAAAATCTGCCTCCAGTTTTTAACTATTACTACAAATGGTGGTCATTATTTTTCTGCACTGAACATTCTTCTGTTTTCCTTACAGTGAATAAGCAGTAATAGTACAGTGAAATTCACACTTTACAAAAACTGCTAGCTCTTACACTGGTATAGCCATGAATATTTTTCTTTAAGAAAAAAATAGTAAAATTGTGAGATTATATTTTGTCTTCTAGAAAGAGGAAAGCAAGTGATTCTTTAAGGACAAGGGCTTATAATTTTTCAATGCAATGGGAACGTTGTCAAGTTTCCTGTTCCCTTGGTTTTTGCTATGTTGGTGACAGGTTTTTTAAGATTTGCTGAAACTAATACAATAAGGAAAAAAACCAGAGAGCTGTCTATGTGTCAAATAACACTTGGTCTAGATCAATCAGTAATTTATGATAATATATAAGAATTATAACCATTTTGCAGCTTGATATAGAGTGAAACAGTAAGTTTTAGAACTGGGAACTCAGGCTAAGTTTCAGAACATATGATAGTTTGGGGTTTTTTTAAGAATAACAACAGAAAAAACACAATGCTCTACTACTACACAATGCTCTATTACTATGTAAGTAATAGAGAAATATAATAAAATCTATTAATCTTTATAAAAACTAGTACATATAATATATTCTTTATATTAATATAATTAATAATACATACAATTTAAATTGTATACAATCTTTATAAAATTATGTTTACATTCAGTGAAGCTACCAGAAATACATTTCAGTGTCTGTGTTAGTTCTTGTTCTCATCACTCTTTAAAAAATTTTGAAAATTATGAAAACACAAAATAATTCAAACAATCTAAAAATAAAAGCATCATAATGTAGGGAAGTTATGAAGTTGACTCATTCAAGAGATACAAAGTACATTGAGAACGATTGCAACAGTAGTTCTGCAACTGCCAAAATAATGTAAGGAAAAAAAATTCACATAACCAAATTTTAATATTAGATTCTCACAGTTTTATAATATCTGAACAGGTTCACTGAATAGCATGGTCCATTACATGATATTTTGAGTATTAGAACTTTTTTATTAAAATAAAAAAACCCCCATACCTACTAAGAAACCCATAACTTCTAAATTTCAACTGAAAACTAAAGTCAAACTTAGTTTAAACTAAAGTTTAAAGTTTAAACTTACACATAAGTATAAAATTTTATACTTACTTAAGAAAGATGCTGGCTTAATTTGGTGAATACATATAAGACTTGAGTTTTTCACAACTGGCATAGCAAACTGCTTTCTTTTCATTAATAAATGGCAAGGTAGCCATGTTGTATACACACATTCTACATACTTAGACAATCTGTCCACAGTGGGCAGGAAAAGGAGTGCAAAATATCTGACAGCTTATCACTCTGAGGCTACTCAGATTTTGAAAAAAGTAAGTTTCTTCAGAAGGCCTCGCTGCATGGAGAGCAATTCCCTGACAACATACTCTTCAGGAATAAACTTCATTTGCAATTCATCCAGCAACAGTGCTATAAGGGATGAGGAAAAATTCACACCTTCTGGAGATAAATTAAGAATTCTTCCAAAGTGAGGGTTAGTGGCACAAATCAATAAATCGAAATATGCTTTCTGTCTCTCTGTTAGTACTACAATATTTGTAATTCAGGGAGTATTTACCTTACAGATTGTAAACCAAAAGTAAAGCCACAGGATACGTTGAATACATGAGAATGTTAAAGAGGGGGTTTTCACAGGAGGAAAAGTCACATATTTATCTTGAATCATGCTGTGATCCCCTAATTTCAAGGAAAAGTACGCCTTTTTTTCATATATTTACATAGTGATCTAAAGTTTAACTTAGCAAAACCTTATAATTACTTTTTCCAATTACCAGAGTGGAAATCCTTCTTAGCTTCTTAACAATTTTCTTCAGATTTCTGATGGTAAAATGGAAAAAAAGATTAAAAAAAAAAGTGTTCTGAACTTATTCTGTTATTGTCTTTCCACTCTCAATCTATACTAGTCATTAGTAAATCTTTTTTAGATGTAGTTACAACAGTAAGTACATATACAGCTGAATCATTTCTGTGAACAAATAAAGAATGCATATACAAATAGTTAAAATGTATCCACACAACTGTATGTACCTTAGTAACCCAGTGAGCAAATGAGCAAAATGTGGACTCATTTTAGCTTGTAAACAAAACTCAACTTTGAAAAAAATAATAAAAAAAACCATTTTAGATATCAAGAGTATTAGTCAAGTTTTATAAATGTCATCAGTGCATTAGTCAACAGATTACTCCTCTGTCATATACACTTTGGGAATTTCTGAATATGGTTATGATGCACTAAAAACAGTGCAGCTACACTGAACTGCAGGTTCATGTTATCAAAAAGACATTAAAAAAATTAAGATTTTTTACATAATAATAACAATAATAACCACAAAATCAGCCCTATTTCTGAAGCAAAGTGTTTCCAGAGGTTAAGAAAAAGAGATTAAACATTAACACGAACAACAAAAGAAAGAGTTTAATTCACACTTATGTTTTAAAGGCAACAGTCCTTACTGTGGTAGATATCTACATTATTTCGTCTCTTCCATCGGCTTTTCTAATACTAATTTTAAGCTAAATTTATTTTTTTTTAAATTTCTAGTGTTTTTTGCCTTAGTGAAATCCTCATTTGTTTCTTTTTTGTTTGTTTGTTTGTTTTTCTTTGTTTGTTTGTTTTGTTTGATTTCTTTTGTTTGATTTTGTTTTTTAATCTCCATACTCTGCTATGTGTTTTGTTGTTATTTTCCTTTAAATTTTGAAGTGTTCTTTTCTCTCCTTGAACATTATACTGTGTCCCAAAAGAATCTAGAAAGACCAGCCGCATCTGTTCTTTAGACCCTGGTTTGATGTGGAAGCTAAACTAGACTCTACACAGACACTGGCACTAGAGTTAATAACCAGCTTATATGAAATATAAGAACTAAACTCTCAGAGATAAATCATTGATCATGCAGAAGGAAAACAACAAATAACAAAAAGAGTCCATAAAAGAAAAACAATAAAAAAAGATATAATTATTTCTAAAAACCCCTGAGTATTTTCAGGAAAAATGTGCAGCCAAATTTGCATTACTGACAGTCTGTATCGGATGTAGGTGTCAAGGTTTTGGTGTTTTGGAAGTCACTTCCATCTATCGACCCTAAGAAATTCCAACCACATAAGAAGTAATCTTGTTGAGGGGAACTATAAAAGATGGAAAATTTCTGAATAAGAGCCTACCTCAGAGAAAACAACTATGTATGAAGCTAGAACTCTCTGGTTAAGGACTGGATCCTTTCAAAAACAGCTAGTTACTTTGTAGAAGGAAACACACTTGTCTGGATTTGGATATCATGATGTAAATCAACTTGCACTATAGTTGGACTGTCTATTAGCTCCATCATTGGCCAATTGCAAGCAAACTGCAGGACATACTTTTGAAAACACTTACTGAAAATTCAGAAAAAAATAGTGAAAACAGAAAACAGGACAAGCAGTAAGACAGCTGGAACATGAGAAGCCTAATTTCCCAGAATCACAGAATAGCTAGAGTTGGAAGGGACTTCTGGAGAACATCCAGTCCAAATCCCCTGGTAAGACAGGATCATCTCTATCAGGTGACACAGGAGCACATCCAGGTAGGTTCTAAATATCCTCAGAGAGGAATAATCTGTGATCCACTCTGGGCAGCCAGTTCCAGTGCTCTACCACCCTCAATGTAAAGAAGTTCTTCCTTGTGTTGAGGTGAAACTTATGTTTTGGTTTATGGCCATTGTTCCTTGCCCTGTTGTGGGGCACCACTGAAAAGAGTCTGGCACCATCATCTTGGCACCCATCTTTGAGATATTTATATACATTAATGAGATCCCCTCTCAGTCTTTTCTCTAGACTAAACAGGCCCAGCTCCCTCAGTCTCTTCTAATAAGAGAGATGTTCCAGACCCCAGCTTATCTTTGTGGCCCTCTAATGGACCCTCTCCAGTAGCTCCTTGTCTTTCTGAAGAACTCAGAACTGAACACAATACTCCAGATGTGGTTTTTTGTAAATGCTTATTTCTGCAAATATCTTATTTTCCAGTACAATCCTAATTTCAATTAAAATATGAACAATTAAAGATATTCCAGTTTTTGCATCTCTGATATTTGACTACTGTGCTGCAGTAAACACTGCACTTCACATATCCACAAATTAATTTCTTAAACAAATATTTATTTATTTTGAGAGTTTTTTTATGTGATAGGAGAGCAATAAAGGAAAAAAAATATTGATTCCACTTCTAACAAAAGTTGCAATGATGAATTTTTTGAATGAGGATGAAATTCAAATGCTACAATTTTCAGAATAGCTACACCTTTCTGGTAATTTCTTAATCTCATAGGCCTGACTATTTACATTACTCTATTTAAGAAGTCTTGATGGGAGATATAAACACATTGTTAATGGCTTGGTACACTCACTGGGTTTAATCCTGAAGTCTGACTTGATGAACTCAGATTGGTATTGATGTTTACTGAATCAATACATAATTTTCCATTATGTAAAAATCAATCCCAATTTTACATGACAACAACAAATTTGTATAAAAGCTAGAGAGTTTCTTATAGTGATCAAAACTTCAATTTATTCACTTAAACAAACTGCAGTGAGAGGCAGAGGAAGAAATAAATAGCTAAGCAACTGTAGATTTCAAATCTTGCAGTCATCAAAAAAAAATTTTGGTGAAAGGGTAGTACAAGTAAGCTACATTTACAAAAAGATGATGCCTTTCTCTGGTTTTTAATCACATTTGAGTTTCTTACAGTAAAAAAAAAAATCAGTTTATGAAGGCAAGATGTACTCAGTTAACTACCATTACACTTCATATTTTAGTCATTTTCTCTGAAAGTTGGTGTCCTTTATTTTAGGGAAACAGAAGTGTCATTTGTGAACATTAATGAAAAATACCTGGATGCTGTGCTGTTTATTCCTTTTCTTTCTCCAACTCTTTTATAAGTTTATGCAGGTGTGGAAGTGCAGCCAATCACCAGTTCATAATGGCTAGAAGAATATTAGCAAAATTTTCCCTTGGAGCACATGGGTTAGGAGGAGTTTGAAAGAAAATAGAAAGGTGTTCTATAGTTGAAAGTAAACTTTATTCATATCAGAGGTCATGGCTTTTATTGTAGCATGAGTCTTATGATACTAACACAGGACTCAGCATGGTAATATCATGCTCTTGAAAAATGCATGTCTATGTTGATATCAAAAGGATGACACCAGAGCATAACACTATCTAGATTATTCTCTAACAGATTTACTGCTAAATGCTACCATTGTGTTAATCTCCAATAATGGTTTTTTTCTCTGTTTAACCTAGCATGAATTTTTGGTATTTCAGGTCTTACTGAAAAGTAAGTTTCATGTCCTGATTGGTGCAAAGGGAATTTTGATAATTGATACTGAGATCATGTAGTGGTTGGAAATCTGAAGTTCTATAATAATATTTTATTACAAAAAGTAAAGATCAAAACCTCTGTGTGGCAGGTACTTACAAGGCAAAAACATGGATTGTGGTTTCTCCTAAAAAGAATGACTAACCAGACCATGTAAATGTTCTCACTTGTTGCTTTTTTTTTCTCCTAAGGAAAAGTACAGCAGATAATACTGAATTAAGCAATAAATCCTAGATCCTGGTTGACATAAATCTTAATATAAATCTAAAATAAAACTTCTCCTGGAACTACAGCAGCTATGAGTGACTTTGAATGTCACTGGACCAGCTTAGAGGAGTGGGAAGATGGTCACCAAGCAACTGACATTCTCCAAAAATTCTCATCTGGATTTTATTTCATTTCATGCAGTTTGCAATTAAGTGGATTGCTAATGGCAAGTTTATTTATAAAAAAACCTGACATCAAATATAAAAGTCATGTCATAAAAAGAACATCAAGTTCAATTTATTACAGTAGTTAAGCATTAAGTAACTTCCAACGATATTTAGATCAATAAAATGTAAGAACCTAAAAAATGTATGGATTGTTTGAAGATCAAGCAAGCACCTAGACACCCTCTTTGCCTGTGGCACAAGAATGTTTTTAAGACCCTTCTCAGATTCCATGTGCTAGAAGACACACGAAAAAGGTAAGAACCATCTTCTACAGTTTGTCAGCAACACTCTGTGGGTGCTTGAATATTTCCTACTTTGCCCTACTCACTCGGACAGAATTTTTCTTTGGTTCTGTAACAATGTGTTTCTTATTTACCCAGTCATCATCTCTCTGGAACTGCAGATGCAACTACCTCTTACAGTACCCATCTCAGGGTAAAAAACTCAGGGTGTAAAAAAACTTTCAGGACTATGCATCGATACAGTCTCGGTGTGTGTTGTGTGGACTGGAGTATAAAAAGAATGATGTTAGTTTTCTGATGGGAAGAAAATATAGTTGGCTTCTTTCTGGCAGCCACTGAGCAACATGGCTACTCAAGGGCAAAAGCAGGAGGGACAAGCTTTTCCGTGTTTGTTACAGCCATGTAAATCTGACTGAACCTGCAGTATTCGTGAGAGCTGTGAAACTAAAGATTCTCAGTCTGTGAACTTCCTGAGTGGAATTTGTTACTAAATTACATTCATAAAGTTATGCTTTTAAATTGCTTTAGCTTTAAATCATCCTTTGTTGTTGAATCAAACGTGAATACATTGACAACTTAGCAATGCTAAATCTGCTGAACTGTCTTATACATAAATTTGCATTCATCTTCCAAACATTTTTTTAAACAATTCTGAATTTTTAGGGAATATCTAATGAAAAGAGAAACCATCTGAAAATGTGTTAATGAAAGATTCAAAGCATTTTCCAAGAAGGGAGGTGATGATATAAAAAACCATCAGGGAACAGCAACACTTGCATCCCCATTTGTTTATTCTTTACCAAAGCTCACTTGATTTAGATGCACCATCCATACTTATGCAGCTTTTTGCTCATTCATTTGTTCATTCACTACCAACAAGGGGCAGATTCTCCTGAACTGAATATGTGGGACAAGTGCTGAAATTTCTATTGCATGCATTCACTTGGCTGGAAATGTATGCGTATGTGCAATATAAAATTTAATGATCATGCTAAATATTTAAGTGTTAGCAAAATGCACCAACACCTGCCTCCTTTTATATAGTAGTTGATAGCTTACATATTGCAATTCTTTTGTTTCCTAAAGCACTTTTTATAAATAGTTTTTAATCACAGAATAAAATTGAGCAATAATCACTGCAGCATTTGAAATAGCTGGCCCTGTTTTGCTGTCATTGAATTTATATAATCATTCCTGGTTTACTCTAATGTGACACTAGTAACAGACCAATTATTTTTCATGCTTTTCTCTTTTCAGAGCTACAAGTGCCTTAGAATAAAGTAACTTGCTTTATGTTGAAATACGTACACTATACAGAGCAATTTAGACAGGAATTACTAAATGCATATGTTAATGTATGGGTGGACATTGTAATCAATTAATGAGAATCATGTGCTAAAAGCAAGTCCTTTTAAAACAGCTCCATTAAAATACAGTGTTTGACTGTCCTATCATATTCAGTGCCTGTTCAAGACAACTAGTGTGAAAAATATTTTTTATAATATGCATTGCATGTCTTGTAGCATTAATTTATCATGACAAGTATTTGGTAAATGACTCCCTAGGACTACCTACTATGATTATGGAATCAAAGAATTATAGAATAGTTTGGGTTGGAAGGATACTTTAAAGATCATCTATTTCAATCTCTCATGCAGTAAGCAGAGCCATCTTCAACAAGACCAAGTTGCTCAGAGCCCTGTCCAATCTGACCTTGAATGTTTCCGGGGATGGGTCATCCACTACTTCTCTGGGCAACCTGTTCCAGCGCTTCACCACCCTCATCAGAACAAAATCCTTCGTCATAACTAGTCTGAATCTACTCTCTTTTAGTTTAAAACCATTGCCCCTTGTCCAATCACTATAGACTCTACTAAAAAATTGTTTTAACCTTTCTTATAAGCCCCTTTTAAGTACTGAAATGTTGCAATAAAGTCTTCATGGAGCCTTCTCTCCTCCAAGATGAACTTTCAGTCTTTCCTCACAAAGGAGATGCTCCATCGCTCTGATCATCTTTGTGGCCCTCCTCTGGACCCACTCCAACTGGTCAACGTTTTTCCTGTACTGAGGACTCCAGAGCTGGAAACTATTCCACTTGGAAGGTCTCACCCAAGAGAAGTAGATGGGCAGAATTACCTCCCTTGTCTTGCTAACCACACTTCTTTTGCTGCAGCCCAGAATACTATTGGCTTTCTGGGCTGCAAGAGCACATTGTCTGCTCATGTCCAGCTTTTCACTGACCAGTACCATCGAGTCCTTTTCCATAGGGCTGCTCTCACCACTTCATCTCCCAGTCTGTATTGCCTCAACCCCCTCACACTTGGCCTTTCTGAACTTCATGATGTTCACGTGGCCCCAGATCTTGAGGGACCATCATCCAGGGCCCTCTAGATGGTGTCTGAACCCTCAAAAGAGTTAACTATGTCACTCAACTTCTTGTTGTTGAGGGTGCACTCAGTCTCACCGTCTGTGTCACTGACAAAGACATTAAACAGTATCAACCCCAATACAGACCACTGAGGAACATCACTTGACACTGATGTTCATCTAGACATTAAGTCATTGACTAGATGCAGCCATCCATCCAAGCCTCATTCACTAAACAGTCCACTCATTGAACTCCTGTCTCTCCAGTGTAGAGAGAGGGGTGTTGTCAGGACTGTGTCAAAGGCACACAGAAGTCTAGACAAATGATATCCATAGATCTTCCTTTGTCCAGTGATGTAACCACTCCATCATAGAAGGTGACAAGGCTGGTAAGACAGGAATTTCCCTTGGCGAAGCCATACTGGTAATAGCAAATCACCTCCCTGTCCACCAGCCACTCCTCACAGGACTTGTGCTCCAGATTCTTCACCAGCCTCGTTACCCTTCTTTGGACATGCTCCAGCACCTCAACATCTTTCCTAAACTGAGGAATCCAGAACTGGACACAGTACTGGAGATGCATCCAGAGTATTGTTGAGTATAGAAGAAGAATAACTTCGTTGGTCCTGCTGGCCACACTATTGCTAATACAGGCCAGGATGCCATTGGCCTTTTGGCCACCTGGGCACACTGCTGGCTCATATTCAGCTTCCTGTCAATCCAAACTCCCAGGTCCATTTCTACCTGGCTGCTCTCCAGCCACTCTGTCCCCAGCCTGTAGCGCTGCAGGGGGTTGTTGTGGCCAAAGTGGAGGACCTGGCACTTGGCCTTGTTGAACCTCATACTGTTGGATTCATCCCTTCTATCCAACCTGTCCAGGTCCCTCTTCAGAGCCCTCCT
This sequence comes from Manacus vitellinus, assembly GCF_001715985.3. Taxonomy (NCBI): domain Eukaryota; kingdom Metazoa; phylum Chordata; class Aves; order Passeriformes; family Pipridae; genus Manacus; species Manacus vitellinus. The sequence continues at coordinate 4,792,812 of NW_021939324.1, read as the reverse complement.
ACCCTCCAGCAGATTGACACTCCCCCACAACTTGGCGTCATCTGCAAAGTTACTAATGGTACGCTCCCTCCCCTCATCCAGATCATCAATCAAGATATTAAACAGGACTGGGCCCAACACTGATCCCTGGGGGACACCACTAATGACCCGATGACAACCATCTGCAGTACTGTTCACCACCACTCTCTGGGCCCAGCCCTCCAGCCAGTTCCTAACCCAGCACAGAGTGCCCTTGTCTAAGCCGTGGGCTGCCAGCTTTTCCAGTAGTATGCTGTGGGAGATGGTGTCAAAGGCCTTGCTGAAGTCCAGCCTTCCTCTCATCCAGCAGGTAGGTCACCTGGTCATAAAAGTAGATCGGATTGGTCATGCAGCACCTGCCTCTCCGAAGTCCACGCTGGCTGTGACTGATCCCCTGGCCATCCTGTAGGTGCCATGTGATCATACTCAAGATTATCTGTTCCATAACCTGGTTTGGCACCAAGGTCAGGCTGACAGGCCTGTAGTTTCCCATATCCTCTTTCCAGCCCTTCCTATGGATGGCTATCACATTGGCCAACTTCCAGTTATCTGGGACCTCCTCAGTGAACCAGAACTGATGACAAATGAGGGAGAGTGGTTTCACGAGCCCTTTCACCAGTTGCCTCAGCACCCTAAGTTGGCTCCCATCTGGCCCCAAAGACTTGTGAGCACCTGAGTGACTCAGCAGGTCACTAACTGCTTCCTCCTGGATTACAGGGGGAGCTCCCAGCCCCTACCAGCCCAGGAGGCCTGTTGCCCTGAGGATAACCTGTCTTATTGTTGAAAACTGAGGGAAAAAAGGTGTTAAGTACCTCAACCTTTTCCTCATCTTTGGTAACTGTATTCCCCCTACCACCATCCAATAAAGAATGGAAGTTTTTCTTGCCCCTCATTTTGCTAATAATGTATTTATAAAAACACTTTCTATTATCTTTTATGAAAGTGGCCAGATTAAGTTTAAATTGTGCTTTTGCCTTCCTGTTTTTCCTTCTGCATGACCTAATGACACCCTTAAACACTTCCTGAGTTGCCTGCCCCTTTTTCCAGAGGTGATAAACCCTCTCTTTTTCCTTGAGTTCCTGAAAAATCTCTCTACCCAGACAGGCTGGTTGTCTTCCCTGCTAGCTCATCTTTCAGCACATAGGCACGGCCTGCTTCCATGTGCTCAAAATTTCTTTCCTGAGGTAAATCCATTCTTCCTGAACCCCCTCTTTTTAAGGGCTGTTTCCCAAGGCACTCTGTGAATCAGCATCCTAAATAGGCTGAAGTCTGCCCTCCAGAAGTCCAGGGTAGAGTTTTTGTTGATGTCTCTCCTTGTTTCACTGAATATTGAAAACTCTATAATTTCATGGTCACTGTACCTCAGATGGCATCTAACCACCACAGCTCCCACCAGCCCCTCTCTGTTTGTAAACAGCAGGTCTAGAAGGGCTACACCCCTGCTAGGTTCATTTACCAGCTGTGACAGGAAGGTGTCCTCCATACACTCCAAGAACCTCCTAGTCATATCCCTATATTTCATATACAGAAAATATTTTAAAAGAACTAGATACAGTACCAAAGGTAAAAGCTAAAACCACATATCAGTGCTGTTTTAACTGGACCAAGATTGATATGATGTGGCAGGATCTAAAATAAATCTAAAACCCAATCAGAGAATACAAACACTGCAAGCTATCATGCAAGCTCTCCATGATGACTTACTGGTGGTGCTAGGTTGCTGGTTTTGGTGTTGAATTATGCTAAAACTAAACTGGTTCACTAAACTGCAAACACACATCCTGCTTTTTAAAGTTGGATGTGACAGATAGGTTGGTAGATGATAGTCAATCACATTATACTGTAAAAGTCCAGTACCTTATCTGTGTGATTTTCCACACACCTGTAGCAAAACAAATGAATGTTCTCTAGGTTTAGAATTCTGTTGTTCTGCTGCTGGTGGCTCCTAATTTTACTAGAGTCACAGTTCCGCAATGCCTCAGCTCATTACAGAGACAAATATTGCTCAGTGACAGGTAACTTGTCATTCTAATGTGCTTATGCCATGGATGTCTGTGTTTCAGAGATACTATGTTTTGCACCTAAAATTAGTTTCTGTGTTACAGCTACGAAGTGTGATTAAAAAAAGATACTGTAATATAGATAAACCCTACTAAATAGCTCAACTGAAACAAAGCTGAAAATGAAGGTATAAATGGCTAAAGTGATTAAGACTGTCAAGTTCTCATGGGTCCTGTTAGACAATGAAATAGCTGATGGATTATTATTTATCCCTAAATATGAGTTTTGGGGAATTAATTAAAGATGTTCTATTATGTTTTTCGAAGCCTATTTAAGGCTGTGAATCAAAAACTGCAATAACAGAATGTGGTATTGTTAATGTTAAAAATGAATAACTAGGAACATCAGAGATGTCCATCTTTAAACTTTAATTTGGCTGCTTATTTTTTTTCCTTTATATAAGTCAAAGAACCAGGTGATTTTAAGGATGTCAAACTCTTTGTGAAAAGTGAATCTTTGTTAGCTATCATAAACACAGCTTTGCTCACTGACCACTATTGTTACTGTAAAATAGAATGTATGCAAATGTATCTTAAAATAAGCATAGAGTATCTTTACAATACACTCACAATTGATGGCTGCAAATAGAATTAAAAAAAAAACTAATAGTGAAAAAGGAAATTTTCTGAAGAACTTAGTGTTCCCCTTAGTAAAGTTCTTCAATATACGTGAAAAATGTAAGTGCAGCCATGGAACACTATTCTAAAAGGAGAATGAACCACATTTTCCAGTGGAGTAGAAATAAAAATAAAAGTTCTGACTAAGTTTGCAGATCACAAACAACAGTTGTCACAGTGTTTATATATACAGTAATCAGGAAAAAAAATGTGGAAGAGGGTTGAAATACAATGACAAGCTCTCCCTTTTTAGCTTACCTAAACTAAGGTAAAAAAGGCAAATCAACCAACACTAAGTGCAAACTGTGATGACCTGATTAGACTCCAGAGGAGTCCATTTTAATTACTGTTATATGAGACAGAAACTTGAACCTCCAACTCCATCTCATTCAGTGATCCAGGCAAGAGGACTATGGGAAGTTTGTCTTTGTGAGAGGTCTGTAGATACAAACAAAGGAATAAAACAACACTTTTACCTTTAGGGAAATACTGTGACATTGTTCTGTATGAAAGAGAGCAAAGAGATTCACCGACAAAAAAAAAATCATTATATAAAAGTGCCCTCATGATGCAGCCTAGTTGAACCAAGTAGATTTCTGGTGGCAGACAGATAGGCCACTGTCATCTTCTATCAGTTTTAAGGAGGTGAGCAAGGGAAGATAGCGTGGCCTGAAACCAGAAGAATCTCTTTCTCCACTGGCTCACACTTTTTAAAATTTCCACTAGGAAATTAGTCAGAACTCAAAGCATGAGCCTTTTGGTGGGGTTATTAACATGGGGACAAAGGTGTCTGGAGTTTCTCATGAGACTCAGAGAGACAATCAAGGACTGACATCCACCTAGTACTTGCTTCTGTTGAACAACTGTCACACTTCACAAAAGTTGCAGAACAGCACAGAGTAATTCTGTCAAGACTGCACTACATTGAGAACAAATTTGGTTAAATTAAAGAGGTGCCTTTAATGTCTGGAAATATTTCTTTCCCTTTGTCAATTTTAAGGTTGGCTTTGGCGAAAATGAATCTCACCTGAGAAACTGAGCTGTTAATTTGGTACTCAGAACTAGCTATTTGTTTATGTATGTATGTATGTATGTATGTATGTATGTATGTATTAAAAAGTGAGGAGCTACAAACAAATGACTGCAGTGGATATTGTTGGGGGTTTTTTAAATGAATTCTGTAAAGGATATCTATATGAAAACTTTTGTTTGACCCAAACCAAGTATACCAAATATTTTGGGTTGATGGTCAAATACAATAATGCTTACCAAAACGAAAGTGTAGGGTAAACACCCTGAAAGATTTATCCTGTATTTTGTACACCTTCTAAATTATTATTTTTGTCTTTAAACAAATAATTTTGTGCTTCGACTTTTCAATATACAAAAAACTTATGCTATAGTTAAGTTACCTTTGCAAAAAAAGCACAGAGGAGAAACTCTCTATGCATCATAAGTTTTGAACACTTCAATAACATATGCAGGAAAAATTATTTGTCTAAAAACAAAAAAAATACATTAACCAAATACATTGTATTATATTGCTGTAACCAGTTTTCAAAGGAAAAACTAACTATGTTGACAGTTAATTAATAATATAAAATGCAAATAAACCACATGTAGGCCTTTATGCACCCAAATATCTCAATACACAAAGAGTCAAGATTTTTAGAACATCAAAGCAGGGCACACAGAAAGCTCACTGCCCTGGGCTTTAGAAGAGAGGAATTTGGGCTCTTCAGGGATCTGCTTGATAGAGTACTTGGGGATAAAGCCCTGGAGGGAGTAAGGGCCTAAGAAATCTCATTAATATTCAAGCATCGTCTCCTCCAAGCTCAGGAGCAATGCATCCAAACAAAGAGGAAGTCAGGCAAAAATTCCTGGAGGCCTGTGTGGATTATCAAGGGGCTTCTGAACAAACCCAACACAAAAAGGAAGCCTACAGAAGGTGGGAACAAGGACATGTAGCCTGGGAGGAATACAGAGAAACTGTCCAAGATCAGGTCAGGAAAGCTAAAACCCTGATAGAATTAAATCTTGCCAGTGGTGTCAAGGGCAACAAGAAAAGATCCTAATAGGTAGGCTGGTGATAAAAGTAAGACCAGGGGAAAATGTGGGCCCTGTCTGGAAGAAATTGAGAGAACTTGTTAGCCACAACATGGTGAAGATTGTGGTACTCAATGACTTATTTGCCTCAATCTACACTGTCAAGTGTTCCAGTCACATTGACCAAGTCACAAGAGGCAAAAGCAGGGACTGAGTGAATGCAGAACAGCCCACTGTAGGAGATCAGTTTCCTTAGTTTCCATCTAAGGAACCTGAAGGTGCACAAGTCCACAGGACCTGATTAGATGCATCTGTGGGTCTTGAGGAAAGTGATGGATGAAGTCGTTATGCCGCTGTTATGCCACATATTTGACAAGTTGTGACAGTTGAAAGTTCCCACTGACTGGAACAGGAGAAAGATAACACTAATTTTTAAAAAGGTAAAAAGGGAAGACCTAATGAAGTACTGACCAGTCAGTCTCACCTCTCTGCCTGGCTAGATCATGGAACCGATCCTTCTGGAAATTCTTCTAAGGTACATGGAAAATGAGGTGGTTTGTAACAGTGAATATGACTTCATTAAGGGAAAATCATGCTTGACAAATATGGGAAAAGCAACTGAAATAACCTACTTGGACTTGTTCAAAGTCTTTGACACTTTCCCACACAACAGCCTAGTTTCTTAACTGGAGAGCCACGGATTTGACAGATGTACTACTTGTGGATAAGGAATTGGTTGGATGGTTGTGCTCAAAGAGTTGTGTTCAATGGCTTGATGTCCAAGTGGACACCAGTGATGAGTGATGTTCCTCAGGGGTTGGTATTGGGATGGTGCTGTTTAACATTTTTGTTGGTGACATGGGCAATGGGATCGAGTGCACCTTCAGAAAGTTTGCCGATGACAGCAAGCCCTGTGGTGCAGTCAACACACTGGAGGGGAGGGATGCTATTCAGAGGGACCTCAACAGGCTTGAGAGTGGGCTCATGGGAACCTCAGGAAGCTCAACTAGGCCAATTAAAAGGTCCTGCCCCTGAGTCTGGGCAATTCTAAACAAAAGTGTGGGCAGGTCAAGGAATGAATTTAGAGTAGCCCTGAAGAGAAGGACTCAGGACTTGATAGACAAGAAGCTCAACATGATCCAACAATGAGTATTTACAATCCAGAAAGCCAAATGCACCCTGGGCTGCTCTGAAAGAAGCATGGCCAGCAGGTGAAGGAAGGTAATTCTTCCCATCTACTCTGCCCTCATGAGGTGCCACCAGAAGTACTGTGTCCAACTCTGGAGCCCACAACACAAGAAGGACGTTGGAGCAAATCCAGAGGAGGGCCACAAAGATGATCAGGGGGCCAGAGGACCTCTCCTAAGAAGACAGGCTGGGAGAGTTGGGGTTATTCAGCCTGAAGAACAGAAGGTTCTGGGGAGAATTTACTACAGCCTTCTAGTACTTAAAGAGGCCTACAGGATAGATGGAGAGAGATTTTTTTACAAAGACATGTACTGATAGAATGAGGGGGAATGACTTTAAACTGAAAGAAGTAGATATAGATTAACTATAAGGAAGGATTTCTTCACTACGAGAATTGTGAGGTGCCAGAGCAAGTTGCCTAGAGAAGTTGTGGACTGTCCATCCCTGGAAGAGGTCAAGGCCAGATAGGATGGGGTTTTGAGTAACCTGGTCTGATGAAAGGTGCCTCTGCCTATGGCAGGGTAGTTGGACTAGATGATCTTTAAGGGTCCCCTTCAACTTGGACCATTCTGTGATTCTAGGTAAAACCTAAGCAGGACTTCAAGGAAGCATTGTCAGGAGCTCTAAATCAGAGAAAGCTTGCATGTCAATTTAAGTTAGGTTATGTGCCCTATTTTTCTTGTAGCATGAAAAACAAAAATTGAAGACATGATAGTTCTGTAAATGTCTCAATGATGGAGAGTCCCAGAATGTTGTTATGTTTGCTGTGGCTCAGGCTGGCTTACATTGTTTTAGCAGGGATGAAGGGGCCAAATGACCCTTGTTGAAATGGTCACTGGACAATTCCTGAGGATTGTTGGGAATAAACTGGGAAGGCTGTTGATTTAGCAATTTAACTTATGTTATTAATGAGATATTTCTATGCAATTTAAACAGTAAAATTTGAGCAACAAAATTTGAACAGTATCTTAATGTGAAAACTGTGCTAGTGTTTTGCAACTGGAACAATAATATCTGAGTTTTAATTCATAAAATCAGAGAATCATAGAATTATAAGGACTTTGAAGATCTTTAAGTCTAACCATCAAACTAGTGTCATCACCATGTTCACCATTAAACCATGTCCTCAAGTTTTTTAAGCCATATACATGTTTATTCAACACACACAGAGATGGTGACCCCCCAGCTTTTCTGGGTAGCCTGTTCCAACACTTTACAACCCTTTCTGTGAAGACTTTTTTTCTAATATCTGATCTAAACTTCCTCTGGCACGACTTGAGGTCATTTTCTCTTGTCCTGTCACTTATTACCTGGGGAAGAGACTGACCCCTACCTTGCTACAACCTTATTTCACGTAGCTGTAGAGAGCAAAACATCTCCCCTCAACCTCCTTTTCTTTTGGATCCCTTAGCCACTCCTTGTAAGAATTTTGCTCCAGCCTCTTCACCAGCTTCATTGTCCTTCTCCAGACTGTTATTGTAATTATTTTGTTAAAATTTACTGTCAGAAAGTGTTAGTTCAACTCACAATAAGTTCTTGTTTCATAATATGCAATGAGTTACTTTTTGCCAATTACAAGATTTTGAATGTAGTGTGATGTAGATATATGGAGCAGATGGAACTGAAAAGCATTGCCAACTGTGGTCCCGAAGAAAGGTGCTGATAAATACTAAACTCAGCATTCAGACCTCGAGTGCATTTCTTCTTACTCCAGAGGTTTGTATGCCTGTGCTCAGGGTCAGCTTAAATAATAATAATGCAGGTGTTTGGCTTCGAAAGGAGCTCTTTGAAAAAATCTCTGCTAGGAAGCTGTGCCGATCCCTGGCTCCTCCTCTTTGTTTGGGAGTTGATTTCAAGGGGAGACTCCTGTCCTTGCTGCCATCTTGAGGTAGGCTTCCCTGCTGCATCTGTGCCACTGCCTGGCCTTGTCACTGCTCATCCAGAATCTTATACTGATCCAGGAGCATGACCTGACTTGTCACTGTGGACATGCCTCCTGGTTTCAAGGCTGCCAATGACCCTGGTCACCATCATGGACTGGCTCCGCTGGCATTGGCCATATGTACTGGGGATGTGCCCTGCCTAGGTCACATCTTCCTGTGGCAATTGGTAGACCCTGCTTTGCAGAGCTGTGCCTACTGTTGCTGCTCTCTTGGCACTCAGGTGAATAAAGACAAGCAGGAGCTGGAAACTGCTTGCCTCTCCCAAAGCAAATAATAAGATGTTTACTACTTGGAAGGCTCTGAAAGGGGATTTTGATGGTTGTGTGCCTTTTTCTATCCACAATATCTTGTTTTTACCAGTTGTAAGATTGGTCCTTTTTTTTTATCTTTACGCTGCCTCTGGTTCCTAATTAACTTTGTAATATTTTAATAACCAATTCATTTTTAGGAAGTCAGGTTAAACCCTTTGGTAGGCTGCCAAAGTTACAGATGCCAAGGCCTTGTGATTTATAATAACCTTATTCTGACAGCTAAGTAGGATAAAAGACACGAATTTTGCACAAGTGGTACAATTGTGTTGGGATAAAACACTCTGAAATCCAATATGTGTAGTTTATTTGGAGTGGGGTAGTTAGAAATGTTTCCACAACGTGATATTAGGCCTTCCTCAGGTTTGGGAAGCTCTGATTTAGATAGCAGCAGCAATGAAATAATCTTGAATGCAGACTGCGACCTAATAACTAACTAATTAATTAATAGTTAAGGATCTGGTAGTTGCCATGCCGATGAAATCACTAAGTTTTTCCATTCGAACTCTCATAAATCTTCTGATTTAACCTTGCAATAAATGTGGAAAGAAACAGAAAAAGATTGAACTTATTTTCAGCTAAATTTTATTAATCTTTCATGAGTATATATTCTGAATACTGCTAAAAGGCCCAATGAACTCAAGCAAGTTAGTCAAAGACTAGATAACTAACATAATTATGAACAAATAGCTTTAATTGAAACTGTAACAAAGACAGTTCCAGAGAAGATCAACCATTCTATTATGTATGGACCTGCCATGAAATCATATTAATGAATAGGAGGCTCATGCATGGAGCTGATGCTTCAAACTTCTCAGAAGACTTTTTACATTTCTGGGAATAGGGAGTTAAGTATTAGGAATTTACACTGAATTAAAAAACATAGCAATAAAAAGCAAAAAAGATACAGCAAAACCCCAAAATCCCAAACAACAACAACAAAAAAGGATACAGAAAACACTACCTGCTACACCATGCAACCAGTATATCACAACTCCTTACTTATTTTTTGGAGTACTATGAGACATCCATCAATGGATGAAAAAGTAAGCATGCACAAAATTATGGACTACATATGCAATTTTATCTTTTTATTTTTTTTTTTTAGAACTCTGGTGGAGCCAACATTTTACAAAAAATCCTCTTACAGTTGGTAAAAACAAGATATTGTTGATAGACAGAGGTACACAACCATCAAAGACTGATACTGGATAAGATCAAAATCCAAATTCATTATGTGCATAACATTATTCTGAAGATATATTTCCCTGATCTTCCTTTGAATGTTTATCCTAGAAGAAAATGTAATACGTTCAAAGTCTCAAAAAAAATTGGTAGTTGTCATTCTTATTCTGGTAATTCTAAGGGTATTGCTTTGCTAAAAGACTACTTTGATTGGAAAGAAAAAACATAATTAAACTTTGGTAAACTTACGTGATGACTAATTTCTTCCTGTCCCAGTTTATCCCTCTATTAATCATCAGTCTGTACTGGTCATATTAAATTGGTCATATTAGATTGGTAAAATGTGATTAGAAGGGAAGGTTTCTCCGACATGAAAATATTTTGTTATTTTTTTTAATGCTATCATGCAAATACATCCCTTTTTACATTTAAATCCCTAAAAGTCACCATACCTGTAAGTTTATTAGTAGTATAAAAATGGCAACTAACTTCTCAAATTAACTATTTAAATGTGCATTATTGCCCTTCAGGTAGAACTCTCAGGGGCACTCAGTACTAACTTAGAGCTGCTTCACTGAGCATGAGGATGCCTCCATGGGAGCAGTGTTAAAGTCGACTTAAGCACTGTTGCAAAATCTACTCTACAACTTATTAGAAATTATTGTGCTGAAACCCATAGTAAAGGCAAAGCTCTATGCAGTAGAGAAATGGTTCAAAATCTTCTCAACCCTAGGGAACCTTTCTAATCATCTTGTCTGAATTTCTACAAACCCCCAAAGAATTCAATTCATTACTTCCTGTATCAAAAAATTGTCTTCCAATTAAGGTATAGAAATTTATTTTATAAACTTCCCTGGTCTTGGTTGAAGGGCTTGTTTCTGATCCAGTATGCCCCATTCCTTAGTAAACTCTTCCAGAAAAGAATTTCCCAAGAGATCTGTTAATAAGTTAATTGTTTTGATGTAAATCTTTCTCTTCAGATTGTTTCTCTAAAACAAAAATTGTGGAACTCTTTCCTGAAAAGTTCAGATAAAAACTCCCTTTACTAAAAGTAGTGCTACAAAACCACTTATAAAAAATTATAGTAGTATTTTGTTAGCTTATAACACATCATTCATAATATGTAAAAACAAATCAGGTTAGTACTGTTACATCATTTCAGATAACACTGTTTAAGAAATCCTGGTATTTTATAGTGTTATATGATACTACTCATCATAAAGCATCATGAAGCAAAAGCTTCATAAAAGCCTGAAGCATTATCAATGAAAAAAGCTGCAAAATTAGTTGTTTTTTATCTCGCTGATGAGCAGAGACACATCTGATGTTGATAACTAAGTCCTCACTTTTGTTTAAAAACAAAATACCGAAGATTTTTTTTTGGTCCTAGTATTCATGTGCATAGGAAACCCTCATTAATGGAGAATAGAATTTATGCACAGACAGGAAAAAAAAAGCAATTAAAAATTATGAGTTCAAACCACTTTTCTAAAAATGTCAAAATTTTCACAACTGCAGATGCATGAACTTTAGAAAGAGAAGAGAAATTTGTCTATGTCATTAATCAGCAGCATGGCAGACGCGTCTTGTATAACAGACTCCTCTTTTTATATGAACACTTCATGAAAACATTACATGCAGAAATACACTACATGAAACAAGACAGCTGCAAAGTCAGGGATTCATATTTAAGATTTCCACTATGTATATATTTCAAAGTAAGCTTTACATGAAACAGAATATCCTTTTGTAAAATAACTATGTAATTGGAGAAAAGACAAAAATATACTTTCTACCCAGATATTCAGAAACTTGTTTATTTTTCTAAAAGCATATTCAGGCATGAAAAACGGCTTGTAATTAATGATTTCCAGCTGTTATGAGTTGAGTTAAAGAAAGTTAGTATTCAATATTTTCCAGTTTTATTCACTGCCCCATGTTACTGACAATTATTCAAGTTTTTCTTTGAAGGTAGAATTATTAACCATCCTATGGAATTTTCTGTGGTGTTTTTGTTGTGAGAGTCTAGATATTTACTAATATTAATTAGTAGATTTTCAGAATAATCTAATGAGATGAGGCAATATACTGTCATTTTACACAAGGGAAACTGAGGCAAAGAGATTAAAGATAAAATTATAAAGTATCAGCTAGCTTTGTGTGATCAATATTTGATGCCCAGGGTTTTGGGTTTTTTCATTATAAATAGTTTTATAGCTCTCTATAGTTTCAGAGTAGAGCTTTCACTAAATGTAGTTGTGGGAGAGATGGCTCATATTTCTGCAATTTACTCTGTGTTTTGTATTGTTAGCCAAAAGATAAGAAATACAGAATTAACAATCTTTTGTGAAAAATGTGATTAAAAGACACGAGTATGTAACTGAGTTCTATCTATGACAGATGTTTTTACACACACCGTACCAATTCCAAATTTAGGTTTTACAGGAAACCTTGACTGACTTTTTTTAAGTTGTGGGGTTTGATTTTTCATGTATGATATATTATAAGAAAATACATTTTAGAATGTATTAAACATATATAAATCTGTGACAAAACATCTGTGCCTGCGTTGGATCTCTTTTAATCATGGATATTTTCCATTCAGGATATTCTAACCCTCAAACACTTTGAGAAGTTTTAGACAGCTGTTACATGTTTAAATTCAATTTGGTGATAAAAAAACCCCCAAACATCTCCTCTTCTTCCAACACAGAAATAATTTTCTCCAGATTTACTCTCAGTTAAGGTCAAGACTCAGTCCTACATATTAAAAGGTACAGATGCCTTTATTTTGCTCTAGGAAATCTAGAAATTGAACTTTTCACCCCTTTAAGTCCCTGAATGGCTCTTAGATCATATTGTACCTTCAAAAATGACAACATTTATATACTCATTTATTCATATAGAATTATTTTAGATCATGCCCTTATGTTGCACTTAAATTCCTCTGTCATCAGATACACAACAGTGCTGTGCTAATATTGCCAACACTGACAATAGTAGTTCCATCCTTGAATTCTTCAGAATGGTAAGGTTGTCTGGTAACGAATGAAAGAACAAATTTTTCTTTAGAGTTTTAAATTTTATTTGAAGACCATGTAAGATTTTTGAATGCAATAGATTAAACAAATACTACAGGAGAAAAATAGATTTAGTGACTTGTCAGGTCTTTTAAGTGGACAGTTTAACTTTCACAAGTTTGGGTCAATGTATGTATTTAATTTGCTGAATAACATTCAGGAACAGTAGAGGATTTCTATCCTGGACCTTTGAAACTTCATTTTACTCCTATTAATTTTCTAGACATTTAAAAACTTTAGATATTCCCAAGAAAAAATGTCCTCTATTTGGGTAAACAAGCATTTCCTAATGTTACACAAAAAAGGAAAAAAAAAAGAAGTTATGAGATATTATTTATTTGTTTATTTACTTATGAGCTTTCTGCCTGATTTAAGAGAAAGACTTAATTTGTAGATTCTGTATATATCATCATATAGTAAAAGAGAGAGCAAAATAAACCAGGAGGTAGGGCTATACATAGTTTCACTTTATCTTCAATGGATGTGCCTTTTACAGGTTGTAGAATAAACTTGCATCCATGATTTCACTTTTTAGGTCTTACCTGTCTTGTACCGTGTTAAAAATTTTAGCTTCCTCTTTCCTACTCTATATAACACTGTCTTACCCCATTTTATTTTCATAAAATCATTACCACTGAAAAATTTCATACATGTCCACAACATTTCATGAAGAAATGCATGGTAATTAAAACTCAGCAGGTGCAAGAACTTGATTTAAAAAAAAAAAAGTGTCCTGGAAACAATGTTCTTGAATCTGAATATGATGACCTCATATTCAAAAGCTCAAGGATAGAACTTTAAACAATCTTTCTTTAAAAAGCTGAGCAAGTCACTAAAATTTAAGGAAGTCTATCTGATTTGTCATGTTTCTTATTCACAACTCTTGATAGCAGAACAAAATGATACTGCTTACTTCCTATAAAAAAGTGATAGAAAGTCTGGTGTATCAAAATATATTTAACACTATTTTTTATGTAATGCATTTCAACACAAATAGAACAACTAATGACAAAGAGTTTTCAGAAATTCCATATATGTACTATTTAAACTGAAAAAGCATATTTTGGTATAATAGATGTAACAGTTGCTTATGTGTATGTTACATGAACTTTAATTTTATACATAAAACATCTTCATTTTTATTAGGTTTTTTTTCAAATACGGGAAAAAATATATGGGATCCGAACAAACAATTTTTATTAAGATGGTGAACTCTTTCACAATAATGTCGGCACTTTGAAGCAAAAATTCATCCATCAAAAGAAAAAAAGTCTTAAAGTGATATTTAGTTATAAAACAAATTGTACATCAAATGAATTGACTGAACAATTACCCGTAGAATTACCTGTGGAATGATGACTAGTGATGTCAAAACCTGTCAGGCCACAAAAAAAGCAACATTTGTGTTTTAAAGGCTCTTCCTTAAATTCTTCCCTCATAACACAGGGGAAGATAACTCACATGTGGTTCTTAATAGAAAAACAGTAAAGCAAACAAACTTTATTTTATGCATGAATGTTCTTCCTTACCAAGTTTGAGGGCAGAGTGAATGTGCTAATTTTATAAAATGGAAGTGATTATTTACATGTTTCTTAAATAGTGATAATTATAATCTTTTATATCAGGTTTGTGTTTTGAGTATGGGAAATAATGCGTGATTACTGTATAGAATATTATATATTTAGAGCTTACCATTTTGGAAAATTCATTAACTTAAGTTTGCTGTATGGTATGTTATATAGTGACCAAACAACATACTTGATCTATTATGTTTACTGAACAGGGAGAATGGTGATTACAAGTGATTTTGCTGATTGTTTGCTGTAGATTAAACTAAATGTGAAAAGTACTTTTAGAAGAATCAACCACAAAATACTTTTTGAGACTGTTAATGAAGCAAGAACATATAAGAGTAGAGGCAGACAAAGATTTTCTGCGTTTAAAGTTTTTGTATTTCCTTGTCTACTTGAGACAAAACTGAAGTAGATGCTCACTGGAGCACGATGCTTCTCAGTTTTGCTTTCGATCCATTTCCATCAGCTTCTAGATATATCTTACATCTACTGGATAGGAACACAATAACAGAGACAGAAAATTCGATTTCAAGAACATTATTGCAGCAACAATGGTGAGTTCAAGAGCAAATGAGAATAGAAAACGCAATTGTCAAACATTTTCTCTCCGAGACAAAATTTACTATTTCCTTTACTAAATTATCCATAGGTGTGCCTCATTATTCATAATATGAATACTATGGCTGTTATTTGTGACTTGTGTCTATGTAGCCTGTGAAAATGTTAAAGCACATCGTTGTATTTAATTTAGTGACATAAAATGAACCCTAATTATGAGTCAAAATGCTAAGCTGCAGCTCCAAGAACTTATGACCCAGAAAAGAGACCAGCTGCAGAGTAAGGAAAATAGGTGCACCGTTAAAGAGAACATGAATTTCGTAACTACAATGCTTCAAAGAAGTCAGAATTTTCTTCTAAGAAAAGAGGGTTGTGTTGGTCTTATTGCTGTCCTTAATTAGAAGGGCACGATAAACACAAGGAAAGATGTCCAGCATGACGGAGAAAGAAGGAAGTTTGCACACAACACCTAATGATACAAATGCACTTAACGATTTTCTGACTATTAGAATAAGCAGTGGGACTATACTTAGATGACTTTTGTAATGTCACTTATTACAGGACAGGGGACCCCTGGTGGTCTAGTGGTTAGGATGTAGCACTCTCACCGCCACGGCCCGAGGTTCGATTCCCGGTCAGGGAACTCCCCCGGGCAGATGGAGCTCGTCAGCCCTGTAAGGCCATCCATCTAAGAGAAGGTCACTCTAAACAAACCTACGTCCTGAGGACCTCACTGCCACCGTCTGAGCTCACTCGGCCCCGGCAGATGAACCTCAGGATTAAAGGGTGGGCTCAGTTCAGCGCACACTGTGTCTCACCTAAAAAATCCACTGCGCAGGCTGAAAGGGTAATGAGCTTTCCCAAATCTTCGCTCGCAAAGACTGGCCATGCATATTACAGGACAAGACCCAGAGAGGGATCTGTGTGTGGCAGGGAGGAAGAAAGGACTAGTGTACACTTCTAGTTATAGGTTAATCATAAGGGCTTTAAGCAGGATATGGAACAGATGCAGAGGTGTCTCTTTAGTAATGAAGAGAAGAAACAGCTAAGACAAATATCAAGATTTTGCAGTGAGGACAGGAAAAAAAAAAAGAATCCCTTTAATTTAAAAGAGAAAATTGCAAAATATCTTGTCCTAAGAGAGGTGTTGTACATACTCCCAAGATAAAGATCAGGAAAAGTAAGGAAGTGGACATGATCAGCACAGAAATGGTCACCCAAGATTCAAGAAAGAGACACAGAAAAGAGAAGGCCTGAGCAATAAGGAGACATCCTACACTATTAAATTGAAATCAGATGAGATGGGAAGCAATATTTCATTGAACATTCACTGTTGTAGTAAGTACACACACAAATTGATAACTTTTCAGGGCCTAGTAGTAGTGTGGAGAATAAGAAAAGAAAGTCGTAAGAATAGTCAAAAACTGAGATGGGTCAAGAATGAGACATTTCCAGAGATATTCAGTGGTATAACTCCAGTACCCTCCTGGAGCCCCCTTACATTTCTTCTCCTCTTGTAAAAGAATGCTGAAAAACTCACCTGCTGACTTATATGTTTGCACATGCAACCTAATTATCCCATTTATTAACAGAACAAAGTGAAAAGTTTGATTGGGAAAACTCAAAATCAGACCTGTGGAAAACAACTTTCATTTTTATTTATTTGTACTTTATGGGAAATATAAAAACCCCCTTTTCAACAGAAGGCTTAGCTTCTCTAATATCAGTTTGTTACACTATGAATTAAAATTGTACACAAAGTTAAGGACAAAAAAATAAAGAAAAATATGCAATAACTAGTAGTTGGTTTCAAAAAAGCGCATTTTAAAAATGAGGATAATAACAAAAGTTTAAACAAGGCAGAATCTCAGATCTCTTTAAAGCAAAGTCCCCAATACAAATTCTGTTGAAGTTTTTTTCTTTTGTTTTTCCTATGATGCATAAATTCTAAAAGAAATCCTTTTTCATCTATTTCATTTATATTCATAATTTAAAAAACTTGCTATCATCTCCTCCCTATTCTTTGCCCTATGACTTGAATATACTTACTGAAAGCTTGTTCACTGTTGAGCAGGTGAGTCCAAATCCTGACTTGTTTTATCGCCCTTAGTCACTACCCTGTTTTATCTTTATCCTTACAGATTTAGATTCTTTTTAATGATCTGTTTAAGTTTTAGCTTTTTCACTTTGTTGAATTTCTCAAACATGCTCAAACAAAGCTAAGCTATGGTACTTCAGAGTTTCAACACCACGTTCATGATAAAAAGTGTTTGAGTGTAACATACAATCTCATAAAACATGAAGTTCTACATTCTCTTAAATAATCCCATTAAAAGATAGGATTCTGTTGAGCTATCATAATATGCTTTGAAAATTGTTGATAATAGTAACTGAGATGTGTGAGTTTAAGAAAATATTTTTCGTTCTCCATGATTTTATAAGTACAGGAGACAAAGGATTGGTCATCAGTGGTGTGTTTTCTTTGGTGACTGTGCAGTATTTCATTGCTTTTAGGTGGACTCCCAGTTTCAGAAGTTAATGTCCTGTTAAGTCCTATTTATTGTATTTTACAGTACTAGTTATTAAATACTAATTTCAAATAAGTTACTTTTGATTCAGAAAAAAATTACTAATAAATAAATTTCTTTTACGGAACAGTGGAGTTTACAATCTTATAAAACTGTGATATTTGGAGGCTACAAAATTTTCTTATAGAACTACTTGACATTTGAAAAAAGAGGAAGAAAGGTTAATGGAAAAAAAATTTAAAGCTTGATGATAGTGAAATATATTTTGGCCAGCAATCTTTATTACAAATTATCATTTTTACAGCTTAAACATTATTGAAGACAAAAAATCATGATGGAAATATTGAAGTAACTAATAACTTTGTCTTGTAAGAGGTGAAGCAGGTAGGCACAATGCTGAGAACTCTCATGGCCAGTCTTCGTGAACAAAGGTTTGGGAAAGGTCATTACCCTTCGAGCCTGCGCAGTGGATTTTTTAGGTGAGACACAGTGTGCGCTGAACTGAGCCCACCCTTTAATCCTGAGGTTCATCTGCCGGGGCCGAGTGAGCTCAGACGGTGGCAGTGAGGTCCTCAGGACGTAGGTTTGTTTAGAGTGACCTTCTCTTAGATGGATGGCCTTACAGGGCTGACGAGCTCCATCTGCCCGGGGGAGTTCCCTGACCGGGAATCGAACCTCGGGCCGTGGCGGTGAGAGTGCCGCATCCTAACCACTAGACCAGGGGGCTCCAATGCTGAGAAGTGAACAGTTAAAATTCAGACTCATACATGCGCATTTTCCTCTCTTTCTTAATCCTTATATCCCAGATACAGTTGTCCTGAAAAAAATGTGGATCTGTGACATAGGAACCCCATTAAATATATCTCATTTAGTTGTACCAAAAGACTTCATACATTTTCATGTATGAAGAACTTTGTTCTTTGATTAGCTTTTCAGTATTAAACACATTTCAGCAAAGATTGTGAGGTGAACTGCTCCAGTACACACTCTGGATCCAAGAATAACACTGAGGGACTGTGGGGAGAGTTTCTGAGGCAGCAAGACGTGAAAATTAGTGATAAGAGAGGCACTCAAGGCCCATGAGTGGGAAGTATTTAAGCACTGCAGCCCTGAGGAGAGGCAGCTCTGACTCTTCTGCACAGTCCAGGACAGGAGTGACAGTGGGCACCCTGTAGCCATTCAAGAACAGCCTCCGGGGAGCACAAGTGACCAGAGTGGGCAAACAGTCATGGTGTGACAGTTCCTGTGGAAGTTTGTGCAGTGAGCTCAGGTGATGGTCACCACTTCCTTGGAAAGAGCTCAGCAATGATTTCCATTTGGTGGCTAGCCATGTCCTCAGCACTCACTAGAAAAGATGTTGTGACACAAATGGAACCCACATGAAAACGTGCAGCTGTCAAGGTTACAGGCTACAAGGAATACCAGAGCCTGGTGCTGGTACGGAACAGTAGAGACAACACCTGTGTGAGGTGAGACTAGGTGGATAATCTGCTCTGCCTTGTCATACACCTGAGAGAGGAGGTAGAAAGGTTAAGATGTATCAGGGACTTTGATGGTGAGATTGACTGGTGGAACTATGCCCCAGCCCTGTAGAGACAGGAGCAGGCACCAGAAAGAGACTCAGATCAAGAGGGCCCTGTCAGACTGAAGAGAGTAGATCAAAATGGTTGCAGGCAACAGAACCGCAAGAAAGAAATGAGCCTCATCCATCAATATATGGCTCTATGGCTTTAAACTAAATGTTATGGGGGTGATAATATAACCCTTGACAAGCTGTGGAATAATGGACTAATATTAGAGGGACAGAGTGCTAGGGAGGGCCCCTTGAATCCCAACATGGAGAGGTGCTAGCCACACTGGACCACTTCAAGTCTTATGGAGATGAGGCAGGGGCCCCGAAGTAACAGAAGCCAACAGGGAAACACCAGGAAAATATCTCAAAGGAAATAAGAGGCATTCCTCTAGGAAGGCAACACATCCATCAGCTCAGAAAAGGTACACCAATACATGTAGCATGTTCAAAAAACAGGAGGAGCTGGAAGCCACAGTTCTGATAGAAAGTTATGACCCTGTTGCCATTACTGAAACTTGATGGGACAAATCTCAGGACTGAAGCATGGCTGTCAATGGCTACTGACCTTTCAGAAAGGACAGGGATGAAAGGAGAGGTGGAGAGGTTGCCCTCTACACCAAGAGCCTATTGACAAAGCCTTTTTGCTCCAGCCTGTAGGATGTCATCCTGCTGGAGGACTTCAACCAACCTGTCATCTGCTGAGAAAGTAGTGTGGCAGAGGTAGGCAATCCTGGAGACTCCTGGAATGCATGAAGGATAAATTCTTAAGCCAGTTAATAAAATATACCAACCAGAGGGGACACAATACAGGATGTGATGGTCACCAGTGTACGTGAGCTAATCAGGGATGTCAAGACTAGAGGCAGCCTGGGCTACAGTGAACATGCATTGATGAAGTTTGCAGTCCCCAGGAATATGGGTCAATTGAAGAGAAAAGTGAATGTCCTGAAGTTCAGGAAAGCAAAATTCCAGCTCTGCAGGGAGTTAGTCAATGGAGTACACTGGGAAACTGCCCTCAGGGACAAGGGAAGAGGTCAGAGTTGACAGATCTTTAAGGACATCTTCCATAGAATACAAAAGCTAACAAGACATCAGGCAAGAAAGGCATGGCTGAATAGAGAACTGCTGGTCAAACTAGTGGACAAGAAACAGATGCACGGGCAATGGAAGCATGAACAGATATTCTGGGAAGAGTATAGGGATTCAGTCTGGTTGTGTAGGGATTGGATCAGGAAGGTCACAGTGAATCTGGAGCCGAAACTGGCATGGGACCCAGAGAATGAAAAGAAGGATTTCTATGGGTATGTTGGCAAGAAAAAGGAAGGTCAAAGAAGGGAAGGTTCTGATAAGCAAGGTTAGTAAACTGGTAACAATGGATAAGAAGGCTGAGGTACTCAAGAAATTATTATTCTCTGTCTTTAATGGCGACCTCTCTTCCCACACCCCTCAATTGGAAGGACCACAAGATGTAGACTGGGGTAGCTAAAGCCCTCTCACTGTAAGTAAAGATAATGTTCATGAACACCTGAGGAACCCCAGTGAGATGCATCCCAGACTCCTGAGGCTATTGGCTGGTGTAGTTGCCAAGCCACTCTCCATGATATTTGAAAAGCCATGGCAGTCAGGTGAAGTCCCAGGTGACTGGAAAAAGGAAAATATTGCACCCATCTTAAAAAACAGTAGAAAATGAGGACCCTGGGAACTACTGACCTGTCAGCCTCTCCTCTGCCTGGGAAGATCATGGAGCAAATCTTCCTAGAACCTATGGTAAGGTACACAGAGGACAGGGAAGTTATTCAAGACAACGAGCATTCAGCTCCAGATTCACCGTGGCCTTCCTCAAACAGGGTCCACTGAGGGTGAGTTCTGTCTAACCAAGGTTTTGGTCTTCTACGATGGAGTGACCACATCAGTGGGCATGGGGAGGGCTACAGATGTCATCTGTCTGGACTTGTAGGGGCTTTGACATGGTCCTCTACAGCATCCTGCTCTTTAAATTAGAAAGATATGGATTTGATATTTGGACAGTTCACTGGATAACCGATTGGACGGTTGCATCTAAACAGTAATGATCAACGGTTCAAAATCCCAATGGACATCAGTGACAAGAAGCATCCCTCAGGGGTCTGTACTGGTGCCAGTGTTATTTAATATCTTCATTAATGACATAGATAAAGAGATCAAGTGTAGCCTCAGCAACTTTGCAGATGACACCAAGGCAAGGGTGCAGTTGACACACCTCAAGGACAGGACACCATCCAGAGGGACCTGGAAAATCTTGAGAAGTGGACCCATGGGGACCTCATGATATTCAACAAGGCCAAGACAATGCTGCACCTGGTTTGGAGCAAACTCAATGTAGACTCAGAGGATGAATGGATTGAAAGCAGCCCTGCCATGAAGGACTTGGGGATGCTGGTGCCTGAGAGGCTGGACATGAGCCAACGGTGTGCACTCACAGCTCAGGAAGCCGATTGTATCCTGGGCTGCATCAAAAGCAGCATGGCCAGCAGGTTGAGAGAGGTAATTCTGCCTCTCCACTCTTCTCTTTTGAGACCTCACTCAGAGTGCTGCATCCAGCTCTGGGGTCCTGAACATAAGAAGTACATGGATCTGCTTGAGCAAGTCTAGAGAAGGGTCACCAAGTAGATTAGAAGGATGGAGCACCTCTCCTACAAGGAATAGACTAGACAATTGCTGTTGTTTAGCCTGGAGGCTCTGGGATGACCTAATTGTAGTGTTTCAGTATCTGAAGGAGTCCTACAAGAAGGCCCATAGAGGGATTCCTTACAAGGGCATGTTGCGACAGTACAAATGAGAATGGCTTCAAACTGAAAGAGTAGGTTTATATTAGATGTTAGGAAGAAATTCTTCCCTGTGAGGGTGGTGAGACAGTGGAAGAGGTTGCCCAGAGAAGCTGGAGATGCCCCATCCTTGGAAGTGTAGAAGGTCAGGCTGGATGGGGCTTTGAGCACCCTGATCTGGAGGAAGATGTCCCTGCCCATGGCAGGGGATTTGGAACTTCATAATCTTTCAGGTCCTTTTCAACGCAAACCATTCTATGGTTCTGTGAACACTGTGACAATTTAAACTGATTTGAAGTGTTGAGTAAACTAAGAATAAGTATAATTTCATCAACATATTTTTCAAAATAAAAAAGTATGCATCATTAAGTATTGGATATTTTAAATATTCAGTAGTCCTACTAAGTTATTAAAACATTCTGAAAAAATGCATTTAAATTGTATGGTCCATAAAAATATATTAGCCATATAGAATTGAAGTCTAGGAATGAATGTACTATATTAGATAAACCTTTCATATTATTTCTGTATCAATGCATCTACTAAGTCTTTTCAAAAAAACTCTGAATACATTGACATCTACAACATTCTGTCAATGGCTTTGTGACAGAGCTATAAATACCTGAGTAGCAAGAATGGGAAGGGAGAGACTATTTGCAGAAACTAAGGATTATGGCACATCTGCAATCACCTACAACGTCAGCATTCATACATTAAAATGGATGATGATAAAAAACATACACCTGAGGAGAATACATTATCTAAAACTAGGATAAACTGTGTAAATGTTTCATTGCCATGGAAATGGTGCACAGTACGACAGCAGAAAAAGTCAGTTGAGACAGGTAATTTTAATTTTTATTGATAATATGATCACAGGTGTGATTTTAATCATTTCACCGCTTCAGATTTCTCATCAACTGTCAGTAATAATTTCATATGACAAGCACAATGCCCTTGTGACATTACAAATACAGCCTGAAGCTACCTACAGTGTCTGCTGACTGGCAAGCCACTGTCTCTACTGTCAGGACACAACTCCAGAAAGTCTTTAGTACACCATAGGTCGTTCAAGCTCTCCATGATGCCCTGTAGAATTTGCATTTTATTGGCTGATGCAATCAATGTAGGCAAAAGCTTTGACAGTGTTCATCCAAAGTAACAGTGCTTTCTGGGTGAAGCCGAGATGGAAATGAGGAGACAGGATTCAGAAGGACCATGAAAGAACACAGAATCACAGAATATGCTGAGTTGGTAGGGACCCACAAGGATCATTGAGTCCAAGTACTGGCCCACAGAGGACCTTCCCTGAGAGTCACATCATGTGCCCAAGAGTATTGTTCAAAGGCTTCTTGAAGTCTGTCATGCTTGGTGCTGTGACCACCTCCTTCAGGAACCTCTTCCAGTGTCCAACCACCTTATGAGTGAAGAACCTCTTTCTAATATCCAACCTAAACCTCCCCTGATACAATTTCAGATCATTCCCTCAAGTGCTGTCACTGATAACTACAGAGAAAAGATCAGTGCCTGCCCCTCCTCTTCCCCTCATGAGGAAGTTGTAGACTGCAATGAGGTCTCCCCTCAGTCTCTTCTCCAGGTTGAACACACCAAGTGATCTCAGCTGCTCCTCATATGGCTTACCCTCAAGGCCCTTCACCATTTTCATTGCCCTCCTTTGGATGCTCTCTAAGAGCTTAATGTCTTTTTTATATTGCAGTGCCCAAAGCTGCACACAATATTCAAGGTGAGGCCGCCCCAGTGCAGAGCAGAGTGGGACAATCCCCTCCCTCAACCGGCTGGCGATGCTTTGCCTGATGCCCCCCAGGACACGGTTGGCCCTCCTGGCTGCCAGGGCACTGCTGACTCAGATTTAACTTGCCATCGACCAGAAAGATATACGATCAAAAATGTCAAGTCATTTAGGGCCATATCATTCCGCTGAAAAGCAGGACAGTCTTAATGCAAAAGACTTCTGGGCTCTCTGACTCTTTTTGCTTTAAATTTCAGAAAATCTTAATTGAATTTCTTAGACTGCATGTCCCACTTTGGCGCTAACAACACTGCAGTGTCTGAGGTCTAGTTGAAGGCAAGAATGATTCAAGAAGATGTATTCATGATTGCAAATAAATACCGTATTGTGAGAACACAAACAAAAACCAGGGAAACTGCAAAACCAATGCACTTTCACATACCATTTAGATAATGAATCACATATATGTCTGCATAATACTTTTCATTAAAAACTTCACATCTCTCTTCTTTGCCCTGTACACTTCAGATAAGTCCTAGAATGAGAAGTTCTACAAAACACAAGTAGTGTAAAAAAAGGGTTATAGTTGTTTCATTTCATAGTTTGGGGCCACACTGCTGTTAAGATAGACAAGGTGTTTTTGAAAATAAATACTATGGGTAAAATTAAAACTCAAATTTTTCCAAGTCTGCTGAAAAGATCTATCGAGCAAGCTATTCCACCATAACATATGCATCAGGATTCAGATGTCATATAGTGTTAAATCGCTAAATTTAAGGTATGTTTCCTGTGTAAAATTTTTAACCATCACAACTAACTTAATCAGAGCTCCGTATGCATGGTATTGTTATCATTAGTAATAATATACAATATCCATATACAAAATATTTTTGGTACTGAGTAGATTTTTTTTCCACTAAGAATGGAAGGAAATTGTTTTAAAGCAATTTTTAAGGGGAGAGGAACAGGAAGGGAAGGAACTTACATTGGGTAATTTATCCAACCCTATCCAGTCTGTATTAACTAGCAATTCTTCGGTAAGCGACCTTAAAGAAAACATGATCAAAACTATATTCCCTTCAGTAGATCTTGCCTTGTTGCAAATGTTTAGAGGTTAAGAACCTGGCTTAACACAGATAAGTGCATTTTATTCTTACAGGAGATCGTCATACTAAGATACTGTTTGTAATACTGTTTTAGCGTGTGAATTGCAAAGATAATTGCAAAAGAACCTTTAAAATCACGCAAGAAATTTATAATATGAAATAGAAGTCTTCTATAAGAGTGACAATTAGACTATTACACAACAATAAATGTATTGTCATTTACTTTAGTAATGTCATACTGGAGCCACTAATAATCTCTATATAATATACTATAATATAAAATATAACATTTACTGGCACAAAGTGCTTTGACATGCTATTAATAAAGTATACGCTCATCTCTGATTTCCTTCATTCCCTTTATTGTTTTGTTTAATTAGTTTTGCAACTGCTTTTTCTCGTAAATACATGTCATCTTCATACTAGCACAGTGTGAATCTGATGATTAAATGGAGTTGTCATTCTAGTAATTTAAGAAATCCAGAAAGAAAATGACCAGCTTTCCTAGCAGCTAAAACTATTCTTCAGTAAAAGATGCAATGACATCAGAGAAAACATGGTAGTATAATTTTTCTTTTCTTAAAATGTTTTACTTTGGGATGACAGTTACAAAAATGGAAGAAGCAGGATTTAAAGAGTTCCATTTCAGAATATTCAAATATTTTCTTTGTACTGAAAATTATTCCCCATGAGAGAAGGATGAACAGAAGGAATCTACTCTCTTCTGCTTTCTATTTGCTTAGCACAGGTGTCAACTAAGTATCAACATTGTGAACAGAAGGGATAAAATCTTGGCTTCTCTGATATAAATGGCAATTCTCCCATTGACTTTAACGGGTCAGGGTTTTTCTTAAACTGTTTCTAGAGTCACAGCTGCCAGAATGTGAGAGTCTGCTGAAGAGTCTACTTTTTCCTCTGGTGTGAGATGAAGGCAGATTGGATGTACATGGTAGTCAGAGCAGAACACTGAACACTGACGCTTCATGGCAAAGTTAATACACTGTAGAGTGCAGAGCTCTTCCAACCAAAACCAGTGCATAATTTGCTTCTTTCATTTGACATTGTCTCATAAATAAAAGATAAGAGGATGATGAATTATAGTTTGTAAACACTAGAGCCAAATAATCCCAGTTGGTTACTAATAAACTACAATGAAACCTGATTCATACAAACCAGAAGTTGTAATGCAGCAATAAATATCTAGGAGGGCACTGTACATTAATAAAAATTGTTAGGCTTGCTATTTGAATATCAATTTCTATTTATATAGATGTTGGCTGGAAACCAATGGGAAAATATTTCTTCAGCTGGTTGAAACAAATCAGACTGACAGCACCTCACTTTTCTGCCATATTTCAAGTTCAAAACATTTATGCTTTGCTGTGATAAATCGCCCTGCTTTACAAACACAGAAAACTAAGAGTTAAAATTAAATATATTGTTATTAAAATTTAAAAGCTTATTCATTTAAGATACGTATTACATCAATACTGAGAAACTCTTCCTTTTCTGTCATATTTATTGCTTTCACAAACTTATTTGCCTGTTTTAGCAAGGTAATTATAATGATACTGGTATTAGAAGCTCCATAGAATGGTATAGTTTCTGGTAGCTATGACAGGTAGACCCTCTGTAGTGAATCCCATTGTCAAAGCTGCTAAAGCACGCCTTAGATGTACATAATTACTACAGTTGATCCAAATTCTACAGTAATTACAGTATTAGAATAAATGGTAATATAGCAGCACATCACCTAAGAATCCTCCAGTAGTACAAAGATAAGTACAATTGTTGTGCACAGCCTTGTCTAAGCCTTTTAAGACGGTCTCCAAGAATCCACTATGTAAGTAGTAAAAGATCAGCTTTCAGACTCTATTTTTAATTCCCAACACAATAGCTGCACATTCTGTGGCTGACTGGAGTTGTGTTTGAAATATGGACAGAGGTAAGGAGATAGGACAAAATACATAGAAAAATTTCCTTCTTTGGTACCTGAAGAAAAAAATCCAGTTGATGAAATTCAAAGGTGCTGTTGCTATCTTTCTATTAAATTTTTAAAAATTTTCAAAACCCTGATTCCCTTTCCTTTTTCAGCCCCAACATTGCTCTTTTCCAGGATCCACTAGTTCAGTGTCATTTACCATCGGTCATGAGGTACACAGAGGTACACATTCCCTTCTTCTTAAATCTGGAACATTCCATGTTCCCTGGAGTCTACCCTTGTAGGACGGTCAGGATGAATAAGGTTGAATCACAGATTATCAAGAATACATGTAAGTCAGCTTAAATACTTGTCACTTTCCAGTTGTGTAGACTAGACTAAAAAATTAATATGACCTGTCACAATCAAATCAATTAGTACCATACGCTTCTCCAGAATCTTGAATGTTACAGTGCCAATAAAACAAAAACTCCCTGCTTAACCCCTACAAACACCCTCCCTGCAGAGGAATAGATGTTAATTTAATATTTATAATCAATGTAACTATCATAGCAAAAAAAAAAAAAAAAGATACCTTGTATTCCCCAGTTTACTTGCAGACCAACAGAACCTGCAATGTAAGAAAAGAAAGTCTGCACAATTAGTTACTGAATACATATGTATACACACAGAGGTAGACAGACTACTTTTACAACTACCATATGTGCTATCTGATGGTGTAATAGTAGGTATAAAAGCAACTGAACAGTTAAGTATTTCCTTCTACATGCCCTGGAAAAAGGTTCAGAAAGCAAAACAAATACCATGATGACATTGAACAGATATTGTCAGATTCAGATAATTACCCTTTCCTAGAGTGGCTGAATGTCAAACTGCTTTGATCTTCATTTTGTAACATATTTGAAAACACTATTTTGTAATGTAAATGTTTGAGTGTCCTCTATCTTACATGGAAAGGAGATTGCCTTCTCTCTGCTAAGGATACAAACAAAACATCTTGTCTATGAAGTTTATATTTTTTTCCTGGTCTAGGCAAATCCTAGTCACAGATGAAAACTACTTTGCACAGGATCCTGGGAGAGTACAGAAGGAAAAAAAAGGTGATGAACGTAAAAAACAAGGAAAGCCTAAAGTGCTGTTATTTTTATGTTTCCTCATTATTATTATTTTTCAAGTCAAATTATAGGAGACTAATCTATGCTAAAGAAACCAAACTTTCCAAATTTCAAGCAAATAGGATTATCATATGAATTCTAAACATAACATTCATAATTATGTATTCATATAAGTCCCTTTAAAGAGGTTTACAATATTTAATTTCCACTTTCTCATTTTAGAAATAAGAGATTTGTATTTAAAAAAAACCCAAACAACAAAACAAAACAAACAATAAAAAGGATTTTTCTAAAAATACTACCACCAGGAATAAAAATCTCTTTTTACTGGTGGAAATTGAGTTGTCCACAGCAAGACTCATTATGAACTCAAATTAGTGATCACATATTTCCTATATGGGAGACTGATTATCATCATCTAAGGCAGTAAGATCCTCAGTCCCTGATTTGTTTCCCATTACATGCCAAAGATTGGTTAAAGACTTTTCAAGATATATAATGACATATAAGATTCAACAAGGAATTAAAACTGCTATAAAAAGGAGTATATGAAATCTATAGGTAAAAAATATAAGTGCCAGGGTCTGTCTTAGTACAATAAATTTAACATGTGTGAATAAACATTTGTATTTTCACCTCTCTGTGCAAGACCAAGCTGAAATACATTATTGTCACATGTACACATGTATCCACACATGTGGCAGCCAAGTCTCCTGTGATTTACTGCTCAGTCAGTATCTGAATGCATGTAAAAAGTATGCATAAAGAGAGCCAGAAAAATTTTCAATGAGCTTAGTAAAACAGTACAGTACATATCCAACAGGAATGAACCATAAATCTCATAATGTCTACTTGTGTTAGTTATTAAAGTTATTTTCTCATACAGTCCTGATCAGAAACATACAGCAAAACTAAATGAAAGCTTCTGGAAAGAAAAAGCCTCATGTAAGTGACACTTCATTGAACAGTCAGTGGGAAATCACAACTGCACAACATCTGTTTCAACCCTGCAAATAAAATTAATTTAAATTAAGCACATAAATAACTTGCCATGCACATATCAACCTAATCAATAAGCACAGACTCTAATCACAAGTGCCATTAAGATTTGTAGTGAAAGATAAGAATAAAGAGATAATTGCAATCAGAAAACATGCTGATTGGAAATAAATTACAGTGGATTTTAAACAGCGTTAAAGACGTGTTCAGAGGAAGTTTACTGCAGCATATGAAAAGTCCCAAAATATGAGGCCAAACTACATATTCCTTTCCTTATCCCTCATCACTGCTCTTCTAAAGGGTGAAACTCAATTCCTTTTCCCTTGCTGGCTTTGTTTACTGATTGAGATAAATATAGACCTAAAGCTACGCTTAGTTTCAGATAAATTCCCTGAAAGAGAAAGCAAATGCTAAAGACTCATGAGTCTTTTTTTTATTTCATGAAACCCTATCATCCCAATTAGTTCTGTCCTAGAATGTGTTTTCTTGTAACTTTTCAAACTATCTTTTCTTACATTCAACACCTGTATTCATTCTTTTGCTCTAATTTTATTTTTGAAAGGGCTTTGTGTACTCCATAAGAACTTCTCTGTTGCTTGGGTTTATGATCTCTCTTTATTTTTTTTCCACTGAAAGTCAACAGTATCAATCGCCTTTAAGTTTTGATGCTCCTTTTTCTATCTCTTGTTCTTGTACATCTCAGATTTATGCTACTAGCCTCTAGCCTTATGCTCCTACCCTTCCCCAGAGTAATTTCCCCCTTCCTTTTCTCTTCCAATATTTCTTTCACTTCTGTGATGGAACATGGACTTGTGGTATTCATAAAGGGGATTCAGTAGAAGAAAGTCATCATGTGTGGGGGGGAGGGGGGGGAAAGCAAGAGCCTCAGATTTCAGGAGATGCAATACTACTCCCAACCGATTGCTAGTTTCCCCCTCTCTTCCTGCTGTTCTCTATGCAGATTTCATCTTTGGTGAGTAAATCAATTGCCACTTTTGTTTTGCTCCTATCAGTTTCTCATATTACTGCTGATTTTCTTCTCTCTGACCTTCCAGCTCCTCCCTGATCTAGATAATGTTATGTTTCTTCTCTACTAGCCCTCATATTTTTATGCTCCATCAAATTATAATCCATATCTTTAGTTTTCTGCATTTCAGGTTTAATGACATTATTTAATTCACTTTTTTCCCCCTAAGGGTCATGGTTGTCTTTATTTAATTTCTTCTCTACCCTGTCCTCAATTAGGACAGTAGTTGAGGGTAACAGAGGAAAGTCAAGGAGGAAATTTGCCAGTAGTGGTCCTTTATTAACAATAGGGCAAGTGAGCAGCCTTCCACTTCCTTCCCAACCCAGCCCAAATTCAGGTTTCTTCAGTTTCCTGGTTTTGTGTTACCATAAAAAAGGAAGACTATTTTAAGTATATGCCTTATTCAGAATTGCATATAGCTAAATATCAAGGTAATGATACATATCCACAGTTCTTTGCCTAGCTGAGTATCTTTCCCAAAATTATAGGGGTCATGAAAAGAACAAACTTTCATTTCAACAAAGTAGTTTTGCTCTCCAGAAGGTCCCTCAAATGTCAATGGCATGCACCCTGAATTTTTAAAGTAGCTGAGGGAATTCTGATTCCCAGAGAAAACAGGATAGGTTCCTGTAATGATTTCTGCTTGAAAAGATAGTGACTTGTGACATAAACAATTGGGGTGAAATTCTTCCTTTGATGCCTTATCACTCAGGGATGCTAATGACTTCAGTAGAAAAGATAGTTGAGCATCCTAGGGTACAATTTGCTTCCTACTGTTTTTGTGCTTACTGAAACTGAAGATTACTCTAGGTAAGATGCTGTATGTGAAGCCAAGTATCCAATTTCTGAGAAAGATGTTGATTGATAAAGAAAAAATAAGCAAAGAATTGCAGACACATGCAAATAAAGAGCTTAAGCTAATGTAAATATGTACATACATGGATCAACACTGTAAAAATTGTAGCATATATGCTAGAACCAATCCATATGCTATCACCACTAACACAGCATCTGCTGGAAACTGCAATACTCTCAGTAGTTTGAGACAAGCTGTGACAGTGAGTCAAGAAGTGTGAGACAGAGGCAATGAAGAGAAGGAAATACTTTTAGCAGACTGAATACATCACCCAAGTCTTGATGTGAGAGTATGACCTCTATCACTTGATGTAAACCAACAACTTTCACTATACAACATCAGGGGCATAAAAATTATGAGCATATTTTGATATTCTTTTTCTTCACAGGAAAAACTTGTATTGGAAATTAGTAAAAAAAGTAATTAAGTATATACCCTCTCTGATTTCTGTCAGTGTAAAATGTAAGTATTTTTAAATTGCACTTATAGAATTTCCATAAGCAGATCTATTACAAACATTTAACAGCTATAGATGGATTCTCTGCCAGCTAGAATATTTCATAATAACAAAACACAAACACATTATATAGTTACTCATTAAAAAAAAACAAAACAAAACAAAACCAAAAAAAAAAACAGTCTCCCTAACCCACCCCTCACTGCAACAACAACAAAAATACCCACAAAGTGTAATGAAATGTTTTCTCAGTCAAGTGAGGAACAAGTGTATTATAAAGCTTCTATTCTGACTCATGACAACTATGTATATATAAAGAAACTTACAGGGTACCTCACTGTTGAAAAGAACAAGAAAAGAGAGAGCAAGGCAGAGAAATGGAAGAAAATGTAAAATGCAAACACCACCATTATTTACATCATTACATCATCTGAGACACATATAGACCCTTACTTAGTATATTTTATGACAGTATATGTAGTTTCCTTGAAATTTTGTATTATATGAAAAAGTAAGACATATACTGCTAAATTCTTATTTTTGTAGGTCAAATTAAATTTTTTCCACCAATTCTGTGTTCAGACTCTAAATACATTTATTTGGCAATAATTCCATTATTTTAAAATAGTGATGCAAAGTAATATGCATAAATATATTGCACAAAGTTATACTCTCTCTCTCTCTCTCTAAACATATATATATACATATATTATACATGCATAATATATACTGTATATAACACAACCTCATGGGGGTTCTAGCTTTCTTTACTTTTGTTTTTCTTAAGTGAGTGGGAAACAATAATAAAGCACAGCTTTTGATCACTTGGTCGGAATTTTGATTCCAACCTCTGTCAAGTACCATCCCACAAACAAACTGATAGAGAAACTGTTTGCAATCAGTCATTCACAAAGTAAGAATCATGTAAAGGGAAAAACACTTTTCTCCAGATGTCCCAAAGAATGTTCCACTAGCTGCAGCAGAAGAGCAATTTTGCTGCATTTAATTGAGAAATCACACATGAAGGAATCATGGGAGGAAAATATGCAATAGGTAACCATGGGGATTCAAACCTGTCAAGAGGTGATAAATACTTAAAAATATGATAAATGGTCAGGAGGTCTGGAGACAAACTACCTACAACGCTGCTGCTTCTTTTGAGAAAGTACACAGGATCATTCTTGAGGAGAAAAGACAATGCAGAAAGAATCGTGTCTTGCCAATACCATCCAAGGAGTCTTTCTGCTGTGCCTTTTGCAACTGGACTTGTCTATCCTGCATTGGTTTCTTGTAGCAAATTGGCATGCTTGTAAAAATGTGGTTAGAGTCCTTCCCAAATCTTCGTTCGTGAAGCCTAGCCATGATGATGATGATGATGATGATAAATGACACTTATGTCCTTTTTTTTCAATCAGTAAAATTTGGCTACAAATCTGGTTCCTCTCTTTAGGAACACTACATAATCTCTTTATGCTCGTGTTATTTTGTGACATACACATGCCCTAAATAGTACCTCTTAGAATATATTTGAGCCATTATTAACATGCAAAGGAGAGTCTTCAAACGAGTGGGTCAGCCCTTACCAGGGTCTACACACAGCCCTACGGCCTTCTGTTTTGGCACTGTAGTAGTATTATAACTGTCCTTCTGCTGCTACTGCTCACTAGTAATGAAAAGTCAGAGGAATCAAATTTTTCATCAATTTTACCACTCTGTGTATCTGTAAACAAAAAACTTAGTATATTTTGTTGGGTGCAGGTACACAGGTACTGGAAGCAAGGGGTTGCAGGGAAGCATAGAGTCCACATAGGAGTAGGTATTCTCATGTATGAGAGACCAATCCTGGAGCAAGGAAAAAATCTGAGGACGAAGGAGCAGCAGAGAGGAACCATTATGAACTAATTGCGACATCCATTCCACATCCCGTGCTCAGGGAAGAGCAGATAGAGGAGTCAGAAATTATGTTGAGCCTGGGAAGAAGAAAGGACTGACGGGGAAGGTGTTCTCAGCTTTGTTGTTGTTTCCCAGCATCTCACTCTTTTTTGAATTGACTATAGGTTACATTAATCTGTGCTGCTCTTGAAGGTAAATAGTAAGTGACATTCCTGTCCTTGTCCCCATCCGTGAGCTTTTCCATCTTAATTTCTTCTCCTACCCTATTGAGTGGGGGAAGTGAGAGTGGTTGGGTGGGGGTCTGGCACATTATACAGACTTCGTTGATACATTTTCCATAAGAAACAACATATCTCAGTACCGGGAGAGCTTTTGTGTCAGCTGCCCACCAAATCTTAACTGCTGTTTTGGTAAAATTTCCTGAAGGGTCACCTTTTATGCTTAAATGGTTCAGTCAGAAAGGGAAAAAAAGATGTCACCATGTTGCTGTTTTCAATCAGGCCACATCAATAGAAAAACAAATGTATGTCCTTCATTTGATAAGAGAATGCAATTTAAAGTGAATGAATAAACCATGGCATACTCAAAAAAAGTTTTTGAAGAACATCTGCATGTTCAACTTGCTTTTTGATCCAAAAAGGAATTTTTCTTACTCTTACACTCCCAGATCATACCCTTTGAAATATACATATGTGTGTTGAAGGATGTGATGCCAGAGAATTTCTAAGGTGACCTTAGCTTTTGCTTAAGTCATGAAACGCCTCATTGAAAAAGATGGAAGAGCTTTAAAAGCAAACAAAGAAAAAAAAACTCCCCATCAAAATTCAAATCACTGAAAGATAAAAACTAATACCAAAAATCACTTGTGGGTATGGAATAAAATAAACAAATAAAACTAATCCAGAAATACAAAAAACTTCCACTGTAGAACAATAGTAATAAGAAAAAGATGTCAATCCCCAGATATTTACTTGAAAAGTAGGAAGAGAAGCAAGTTCAATACATGTAAGTATATATGTGTAAATATCTCTCTCATTTGCTAGAGAAAGAAGAGGATGCATCCTCACGCTTAATTCTTTCAAAAGAGTTATAAAACTATTTTATTAATAAACAAATGGATGTCTGATTTTGGACAATATGAATATTTTATTTAGGAAACTCTTGAGTGGATAAGACTAACTGTTCATCCCTTGACAGCAAGGTAAGGTTAATTTAGTGAATACTAACTTTATTAACCAGAGAACCACTTGCAATAATTTTGGTAATTCATTTGGCTGTACCCACTTTTTAAATCACTACTGACAGAGGACTTCCAAAATTTAAGGTAGGTTGAGGTTTTGTTTAAAGAA
Source organism: Manacus vitellinus (assembly GCF_001715985.3). Classification (NCBI taxonomy): domain Eukaryota; kingdom Metazoa; phylum Chordata; class Aves; order Passeriformes; family Pipridae; genus Manacus; species Manacus vitellinus. The sequence goes on along the minus strand of NW_021939324.1, from coordinate 4,758,835 downwards.
TATCACTTTGTTTTTATTTTTGTTAGAAAGCTTGAAGAACAATCATGAGCGCAATGACATATAATGTTTTTTAAATTAAAAATTAATTAATATTTTAATTTTACTATAGATGATTAATTTACTACTAGCTACTTGTGGGTTTTCTACTTAGGAAATAGGAAAAAGTATTTACAAAAACAATAAAGCCCCATAACTGAACCAAACAAAATCAAATCCAAATTCTGTAGATCAAATACTTTTTACTAATGGAATCTATAATGCAAAATAAAAGCACAAAAAATGAAAACAAAGAGAAAAATAACAACAAATCATCCTTTACCTGTTCTTCATTTCTAAAACCATGCTAACAGGAATATTATTTTTTTTATGTCAGAAATTATTTAATTCTTTAAAATAGCTGGTTACATACACAAGGATTGTTACAGGTTTACTGTACTAGTTACAATTTCTAATACATTTGCTTTTGGGTAATCAGAACTAGTTTGTTACTAAAGCCAAGATAATCTCATACTGTGCTTTCATAATGAAAACTATAGGGTTTACAGGTTTTTTTCTTCCTTAATGTCCCTAATCATTAACTCAAAATAGAATTCCTAGTTACACTGGTGTTGTAGAAGTATAAAGGAATTTTAATATGAAATTTGAAATTAAATTTAATGCAATACATGTTTTCTGCTGTAAATTAACTGGTGGAAATAAGAAAAAATCTCCAATGATATTAAAGCAAAAGTAAAAATAAATAAGGGATAATAAATTTGTGTCTTCCCTATACTCTTATTAGATTACATCTCTATCAATTTACAGTAAAAAAAAACCTCAACAATTAATCCTCTAGATAATATTTTTTAAATATCAAAATGATCAATGCATAATAATATTGTTCAAGGAATTTAATTGCTGAGGGAAATACTTTAACTTCATCACATGTTTTTTTGGAAAGAATAAAGTGGAAGTTTTAAGTCTACTTGCCTAAAGATTAAAATGAGTGGATTCTGAGTGCAATTTTCCCCAAAATATTGTGAATTGTAGACTAAAAACTGGAGTTTTGAAAAACACACAGGGCAATATAGTGAAGTACAGATATTTGAAAGCAATTAACACTTTAACAGTATTATGTTTTTTAGAGTAATTTTACTAAGTACTTTATAGAACTTCTATACTGCCCTTAGGAATGTGATTTTTAAGGCTATTAACATAGGTTATAGCATATGAAATTATAAATTACTATAGGTCCGATTATATTCTAGTAGTCTCTTTTAAGAATGGAAATCTGAATGATCTGTTCTCTGTTTTGTGAAATCTTACAGCATGAAATTACAATTCATTTCTTGCAGAGAGGGTTGGATGTGCATTCATGTTAAATATAGCAGTATAATTTGACAGATTTTACTTAGTTGCTCGTTTGGTCCCTCTTGTTTGGTTTGATAATATAAATTGCAAATCTTGTGCAAGTAATATTGCATATATGTCCATAAAATGTGAATTATATTCTAGGGCCTATTTAAGTTATGAATATTCTCTTAAACAGTTATGCTCCAAGAGAAATAGCGTAACTTTCATTGCATGCCAAACATCTACAATACCATTCATTTGCATATGGTCACACAAGCAACCGTTAGGCTCTAAGTTTTTTTAATATAACCACTATTTTACTTTACTTTAGACACAACTGGTTTTGAAGTGCATAGCCCTTTTGACTTCCAGAAAAGTAAAATTGCTGGGGTGGGTCAGTAATATGAAGCCACCAGGAAAATTGGTTTGACTTTGTTGTTCATTGCTAGTTGGATTCTTTGCTTGGTTACAAGCACTAAGAACAGGGAATGTAAAATTCTGAAAACTTATTCCTAGATGCAAGGTATCCTTTTACGGAATACATAATACAGCAACAGAAAGATATAAGAATTGAATAGATGAGGTACAGAAGAAAAACAGCAGCTTCCATGTGAGAGAAGCCGAAAATGTAATAAAGGAAAATGCAGGTTCAAAGGGAGCCTACTGGCAGCATCTGAGTCACACCTTGGAAGTGTTTTTTTCAGTTCTAGTGATGATATCTGCAGTATAATCCCGAATTCACTAAAGCTCTTCTGGCAAGAAATGTAAAAATTTGTGTTACATGTAACGTTAAAGACTTTTATCATCCACTGATTATGCAAATCCTACATGTCCTGGGGGACAGTAAGCTGAACCTGAATCCACAGTGCATCCTTGCAGATGTGACAGGAAACCTGGATTGCATCACAAGAGTACAAACATCATACTAAGGATGTGATTATCATAATCATCATGGCTGGGCTTTGCGAACGAAGATTTGGGAAGGCTCTATCCACGTTTGTTACAGGCACACTGGTGGCTAATGAGGCCAATACGAGACAGACATATCCGATTGTGAAAGGCACAGCAGAAGGACTCCTTAGGTGGTATATTCTGCAAGACACGATTCTTTCTGCATTACCTTTTCTCCTCGAGAGTGATCCTGCGTGTGTTCTCAAAGGAGACAGCTGCGTTATAGATGGTGTGTCTCCAGGTCTCCCAATTGGAGGCCAGAGTAGACCAGTCATGATGATCAATATGGCTGAGGCTGAGATGTTGTTTCAGGGAGTCCTTCTATCTTCTCTTTGGGACTCCTCTCATGTGGCAGATGATGGCAAGTTCACCAAAAAGCAGGATCTTAGGGAGGCGGTGGTCCTTCATCGTGGAGACGTGCCCTGCCCAACACAGCTGTGTTCTTGTCAACATGACCTCAATGCTTGTGACTGCTGCTTGTTCTAGAACAAATGAATTGGTCACATAATCTGACCAGTGGGTGTTTAGGATTGTACGGAGGCAGCGTTGATGGAAGCATTCGAGGAGATGCAGGTGGTGGCGATAGATGACCCATGATTCGGAACCATACAAGAGATTAGACAGCACTATGGCTCTGTAAACACTGGTGTAATAAACACTTGAAGAAACACCAAGATCAAAGTCTTTTGTGGAGTTTTCCAAAAGCACTATATGCCTTTGCTAACCTGTTGTCTATCTCTCCGTCAATCTTACCATCCAAGGAGATGAGGCTACCTAGGTAATTAAACTGCTGGACTGATTTGAGCTCTGATTGGCCAATGGTGATGTGGGGATGATGGGGGACTTCCTGAGGTGCTGGTTGATTGAGAACTTCTGTCTTCTTTAAGCTGACTTCCAGCCCAAAGAGCTCAGCAGCATCTGCAAAGCAGGATGTTAAACGCTGCAGAGCTGCTTCTGTGTGGGCAACAAGGGCGGCATCATCAGCATAAAGCAGCTCCCGGACAAGAGGGTTTAAGGTCTTAGTGTGGGCCTTCAGTCACCTTAGGTTGAAAAGGCTTCCATCAGTACAATATTGAATGTAGATACTGTCCTGATCATCGAGGTCTGCTGTGGCCCTTTGGAGCATCATGCTGAAAAAGACTGCGAAAAGAGTTGGAGCAAGAACGCAGCCTTGTTTCACACCATTCTTTATTAGAAAGGGCTCAGAAAGGGTGTTGCCATATCTGACTTGGCCGTGCTGATCCTCATGGAGTGAGATGATAATTTTAAGGAATTTAGGGGGACAATCTAAACATTCCAAGATCTGCCATAGACCTTTTCTGCTCACAGTATCGAAAGCCTTGGTGAGGTTTACAGACCTTTGTTCTGTTCCCTACACTTCTCTTGCAGTTGTCTGAGAACAAATACCGTGTCTGTGGTACTTCTGTTGGCTCTGAAACCGCACTGACTTTCAGGTAGAATTCCTTCTGCAATAGCAGGTATTAGTCTGTTCAAGAGTATTCTTGCCAGGATGTGATAATGAGACTTTATTAAGCATCTCCCAGAACTTCAGGACAGCCAAGGCAATGGGCAAACCCTGAAAATTTTGAAGCTCTATCTGAACATAAGAAAAATATTTTTCCTCTGAAGATGGTGAAAAAACAGCAGAGATTGCTGAAAGAGGCTGTGTAGTCTCCATCCTTAGAGGTATTAAAACCTGCCTGGAACACATCCTGAGCAACTTGTTTTGACTATCCCTATTCTGAGCAGGGAGTTGCACTAGACGATATCCAGAAGTGCCAACCAGCCTCAGACACTCTGTGGTTCTTTGTTTATGCATCTCCATACATCCCAGAAAAATAACCAGAACAAGACAAATCTGCAACCTTCTTCCCTGACATGAAATTCTCTCTTACTAAACTGTAAAATTACCATGTATTCCTAGAAAACCGCAGAAAAATAAATAAATTTAGCCTTAATTATGTTTATAGAAGTCGAAGGATAAGTCAGAAATTTTCTAAGATAGATGTTTATATTTTATGTTATTCATGTCAAAGATGGAAGGTACTTTGACTTTAATTCCACTTTTAAGATGTTGCAAAATTGATTGTGTACAAAGATTAAGCATAGAGAAAAGGCACTTAGAAGTTAAAGGAAATTGTAGAAAAAACCCCACAACCCTCTGCCATGAATAAAACAAGCTATTGTTCTTCTTTGTGTATTTCATCTTCCACCAGCTCCAAGCTAGTGAATGCTTTTCAATTATAGCCTCTGGATTCTTTTATAGTCTGCTTTTTAATTAGTAAGAATGCAAACAAACAAGGACTCAAATTGCCTCTGTTCCACTGCAAATGTATATTTCCTCCTACTGTTCCCACAGTGCTGTGTTCTGTTTCTCTTATTGTAGAATTGCAGTGTTATCTCCTCCTCTTTGATCTAATAGCAACTTTGCAGATTCTGATTGACTGACAATGTGTGCAATGACCTTCACATAGAAAAAAAATAATTTTTTTAAACAAGAATTAATTCAATGAAATTTGTCATGCCTGACTCAATCTCATTTAGTTCATATGTACTTGCAAATCCTTTGCTCTGTTGATGACATTATCTATCTTAGTGCATTCATTGACAAAAGAAACTATCATATACTTTGTGGATCTGTTTTCAGAGTGTCCAGCTGAAATGATGAAATATATTTAGCAGAAAGGGAGAAAAGGAGAAAGAAAATGTTTGTGTTTATCTTCTGGATCCCCTGTCTCTAAAAAATACCAAAATCATTAGATTTAGTGAAGACCCTAAATTAAATCATGCCCATGCAATGACAGTTACATTCAGTTTCTCAGTTTTATCTAGGTTAAGCTCTCAAAAAAAACCTAAAAAAATTTAAAAGCCATTATTCCAGTTGTGGTATTCTTTTCCTTAGCTGCTTTTCTAACCAGATGTAATAATATAACTAGAAACTTTCTTTATGTATGAAACTAATTGTAATCATAACTTTAAATTTCAAATGTTTTAGCTTGAAAAAATTGTAGCTAAAATTATTTGTCTATATCTACAATCTCTGTAATTTAAGGTTTTGCAAATGAATATAAAACCAGAATCTTGTAATTTGTTAAAGAATTCTGCACACCTGCTTGACTCTGGTGTTTTTGCTAAAACAGTTTACAAGAAATGAGAAACCAAAGTCACACAGTAAGCAAAAAGCAAAGCACATATTTTAAAGAACAATAGGACTATTTATTCATTAGATAGAATATCAAAATTTTCTAAGAGACTGTACTTTGCCATAACACAATGTCTTCCAAGTAGGAAATACACATATAAAGTATGCAGTAATAAATATCATATTGAAACATGTATTTTAGCTTCAGAGAGAAACTAAACCTACGGAGTATAAAACACTCCAAGCCTGTGATTTTATTATTTTAAACTCTATCCAACAGCTGGGTAAGGGAAGGTTTAGGTTGGATGTCAGGAAATCACCCTTTAGGTGATTGGGTGCTGGAACAGGTTCCCCAGGGAAGCGGTCACAGCACCAAACTTGCCTGAGTTCAAGAAGCGTTTGGATAGTGCTTTAAGGCACATAGTGTGACTCTTGAGGCTGTCCTGTTCAGGACCAGTCACTGGACTCAGTGATCCTGATAGGTCCCTTCCAACTCTGTATACTCTCTGATTCTATGACTCAGTTCACTGTCCTGTAAACTCCAAGCTCTTCCAGTGCCAGGGTATTTCACAAATCTCCTTTTTTGAAATAGAGTCAGTCCGTATCAGGATATACTTCACACCTATTGCTGTTCTTGCATGGTAGACTACCCAACAGCAAAGAATTCACCAAGGAATGAGAAATCTACTGCAATGCCTTGTGAAGTAACACACATGTTACAAGTTAATAATAATTGTATGTACGCTGTCTAGGATAAATTTATTCATATTCCACACCTTTTATCTCAGATTTGCTGGATTAATTGGCTTTTCAATTAATACAGTATTGCAGCAGCAAAACTTATGAAATTAATTGAATAGCTTAAAGTAAAAATTTTGATCATTTAAACCTAATTTTAAATTTTGATTTGTTTCATTTTAAAAATGTCAAAAAATGCAAAAGAGAAAAAGGAAAAGAAAAATCTGTTCCAAATACAGAGAGTTTTGAAGGACATGAGAATAGAATGCAAAATTTATTCTGTACAAAAAGACATAGCCAGGCTTATAGCTGGGGAGGGAGAACCCATGCCTGCCACAACATTGCTGTGTGAGTATAAAATATTTCCTTCCAGTGTGGTTCAGTTATGGTTGACAAGGAAGACAGACGAGATGCTAGGTATCTTACCTTTACTGTAGCAACTACAGAACACGTGAAGATTTTGTTGCAAAAAATAAAATAGGTGTCTGAGAAGATTAGACAGAAAAAAGTATCAAATGGACAATATTTAGATTGCCATGGCAGGCTCATGAAAGGGGAAAAAAGTAACCAAATACATTTTCTGCTGGCGCACTACAGGCTGGAACTATATAAAAAGTATGTCAATATTAATTATACTAATTCTTAGTAATGGAAGCTGAGAATAACATTCATATAACTCTTTTGCATCTAAAATTTCAATATAAGTTAGGAACATCCCTCAAATCTTGTAACTTCTGCCCACACAGAACTCTCAATGATTACTAATCCCACAAAGATTTCTCCTGCCAAAAGGGATAATAACAAATATAAAAGGAATCATTTGTTAATGAAAAATGCTACTGTAGTCTCTAAATTCTTTTATATTCTTTTAACTGAACTGGGATGAACATTCTTCCATCAGCTCATTTTTTAATTTTTTTGTTACTTGACAGGAAACCAGGCCATGGGAGATGGTCAGTCTGTTTGAGCAGAGTATTTTGTCCACAGAGCCCATCCGCATCGCCCTACACAGGAGGATGCAACATATGCATGGTGCCTTCATCACCTTGGCAGCCTATTTTAGTCTGCCTCTACATCAGGAGGCTGCCTGTGCTCAGCACTGATAACAAAGCCCTATCGCTTTTCTGAGTGACAGGGCACAGTGACATATCAACACTGGAACTTAAGCGAAAAGCCCTTTTTAATTTAACTGCTAATCTGCTGAAGCTGTGTTCAAACCTGACACTCTTGTTTTCAATTAAAACTTTCTTGTAGCTAGAAAAAAAGTTTGGTGTATGTCTTTGCCTTTTTAGGTTGCAATCAAGTCAGGAAGCAGCTGAAAGGCTAGGAAACAGAGTGAAGTATTTTTCGCATTGCTAAATGTCAGATATTTGTTTGTCAGACGGAAATTGCATAGAATACACTTTCTGGAATTTGTTTTAAAGGAGACTCACGGAAGGTTTACTGTCAAAATGGGAATTTTCCTCTAAACTAAAATACAGAATGATTAACATACTAATATTGGCAAAAAGTCCATTATTCAGTGTTAAGTTAAAGCCTGTGTCTAGAAATATTAACAGTAGAATGCAAAAATATTAAAAAATCCTAGTGCATCTCATGCTTTAAGCAACAAGAGAAACCATTTCAGTAGACTTTTAAGGCCACATTGGCAAGTAATCAGTCTCTGTTTCTAAGTATTTTCTTTAGATTACACTGCTGTCTCAGCAAACTAACCTAAAGCACTGGGTTTTTAGACTATTTAGACTATTCTCCTACTTCAGAGGATAAAAAGCTGGTATTGCTGTTTGTCCTGGTTTCACCTGGGACAGAGCTCATATTCTTCTCAGTTACTGGTATAAATGTCGTGCTTGTTGGATTTAGGGTGAGAATAACATTGATAATACACAGGTGTTTTGACTGTTGCTATGTAGTCTAACCCTAAGTCAAGGGTTTTTTAGGGTCTTGAGTTCTACAAGTGAGGAACTGTACAAAGAGCTGAGAGGGAGCACAACAAGAATAGGTGATCAATAACTGATCTATAGGATATTCCATAACACAGAACACTATGCCCAGTACATAAACTCGGGGAAGTTGTCCAGAAGGGAATGATTGTGCCTCAGGGATGAGATGGGAACCTTTTGGCAGTATTGTACATCACTTTTTTCTCTTGGGTTTTGTTATTCTCTCCTTGTCCTTATCTTTGCTGCTATTATTATTGTTTTTGTTGTTTCTGCTGCTACTGTTATTGTTTTCATACTTAGTATTATCAGGATATTGCTATTATAATTATTGTTTATTGTTATTTTCAGATTTGTTTCAATTATTATTTATTTTTATCTCAACCCACGTGGTTTACTCTTTTCTTCTGATTCTCCTCCCCACCATGGGTGGCTGTGGTGATAAGAATGAGAGAGTAGCTGCATAATACTTAGTTTCTAGTTGGGGTTAAACCATGACAAAATTTTAGAGAATATTTAGAGCAATATCCACATGAAGATGTTACAAATATCAGAAGTAACACTTCCCTTTGGGCAGACAAAAACTTTTCTGGAAATTTGTCTCTTGGACAACTATTAAGTACAAAGAGTGATTTTTTTTCTTCTCTTTTTAAAGTGGCTTCAAAATTTTCTTGGTTCACTTCAACATATTTTTCTTTGGCAAGTTGTTTCAGTGAATTGGCTACATATCAAAATACAGTCTTCTGTGTAATCGCATGAGTCAACCTGTCATTACTCGACTGATCAAGACTTTGGCCTATGAATAATAAAACATACGGCCTACATCTCAACAAAACTATGTTGATAAATGCAAACTTAAAATTAATGGCAGCTGGGACCAGAAGTTTGGTTTGCTTTGGGGTTTTTTTTGTTTTGTTTGTTTGTTTTGTTTCAATTCAAGTGACTGAAATGAACATAAAAATGTAAATATTTTGAAGTTTATAGTTATGCATTCTTATGTAGCATTTGTTCTTAATGAACAGGATAATGTCTACAAAGTTTACAAACCAAAGGCAAATAAAAAGATACATAGTCAAAGATGTATATTTGTGTTTAATAGCTAAGCAGGTACAAAAAAATATCTCAGGCTCTTAAAACAGCTGAGCAGCTATAATAGCGTGTGCAACACTACTGTATTTTTTCCTCTGAAAATATTCCTATTTACATCTATTTTTAAAATACTGAAGTAAAATTTATGCAGTTAGTAATTCATGAATTATTTAGAACTCTTTTTCTAATACTCTATGCTAATCCAAATAATATACTTTCTTTTCCTTAAAATTCCTTTCAGATATCTAAATTCATCATTCTTAGGAACAAGATACAATAAAGCTTCATTAATTAATTATTTTGCTCAGCTTTTCAGATGTAAGTTGCATAGAATTGAGTAGAGACTGACACTCCTTGAATAATATTTTCATTGTGTATCTTTGGTCTTGAGGAAAGTTTTATCAGGCAAGTGTCAAATTCTGTGTTCAGCACAATAAGTTGTTCCAAATTCGTTAAATCAATTTTAATCTGTTCTCTGGAAGGAAATTTATCTTAGCCATTGTTTTATCTAGATAAAATATAGTGTTCTTTTTGTAGGATTATGTCACAGATGAAACTGTGGACATATGGAAAAAACTGTATGGACAGTATTTTATACAGTCCTTGCCCTGAATTCTGAAAAAAGTTTCTCCTTCCTTTCTTCCCAAGCTATTTTTCAACATTCATCTACTTTCTTAGAAAATGAATCTAAGTTTTTTTAGCAGTCCTTGGAAGTGGCTGTGTTAACTATCTATTTATTAAATATTATATTATCTATTTGTAGTTATATAGTTAATATTGTATCTAGTTTTGTATATTTATATATTTATCTATTATATTATCTATTTATTAAATTTTATATTTATGTGTATAAATACATATGCATGCATGCATAACAATATAAATTAAGGAAATTTATTTTAAAACCCTTGGATTAAATATATCTGTCAGCTATGTCTATGTGATAATTTCATAGGGGACGACACAGGACATTAAAAAATACCCTAAACTGCACATGGGCTAAGGAGAGGCTGTACAAATCACACTTGAAATTTAAACAGATTCCCCAGATCCTGTATGTGTTCAGAAGAGGAAATCCTTTGCAATATGTAAAAAAAATCTTTAAGTATTTTGACACAAAGTTATTTTAGTCACAATAGCCAAAATCTATAAACAACCATGCATGAGGTCTCCATCTTGCCTCGGCCTGTTGTCCTTGAAGTTACCAAGGTGTTACCTCCTTAGTCATAACTCTGTTTTTCTTTCCTGTCTTTTGCTCTTTATTCTTTCTTCTTTTAATCTCTCTTCCTTATTGTCTGTATTTAACTTAAGTTGTGGGTATTTCACTCAAGTTTGGGTTGGTGTTTGTCTAGTAAGTAGTTATTAAGTGCAATGCTTTTGTGAATTGAATTCTTTGTACGGGATGTTGTAATGAAATGTTTTTCCTTCATTGGCATATTATCTCTGTAAAACTTTTTTGCCAAAATGCCTCTTTTCTCACCAAATTAAAAGAAATCTCTTAGAGTGTGTGGCTTTTTCTCCGGATGTGAACTCAAGATATCAAAGAATCAGAGATTTTGTAGGAGTTCGTGTGGGTGAAATCTCGTCAAATCTGAAATTAAAGTGTACACCTGGTAAGAAACAGCATGGAGCTTCTGGACTGGGTTGTAATACTAGGTCACACTGAATTGTAGAAAGAAGAAACCATGGTGATATTAATCTGAATGTTTTTACAGAGACAGAGGACACTCTTACTTGGTCTTAGCCACAAAAGGCCCAGTTTGTGAATTGTATCTCAGAAACTGCCTAAATTTCATCATCCATTAGAGTTTCTATAATCCAGGAGGAGTAAATTTCTATGGAAAATTGTAATGACCAGCTGCAGGATCAGCTTCGTAAAAGAGAGTCTGGTTTTTGCTTTTGGCTGTTCAGTGTTAAATGAGAATCTGCCAGATGACATAAAACTGAATCTTTTCTATATTTAGCAAGATACAAGTCTGTTTGTGCTTAGTGAAACACAAGTCTTGGCTAGTTACTGAGTTTGCCATAATCACTTATAACCCAGCAAAGTGAAATTGTCTCCATCCACAGTATTCTGCTATTTCGATCACAGCTATTAACACTACTTTTAAAGAATGACCTTTGGAGATTCACAAATATGTAAAACATGGAGGTATTGTCTCAAGGGGAAAGTCGGTAAGCTCTCTGCAAATCAAGTGATCAGATATTCCATCAAGAGTTATGTTTTTTCCCAATTGTCATGGTTTGAGATAACCCCAAAATCCAATCCCATAGCTCCATTCCCCCTCCCACATCTCAACTTAATGTGAGATGGGTTTTTCCAGACAAAACACACCAGACTCAAAGTGGGGGAAAGGGAATATATTACAATGACTGTACAAATAAATACCACATCACATTATACACACGATCACAACTATCTCTACCATGACATATGTATTTACAATGATCAGATCTCTTCTCCCCTCCAAATAAAAGTCCATGAGGGAAAGAAGGACAGATCCCTTCCAGTCTTTAAGCAGCATCTTCTGAGGCAGCAGTCTGTCTTCTTCACATTGATGCAGCAGCTTTGGCTGGCTTTCTGCCAGCATCCACGAGGGAGGTATTCAAGCCTCTCTCTCGGCCCCATCACCTCCAACCGAGGGGTCTTCCGTGGGCTTCGTAACCCCAGACAAGGTCGTATCACCACGTCATATCACGAAGACACAGGGGGGTCTTCGTGATGGTCTGGTATCTCCAGGAGACTCAGCTCCTTGCAGGGCCTCTGTGCCCTGTCTCTCAGGCTGCCACCGTGGCAGCAGTGCAAGGGGGGGAGAGCCAAGGTCAACTCCCCCCGCATTCCTCTGGCCGTCCCAGTCCAGCTCCGGGACGCTCTGAGCTTCTCAGCTCCTCTCTCTCTCTGGTGCTGCATACTCTAAGGCTCCTCTAAAATAGGAGTCCATCTACTCCTCCTTTCTCGGAGGTCTCAAAGGAGTTTTAGGGGATCTGGTACAGTCTTACCCCCAGAACTCTGTCTCTCAGCTGCTGGTTCTCTTTCTCCCGGCTCTCCTTCCAGGAGTCCTTTCTCTGATGCTGCATGTTGCTTCTGCTGCTCCTCCAGTTCAGGTTCTTATCTCTGGCTCTCTGCCACCGTTTCTCTGGTCAGTGCCGGCTGCTGCTCTGCGCCCATGGAGAAAACATCTCCCGGCATAACTACAGGCACCTAGCCCAGCTTTATGCTGTTCCAGGTCCCTGCAGCCCCCCCCAGCCAGGGGCTGGGAGGCCCCAGAGGGCCCAAGGGGCTCAGAGCCCCTTCCTCGTGGCTCTACAACATGGCCACCTCTCCTGCAACCAAACTACAACTCCTCTCTTCCGGTGAGATTGTGGGATGTTGACATTTTTGCAGGAGCGCCCATTGGGCAGAACTTCAAAACTTCCAGGGGTTTCCACCCCTTGGGGTCTACCACTTTTCTTAGCCTCTGGGGAAAACAAGATCCAAACCACTACACCAGTGTACAGTTCTGTTCACATGTAAGCACAGAGAAATTCACATAATTCAAAATCTCTTTGAAATTAGAAGAAAGTGTGAATGGGAAATTATGCTGAGTGAAATTATACACATCCAAACAAAAGAGGACTAGAAATTACTTAAGGCCTTATCAACTGCCATGACAACATTAAAGTACAATAGGGTTTTAGAAATAAGATCTCAGATGCACATATATTTAGACGCACATGGTTTTAAAAACTATTTCATAAAATTAAAAATCAAAACTAAAAAAAACACACACACACCCTCCCCCAAAACCAGTTCCAAAAAGGAGAGGAAGGGAAAAAGAAACCACCCTGCAAAATGTTTTTCACTTTATGAGGTAGAAGCATCAGGTGGCTTGTTGATTATACAATCTTACACAATTGACAAATGCTGTTTGTTTTAAACCATAAAGCCTACCACTAGGTGGTACAGTACATAAATATCTAATTGTTCATTTGGGATAATTCAGTTCCAGTCTTATAACTTGTGATCCTATATTAAATGTGCTATACCTCAACTCCTTCACAGAATCTTTAAAAAACCCCAAAAAAATTATGTTATGTGGTTTAGAGACTTATCCTCTATACAGGGTATCAGATTAGAAAGTTGTACCAGCAGCTACAGTTTATAAGACAGAGTGAAAGATTATCTAGAAAGTCAACACTAACACTTTAGTTGTTAAATGCATTTTGGCATACATAAATATATCTCCCTCCAGAATGCTGGTCTACTGATCAATCAGATACCCATCCTAATTTGAATGATAATGACCCATGGATTTCTCTTGCTTCCAGAATTGCTTGAAGTAAAAAAAAATATTACTTGTTTGAAATCCATACTCCTTTCTCAGAGAGTCATTCTATGTGTACAGTCTCAACAGCCCAGAGGTGATATGGAATTCTTAGCAGCTTCACTTGTTCTGTTGAACAGCATTCTGAAGGTATCCACGGTATTATTTTGAAGCAAAACTTTCTTAATATGTGACTTCACAGATTCAATGTTATTCACATGTAAACTTCTTTAAACTTGTTGATTTATGGATTGTGAACCTGGAATATGTTATAAGGTTCAGTATGAGACTGAAGCTTTGTTCTTGCAATTTACTGCTCTTCCTAATAGAACTGAAAAATAATTTGCTGACAGTAAACTGGTGGCAGGTGTGCTTTAGTGTTGACAGCTGTGTTTCTGACATGGATCACAGAGAAACTGTAGTGTTCATGCTAGAACATCTGGAACATTTGATCAGATTTCAATATCTAATTCAGATGGGTTGTCTATTATCATTTCACAAAATAAAGAAAAAACAGTATTATGGTGCAGTGTTCATATTAGCACAAGAAAAAAATCATGAAATTACTCTCTGAAATATCTTGTGTGTCTAATGAGAAAAAAAATCGGTAACTATTTACTGAAGTACCACTAGATAAAGATATTTATTTACACTTGTGTAATGCCCAGAAGTATTTTGTGAGACTGACATTAAAAAATACAAAAAGATTAAAAAAAATTAAAAATAGTATGTCATATATGGTATATAATATAGAACATTTCTCATATGGTAAACAGTTTTCTGAACTGCAGGTTTTTAAGAAGGCTGGAAGTGTCTCTTATTAGAATAGTCAATGAAGTGACAGGATCTGAATTGCTTGAGGCATCTGTTGTTTAAGAAAATTAAATACCAGATTACACTGAAAGAAACAAACATCAAAAGCATGCCCAAATGGTAAGGTTTATTACATAACATTTCACCATCCATTTCTTAATAAGTTCAGGTTTTATCAGGTGCAAAAGTGCTATCCATGTATGAGTGGTTTTTGCAAGATGCATTATAATGAAAGTGGTTGTGTGTCAATGTCACAACAGTCAGTATTTGAGCAAGGATGAAGTCTTTGACTGTCTACATGAACTGGCCCCAAACTATCCAGTCTGCTGTTAAGTTTTGAGAGAGTTCTCCTGTTTCATATCAGAAATCTACAGAAGTTTTCTCTTTGTTTTCTTGTTCATCACAAATCAATCAGAGGTACAAATACAGCACCACCCCTGCCACATACAACTACTGTTAAAAGTTCAAATCACAGCAAGAGTTTCTGAGTACCACCGCGTTGTTTCCTTTCTCTCCCTCCTCCTCCAGGTACAATCTCTTTTGAGCTGCTGCCATCTCTTGTTCACTCTTGTTCGCTCTACTGCTGTGGAGTTACAATGGCAACCACCCTCAACAGCAGCAGCCATTGTCAGGGTTTTAGCACATTTGGCTTCATTATGCACCTCTCTCATCTTACACTTGCTCTAGCTCTGCAAAGCAAATTTCAGTGTTGGGGTTTTCATCTACCTACAGGACTTAGTTTCAGATTCTAGGCAGTTTTGACAGTCTTTGTTAGCCATAACAGAGATATGGACTCCAGAGTACTAGCTTATCTGTTCTTTTGCAATTGAAAAATCAGGACAATTTTGAAAGCAGACTAGCAATCACCTAAGCAAGGAGAATAAAGATTAAGAAAAGACAGGAAATAAACTTGTAGCCTTAAGAAAACTACTGCAAGAGTGGATGGCTAGAAAAACAAAACAATATCATTTTCTTTACAAGAGTTGTATAGATAATTTCTACTTAATCTCTATTTATGAAGCACATTCAATTATTGTTATGTTACACATATAAAATATATATGCAATATATATTATATTAAGTTGTGCTTTTAAACTAATTTATATAAAATAAAAGTATTTTATATAAAAATATAAAATAATAAAAATAATAAAATATATAAAATAATGTAAAAAGTAACTTATATAAAATCCCTTAAATCTGCAATGCTGCACATATATATCATAATAACTCACCAAGTGAAGTATCAATCACCAAATAAAATAGATTCATTGAGTGCTTAGAATATTATCTGGTCATTTTTACCAGTGAAAAGGCAGAAGAGTACCATGAGAATGTTTAAATATTTAATCTGTTTCGTGTTCAACTGATTTTGTTATAAAAGCTTGCAGTAGGTGCAAGTACAAAGAAAACTAGGTCATGTGTAAACCCAGGAGCAGGACAATCATAAGCAAGAGCAGATGAATGCGATTAAACTGCAAGTAAATAATTCACTTATATTATATAACTGAATATTTTAGTGACAATGCAAAGGACTAGGATGCTGTAACTTTGATGTATCTGTGCCATTTTAAATACTTGAAGTCCAAATTAAATTTTGTCCTAAATAATTGCTATGTCCCTCTTTCAGGATCTCTGCTTCCTAGTTTACTGAATAATAATTAGAGTATAAAAGGTGTTTACTTTATGCTTAAGAAAATACAGTGAACTGCTGGCATATGTTATTTACCGAAGTTGAATGCATAGTTGAACTGCATAAGATTCTTAGCAAGTCTGATTAGAACTGCAAGCTCTCCAGACAAAGCAATTTAGTTAAGATTGAGTGATGGCTTCCTGACTAGTCACTTAGTTTTTCTATGAAATTACTCTGACTCTGAAGTCATGCTTCCCAATACCACCCTTTTCAAGGTTGGTCTGTAGAGAAGCTAACAAACACAGTCTTGTTTGGAAAAATATTGCATCTTGATTAGAGGCCAGAGAACCAGTTTAAAAGGTTAAAACTCTGATTCTAACCAGACTTTTCCTTGATAGTTATCAACATTATGCATCTGCTAGGTACCATCCATAAGAAAAACAGACAATCAGTCTGAAATAATGGCTGCTAATAAGCTGTCTACAGAGAGTAGCAACAGGACTACATAGAAGACAAGAGAAAAAATACTAAAAACATATGGCAGGAGGGAAGATGAAAGAACATCAACATAGAAATAATGCTACCTAATTGCATTGTGAATTTTTTCTTTAATGCAGTTCCTTTGAACTGGCCTGGTGTACTGTAGCTTGTTCTCAGATGCACCTTTGTGTAGTTCTGGGCTACACAAAAATTCTGGTATCCATGGTGTCTTTTTTTTTTTTTCCCCAAATATGCCTACTAATTTGGACTGTGACAGGAATTTGAGAAAAAGAATGTATCCACAAGTGTGAAAGACTGAGTGCTGATGACTCAGACAATCAAGGTGAAAGTTGACAGTGTGTAAAGTAATCATCGAGGTGCTGAGGTGTGCTCAGCCACCATGACTGTCTACAAGCTGGATATTGAACAAGATGAGGAGAGAGGCAAATCCTGATAGGTGGTGTAAGTTTTTCTTCCTGCTTACACAAATGACTCAACTGTGATAACTCCCCGCTAGAGAAGCATGAGGACAATTCACACATAGCCTGAAGACATCCATCTCTGCTGATGAGTCATAATGGATCCACCTGTGCTGGCACAACAGGCAGCTGTAACATCTTAGGAGGTGTCAAAGACTCCTGAAATGTCCCGCAATCGCAATCCTGTATTATATCATCCAGCATAGAATGCCCTGCCCCAGAAGAGGTACTAGGGGCATTCCCACTTGGCCTAAGGCCAATAAAAGACCACACTAAGACTTAACTCAGCATGTTTTCTTCCCTCTCTACAAGGGACTTTTACTATCTGGGGCTTCCACCACCACTTCGACAGGGCTACAATCACCACTTTTGACAATGAACATCAAAATTGCAAATCTCATCTCTGGATCTGATGAGATGTCTTGCAGGTCCATCCAGTCACTTGGGGGGTCCACAGCCCTGCCCCAACTGCCTGTACCACCACTGCAGCCTCACTCCAGCTGCCAGTTCTGGCCAGTTCCTCTGTCCCCAGGGACAGTTTCCCAGGTGATCTCATTCACTAAATCTTAAAAAAGCTATTTGAAAGTTCAGACTCCTGACTTTGCCTTTTCAGTCCCATGTTCCTTGAGATCAGTAACTCAACCAGGGAATGGTCACTACAGCCCACACTGCTTCCAATCTTAACTTCTAATGAGTTCATCTGTGTTGATGAGCACATGGTCCAGTAAAGCTTATCCTCCAGTAGGTTTGTCTAATCCTGGACCAGGAAATTGTCTTTGATGCAGTCCAAAAATCTTCTGGATTACCTACAGTCAGCTGTACTTCTTTCCCATGGACCTGTCAGAGTGGGTCCAGAGGAGGGCCATGAAGATGGTGAGAAGGCTGGAGCACCTCTCTTACAAAGACAGGCTGAGAAAGATGGGGTTTTTAATGCTGGGGAAGGGAAGGCTCCAGGGACACCTCATTGCAGCCTTTTAGAATTTAAAGGGGACTTATAAAAGAGAGGGAGGGTGACTTTATACATTGGCAGATAGTGATAGGACAAGTGGAAATAATTTCAAACTAATAGAGGAGAGATTTATATTAGATATTTAAAAGAAATTATTTACTGTAGTGGTGGTGAGACACTGGAGCAGATTGCCCAGAGCAGTTGTGGATGCCCCATCCCTGGAATTGTTCAAGGCCAGGTTGGATGAGTAAACTCCTCTAGTGAAGGTGTCCCTGCCCATAGCAGTGATGTTGGAATTGGATCATCTTTGCTGGTCCCTTCCAATCCAAACCATGGGGACTGTCTTATGTATAAGGTACCATAAATCAGCAGGGTACTCATGTACAGGACTTGAAATACTTTTTCATTTTCAGCTGATTCCCAGAACAGCATTTCTTTCTAGTTTGTCATGTCAGTGATATCAGTGTTTTCTATAATTAGAGACAATTTGCATATGTAAGCAGGAAAGAGTGAAAGACACATGCTGCTGCATTTGCTACAGTTCTGCTGTATATGCTTAAAGAACTGCAGAAAGGTAGAGGAATGAAAAAGGTTTCACATTGTTTCTTGGGTAGTAAAAATAACTGTGTCTTAATGAAGAAGTATGTATATATTTATGTAGACTTGGCAAATATTCCGTGATGGATCCACACATCTCAGCAGAGTACTCATGGTCTGTAGCAAGGAGAATGTCATGCACCAGCTGTTACTGAGCTGAAGGGGTTGTTTTATTGTCTTTCATCCTGTGCATGGTCATTTGTACACAACAGGATTTGTGCACAAGGCACCATGTCAAATCCTATGCTCTCATTCTTCCCTGATCAATAACTACAGCCATGTGACACTGTGGTTATGACAGAATCAGATACTGAAGAGCTGTACTTAAAAAGATATAGATCACTGTGTTGCCTCACCAGTGAATTGCCTCCCAAATCCACACTTAAGACAGCAACTAGTATTGGCCTATAAAGCGTCACTCTTAAATCCATAAATTGTATTTTTGGTATCTGTTTTCTGTTCTATTTGGCTTGCTAGGCTGAAACAAAGTGAGAGAGTGTTCTTCAGCAGATGAGGGACTTTTTGAGGCCGATCACTACGGCACCGAGGCGTCAATCCTTTCCTAAGGGAGAAGAACTGCCTAAGAGCAATAATAATTGGTCACAACAGACCAAGCAACTGGAGCAAGAACAAAACTTGAAGTTATTAATTATCAGGGTCCTATTTCCTCTGTGAATGAGTAGATTGCTTTGTTTGGAAAGTTGGAGATGGCATGACATAACGTCATCAAGGTTTGATATATTTTTACACAAAGAATTTTTACAGAAAGCATTTCTTTGCCATTGCTTTTGTTTGAAAAGATTAGCAAATGAAATATTGGCTCAGCTGCACCAAAGAAGGAGAGTAAGAAAACAGTTATCATAACACTGGGAAAAGTGTATGCATAGGGTTAGAATCTGGAGGAGAATGGTCTTCTGTCTTATGATGGTGGGACACCTTTTCTAGAGAAGTGTTGTGTATTACATTTTTCACAATCACAATCTCTATTTACAATTTTTTTTCTAATTGGTTCAGAAATACTTAGGAAAACAACTGTTATGCCTAATTAAAGCTAATAAAAAGAGGCAAAGATGGATTAAAGTTATCCTGCTGGATGTGAAGGAACTCAAGAATAAGCCTTTGTGTCATGTCTACACTCACGTAGAACCACATTCATGGTTTTCGTGGATGGAGAAGATTTGGGTTGAAACCTGTAATACCCTTTCAGTTACAGCTTCTTGTCTGGGAATATGTCATGCCAGTGTATATTTCCTTTGGATGATACTCTCTCATGTTCAGGCAGCAGAAAAGAATGAACCTGTGACATGGTATTTTACTACCTTATCCCAACTTCCTTTCAGTTAGCTGTTTTTTGGGATTTTTTTTCAGGTTACATGTCTTTCCATGATGACACAAGTCACTGAGGCTAGCTAAGATCTTGCCTTATGTATTTTTCATGGGCAATTTAGGGTCTTGTATGCACATTAAGAATTACATGCTTAAATATATATTCTGCATGTAGCGGTATTTGAACACTTTTACTCCGCTATTTCCCTGCCCATACAAAGAGATCTAAAATAATTCCATACGAACGGAAATAAATATCATCCCCTTCTGAGCTTTTCAAATAAAATCATGAAGAAAAAAGAAGAAATTTTTTAAAACAGCAGTAACCTTCCTCCCATGGATTTTGAAATTTAACAGGAAATTTAATTAAATTGGATGAATGCAATCATAATTTTTCTTTTAAGATGCAGATAAAAAACTGTGTCTGGTGGTATCTGGGAAAGAGATGTTTTTATTTCAAAGAGTGAAAATTTGCCAGGATTCCAGAATTTTTTTTACCATATTAATTTTGTTTACCATATTAAAGCAACCAGAGTTAAAAAAAGATGCATAGAATATAGTAATGGTAGTGCATAGCTCTTTAAGATACTAAAGGTAGATTCGGTGTTAAAATATCTAGAAATGAATAAATATAAATGGAGCTGCAGAGTGGCAACCAAAACCAAACCAAACCAAACCAAAAAAACCCCAAACCAAACAAACAACCCCCCCCCCAAAAAAACAAACAAACAAACAAAAACACCAAACCAAAATGTTTCATATTTTTCAGTCAGATTGACAACTATGGAAACCTGTGTAGAAATGTAATTCCTAGGAATGACAGAAAAGAAACATGGCAGAAATTAGAAAGGTTAGACAAACTTTTCTCTAAATGACTTAAAGATGAAATCCTGAATGAGACTAGACATCGGCAAAAATTTTTTTGTGATGAGGGTGGTGAGACACTGGACAGGTTGCCTGGAAATGTCCCGTCCCTAAAAATGTTCAAGGTCAGGTTTCATGGGGCTTTAAACCATCTGTTGTGGTGAAAGATGTCCCTGCCCATGGCAAGGTATTTGAACCTGATAGTCTAGACAAGGTGGTGTTATGTCAAAGGCTGAACTTGATCTCAGAGGTCTTTTCCAACCTATTTGATTCTGTGACTGTGATCTTTGAACGTCCCTTCCAAACCAAATCATTCTATGATTTTTTCAAAAACATTTTTAAAGATTCTGGCAGATATTGGCAAAAAAATTGTATCCTAATACAAAATCAAACCTTTTGAACTCAGTCATCAAATTCTGTAGGAGTTCCCTACATGTTACTATGGATAATGCACATTACTGTAGGTAATAGCATTTTATGTGCAATCCAAAATTACTAGCACATATGCCTAGCAAAACACTGGAAACACTGCATCCCAGAAGCAACCACCAGCTAGCAAAGGCTCTAAGATACTCAGGTGAGAGCTTCACATTGCCTTGGAGCTTCTCCTAGCTTCTCTCAACTGAATTTCTTTTAAAAGGTAGGGGAACAAACATCAAACAACTTCCCTAAAGAATGTCTGCCTCCACTCAGTTCCTGCCAAGGATATTAACGTCAACAAACATTCTCAGATTACTGTTCTCCTAGACTTTCATATATTTAAAAAGAGGGATAGATGAAGGAAAATTACGGCAACCTATCTCCTTATGGGCAGCAGACTTGACAGGATCCAAGAACTTAAAAATAAAGAAAAATAGTATTTTTCATGTAGAAGTAAAGGAATTGCAAATGGTACTTTGGGAATCCTCTATTCTTGTTCTTTTAGAGTTCTACCATATAATCCATTTCCTGAAAAGAAAAAACAACCAAACAAAAAACCAATCCGCACAACAAACAAAAAACCTCCAAACCTCCAAACAAACAAACAAACAAACAAGAAAAAAACAAGGCAAAGAATATGGTCACTTGCATCTATGCTTTTGGTTAGCTTAAGATGAATTCATTAATAATGAGCATTTATAGCCTGGGTTTCATTTTGAGAGGAAGCTTTAACTAGCCTTCTTTCAAGGTGTACTCCCTTACAGAAGTTTCTCTTTAATGAAGAGAATAGTATCATGTTTATGATACTATTTAACCATAAATAATGTGGAATTTGAAGAGAAAAGACATATCTGACATAAGAAAATCTTCCCAAAGTGCATAAATATGCAACAAAGCAGGCCTCAAAACAACAAAATCTTGTTCTTCTTATGCAATAGTTTTACTCTTTACTTCATAAAAAACTATTGTTTATTCTGATATTTCTTTAAATAGACTATATCACCTATCTCTATGGTTATTAGAAATTTTATTAGGTTTCTTTTACTTTTTTTGCATCACTGGGCCTGATCTGCAAAGCAGTTAAATGGTTTTGGAAGTAAGTAAAAAAAAAAATCCAAAGTATGAAAAAAGCCATTTCTTACAAAACTATACTCGTGTCTCTCTGTTTAGAGATGTCTAATCTCTACCAGCCACTGGAATATTTTTTCCTTGACCTTTCACATATTTCCAGGTACAAAAATAGATCTGTCTTCTTCAGTCCTCATTTTCTGCACTACAACCTGAGTACAGTTGATTTGTGTGCTTCTGTTCTACTGGTGTTCAAAAATATTTTATTTTCATAGTCTATACGGCACAACAGCTATGTAGATTTTCTGTGTAGAGAAGACAATGGCTTGCACTGAAAGAAGGAAAGTGGATCAAAGAGCAAGAATACTTAGGAATAAAATTCAACTTAGTCTCAAGTTCAGATATGACAGTCACTGCCTATTGATATCTACTTATAAGAGTAGCAGTTTATTAATAATCTGTTGTGTAAAGCTGACATATTGTGTACTGAATTTTGCTCAGTTATACTATAAAATGTCCTCTATTAGTAATTCTAGAATTACCTGCTTTCTGTTAAAAAACTTTTAACTTGTTAAAAGTTTTAAACTTTTAACTTGTTTTTTAACTGTTAAAAAAATTTTAATATGCCTCAAAGTTGTTTTCTGAATTCAGGTTACTTTATTTTTTCCCCTAATTCCTCGTTATTGATAAGATGATCCAACAACAGCCTAATCTTGATCTCTGAGTATACGCACAGTCCAAATGAATACCATGTTTCAGTTCAGATACAAACTCTGATAAAGACTGATGGAGTTATCAGCAATGAAAAGGACAAATCATGATACACAGTACTTTTGATATGCCAAGGAGGAAAAAAACCAAAAAAGATAATAATATTCTAGAAGTTGCATACACACATTCAAGTTGTACATTCAGATGTGCTGCAAGCAATTTATGAATACACAAAAGTGACTGAATCGGGAGGAGATAGAAGGAAGAGATTGTACTTGAAGAAATAGCTAAGCGTATGTAAATTGTATAAAGTTAATTTCACACATACAGAGAAATACATGTTCTGTCATACGGCATATACTTTCTTTTTCTCCTCTCTAGTTCACTTTAATTTTAAAAATGATATTAAAATTTCTAAAGGAGTTACATTCTGAATTGCAACTTTGTTTTTTTTTAACTTATCTAAAAGTTGAATCTGACAAAATAAAACATAAGAAACTTTACTCAGGCTATCCAGTAATGAAATCTAAAAGTATGAAAAGTTCAAGTGTTTTCAGAGTCCTTCATTACCCTTTCCCACTTTCCACTTCAGTGTAATATAGTGAGTGGAGTCGAACAGACAATCTGACTGACAGAAGCTGGAAGCTAATTCAGCTTCTTTAATCTTAAATCTTTACAAGCAAGCAGCACTGGAAAAATCATGTGCTGAGCCAGCTGAACCTTTGACCTGACTTTGAGTCACAGATTTTATATTTTGTTCTTTGATGCATTTATTAAAATAACTATTTTTAATTGGAGTTATAGATTAAAATATTTTCACAACTTTTTGCTTAAGACCTACACTGCATTTAGTTTTCTATTTGTTTACTTGATATATAAGTGATTTTCTCCTCAAAATTATGAAATACTCAACTGAGATCAGATTTTACTGGACTTTTAATCCCCAGTTCAATGTAGATGAATCTATTGCCTACATCTTCTTTTAAAATGAGCACCTAAATTTTTTTCCCTCTGTCTATGCAGGATATCATATGTTTGTGAGACCTGTCATCCCAAGAGGACTGTAAAAAAAGCTTGTTTTTTCCATTACACAATTTTTCTGGATTTATTTCTACACAGTATCTTACTGAGCATAACGTTTAGGGAAAACTCTTCCGCAGAATATACACATGAACACATGCAAAAGAACATGGTATTTCCCTGAAAGACAATGGGATTTTTATCCTGATATTTGTCCAGAGATATGAAATATTGAGAAAACCCCATGCTAGTGACGTATTTTCACATGACAGCTTCTAAAATAACTTCTGACATCAACCATAACTGTATATGAAATGGAAAAAAAGTTTGCTTATTTGGCAATTTCATCAAACACATATTGATGAGATTTGAGATGATCTCTTTACAGATCTGCAAATGTTGACAATTCATGTGATGCTTTTAAACCAGAATATTCTTTGACAAAATCTATTTCATACAGGAGTGGAAGCTAGATGAAGATGAAAAGGCAGGACGTTATCACTTGAAGCATGTCTGCAATAGCCTAGCAACAGTCTAAATATTCAGTTTGCTTTTTCTTCTATATTTTCAATGTGAAGTATAGGTGATCAAATCTCTGATAAACTTGTACTTTAGCAGCAGTTTCAGTCCTGCAGTGAGTAATGTAAACATACCTCTGCTTTCATGCCAAATATAAAATAATGAGAAAACAAAAGACACAACAGAGGGTTATTCATTTCTAGTTTCCAATGTCTTAAGCAATAAATTAGATACTGCATACGGCATTTGCAAAGTTCTGTAGAATTTTATTGGGCATATTCCTTCTTTCCTCTCCATTTTTTCAAGGGAGTTGCGTAAAGTAGTGACTCATTTATTTTATGTTCTTTACAAGCCCTGTGAGAATAATTCATATGAAAGATACAAATATCTGCATACTTAAGAAAGTATAGTATGTTGACCTGATTGAAAAGGACTTCTGGTCAGATCAAGGTCCTTAGAATTGCATGAAAAAGCACTTCATTTACAGGCAATCAATATTAATAACAATCTTTTCAGTAGGTTTTGGGAAAAATTCCAGAAGAATAATCTTCAGCTTTTTAAAAAGGTTCACTACATCTTTATTTTTTGTTTTTTTACTTTTTTTTTTTTTTTTAAGAGAAGAAAAGAAATAATTGCCCTTAATAATAAAAAGAAAAGTTCCTAAGTTTATCCCTGATGTAATTTTATCAATTTCTTTAGTGTGGTAATGTGTGGTAATTTTCTCTTGCAGCATTACTAAATGGTAGTATGATATCTTTTGGTCTCAGGGAGAAATTTCTTCCTTTGTAGAGTTAGCAAACCTCTACTGAAGTAAATGGAAAAGTTCTTGCTATGTTGCATTTTAAATCATTTTTGTTTCATATATTCTGTAATAATATTGGAGACTGGATGAAAGAGACAATTCTACCTTTAACTTATAATTTATGTTTCCTATTCTGCATCTTTTGTAAATGGGAGTAACTCTAAGCTTACATAAGCAGATATTGACGTGGTCTTTGAAGATAAGGTAATTGCTTCAAACTATTACTTCCCATTTCCTATATCCCAACAGCAACCAAGAATAATTGTGTTTAGTGGAATGCCTGTGAATTGACAAAGAAGTTCAAAGATATATCAGAAAATCAGTCTAAGAACAGTTCCTAATAAACCATTGACAAAGATAGTCACCACTGTGTCCATTACTAATGATTTCTAGTGTGTCAAGAAAGACATGTCTGTTACTCACTGAATAGTTTAAATAATGTATCTGGAGAAATTGTTTCAAAAATTGATGTCCATTTATCTGTATAACAGTATTGTTTCTTTCTTGCTCAGCTTCCTTCAGTTTCTAACAAATCTCTGTCTTTTGCAATTCTACATTATAGCCATGCCTCTTGATCCACAAGCCTTGTCTCCTAGTCTGTAAGCAAGTTTCAAAGTGCAATAATTGTTGGCTGAAAACTAGCAAAGTTCCTTTTAAAGAACAGGATATAGTCACCACTGAAGGATTGTAATGTGAATCTGGTTTACATTAGAAGAGATTTACTCTCACTACATGTTTAGCTCCATCCATCTGAAAATGCTGATTTTAACTTCTTTTAAGGTTGATTTTTAACTTCAGAAATAATCATACTCCCAAAAGATACAATGACATTCTCAGAGGTGCAAAAGACAGAATGTCATCAAGATTGCATATCATCATTCTAATGATAATTTGCCTGAGTCTGTGGCCATGGTAGGACTTTTTAATCAATATATTCAAAATACGCTTATTAAAAAATGAAAGCTGTCTTCAGTATAAAGGCGTATTTTTTTCCATCTCACATTTTATGCAAGCTGGTTAACTTTAATTAGTGCTATTCCTTACCAAAAAAATTAAATAGGTGACTATTTTGTGTTTCAAATAAAAGAAATAATTTTTAGGTGGTACATTTTAATCCTTTAGAAAGATAAACTATATTTCAGCAGGAGTAATTTTTTGTGACTGTAAAAAAAGAAAAAAAGAACAGTAAAAGAACCCCAGAACTACTCCTAATTTACATACGACCTTTTACTTTTACTGTGTCATGGCCTGCAAAATATCTATCCATATCATTTCACACACTAGTGAATCCAGTACTGAGAGTATTAAAAGATAAATTTGCTGTACTACTTTCCACTGTTATATTATAGATATGCTTAAAATTGCCATTAAAAGAACAAGTGGCTAAATGCTTTTACAGTGCTTTTAAGAAAACATTACCTGTCACATTAGAAATATATAAATACATATTTGTATGTATGCATGTGTACATGTCTATTTATGAAGCACAA